>NC_064243.1:935625-1247500 GCF_003254725.2 Canis lupus dingo | reverse complement strand
TACCCACACATCCAGATGAACCCGTACCCCGTCCCAGAGTACCTGGACAACGTGCCCACCTGCTCCGGAATCCCCTACGGGATGTCGCTGCCTCCAGAGAAGCCGGTGACCACCTGGCTGGACAGCAAGCCCGTGTTGCCCACAGTGCCCACATCGGTGGGGCTGCAGCTCCCGCCCACCATCCCTGGCGTGGGCAGCTATGTGGACTCGCCCAGCCTCACCCCTGCCAGCCGCTCCCCACAGCGGCCCTCGCCCACGTCGAGCGAATGCACCTCTTTGTCCCCTGGCCTCAACAGCTCTGAGTCGGGCGTCCCTGGGACTGCCGAGTCCCCGCAGCCAGTGCTTGGTGGGTCTTCTCTGACCAAAACTGAGCCCGTGAGCCTGCCCGGCGCCAATAGCAGGGCAGGGGACATCCCTCCCAGTGGGCAGGTCTCCAGCACGGTGTCCACAGCGGCGGCGGCCCTCACAGACAGCAGCATCTCCACGGGCCTCTGCAGCCCGGTCCTGCCAGCCAGCTCGGACCAGTTCAAGGCGAAGTTTCCCTTCGGGGGGCTGCTGGACTCCATGCAGACATCAGAGACCTCCAAGCTGCAACAGCTGGTGGAGAACATCGACAAGAAGATGACGGACCCCAACCAGTGCGTCATCTGCCACCGCGTGCTGAGCTGTCAGAGCGCCCTGAAGATGCACTACCGGACACACACGGGGGAGAGGCCGTTCAAGTGCAAGATCTGCGGGCGTGCCTTCACCACCAAGGGCAACCTGAAGACACACTTCGGGGTGCACCGGGCCAAGCCACCCCTGCGCGTACAGCACTCGTGCCCCATCTGCCAGAAGAAGTTCACCAACGCCGTGGTGCTGCAGCAGCATATCCGCATGCACATGGGGGGGCAGATTCCTAACACGCCACTGCCAGAGGGCTTCCAGGACGCCATGGACGCTGAGCTGCCTTACGACGACAAGGCGGCAGAGGCCCTCAGCGGCTACGATGATGACGCGGACGAGAACTCCATGGAGGACGACGCCGAGCTACAGGAGCCGGCCGGCGACCCGCCCAAGCCACTCCTGGCCTACTCCGGCTCCTGCCCGCCCTCACCACCCTCCGTCATCTCCAGCATCGCCGCCCTAGAGAACCAGATGAAGATGATGGACTCGGTCATGAGCTGCCCACAGCTCACCACCCTCAAGTCTGTGGAGAACGGGTCCGGCGAGAGCGACCACCTGAGCAATGACTCGTCGTCAGCCGTGGGTGATCTGGAGAGCCGGAGCGCGGGCAGCCCGGCGCTGTCGGAGTCCTCGTCCTCCATGCACGCCCTGTCGCCCATGAACAGCAACAGCGAGAGCTTGCCCTCCAAGTCCCCGGGCCTCAGCAACCAGGAGGAGCCCCCGGAGACGGCCCTAAAGACCGAGAGGCCGGACAGCCCTCCCCCCGCACCCGAAAACGGGGGTGCGCTGGACCTCACGGCGGCCCCGCCCGGCCGGCCAGCCATCAAGGAGGAGGCCCCCTTTAGCCTGCTGTTCCTGAGCAGAGAACGGGGTAAGTGTCCCAGCACTGTGTGTCGTGTCTGTGGCAAGCCTTTTGCTTGCAGGAGCGCGTTGGAGATCCACCACCGCAGCCACACTAAGGAGCGCCCGTTTCTCTGTGCGCTCTGCGGGCGCGGGTGCTCCACTATGGGTAATTTAAAACAGCACTTACTGACGCACACGTTGAGCGAGCCGCGTTCTCAGTCCTGTGACCCCGACTCTGCCCTAGGTCCCAGCCAAAGCACTCCTAGCCTGGTTGCCAGCTCCACGCCCACCCTGATCAAAATGGAAGTGAATGGGCACAGCAAGGCCCTCGCGCTGGGCGAGGGCCCGCCGCTGCCAGCCACGGTGCAGGTGCCCCCAGGGCCTCAGGCGGTGATGAGCCCCAGCCTCGCGCCCATGCTGGCCCCCCCGCCACGCCGGACACCCAAGCAGCACAACTGCCAGTCATGTGGGAAGACCTTCTCCTCGGCCAGCGCCCTCCAGATTCACGAGCGTACACACACCGGGGAGAAGCCCTTCGGCTGCACCATCTGCGGGAGGGCATTCACCACAAAGGGCAACCTCAAGGTAAGGCCCGGGCTTGTGCCCCCGCAGCCCTAGAGCTTCTCCCCACCCTGCCCCCGGTGATGTGCTGCAGGCCAGCCTTTTGCTGAGGTCCTGGCCGAGGAGGACATGCTGAGGTCCTGGCTGGGGGCAGAGATGTGCGGGGGGAGCCCAGAGGGGGAGCGCAGTGTGTGCTGCCCACGGCACCTTCAGAGTCTGATGTGTGCTTCCCAAGGTGTGTGTGCTGCCCACAATACTGAAAGGCTCACCTTGCAAGGCTGGTAGGCTGCCCTCCCAGGGCTCACATCACCTCCTGGGGGCCGACCACATAGGCACTGCTCCTGGGCCAGCAGTCCCGGAGTCTGGCACAGTCTTGAATCCGGTGGAACACCGAGAACCAGATAAACTGGGCTCTGAAACACTTGCACAAGATACAAATGATGCAGATTCTGTGCAGAGGCTGGGGCTGCATTCTGCTTCTGTCCACGTGGCCGCCAGCAGGGGCTGGCAGGCCTTTGGTGAAAAGCCCACCAGCGTGAGTCGGGCCAGGGTAGTGTTCTTGCTGGAGATGACCACAACCCTGTCTGTTCTTCCGGGAAATTGGGGTGTGGACAGAATGCCAGATGAGCAGCCTCAGCTAAACGTGCCCCTTTCTGTCCACGTCATGTACTTGTTTGGCTCGTGATGTGCTCCTCAGGGTCTGGGAAAAGCTTGAGACCCGTGGCTGCTCCATCCTGGTAGGACAGGAGCTGCCCAAGGCCCCGGCTAGCCACACGCATCTTCCATGTCAGGCCCAAGGAAGCTGGGAGTTCAAGTTCCCCGCCATCCCAGGGCCAGGCAGGGGCACAAGGGGCAAGGCTCTGTGCCCTCTGGGGTTTGCAGCCTCACTGGGGGTCTGCAGGCTGTCCACCGTCCGGGGAGAGCAGCAAGGGAAGAAACGTACACGAGCACATCGAATGGTTGTGCTCTCTCTATTTCATAAAGAGAAATAGTGCATATTTAAGGATAAGATGCTCAGAAAGGCTCACCTGTTTTGTCGTCCCCACCTCATGCTCTCAATGGGGAACAGGATCCAGCGGTGAGAGCACCATGCTGGGTTTCTGGAGGATCATGGGATGTGTGGAGGCAGGCCTGTCCCTGCCTGTGGGCTGGGCTTGCTTACCTGTACCTTGTCTCTCTGTGTGTCTCACACAGGTGCATATGGGCACGCACATGTGGAATAATGCCCCCGCGCGGCGTGGCCGCCGCCTGTCCGTGGAAAACCCCATGGCTCTGCTAGGTGGTGATGCCCTCAAGTTCTCAGAAATGTTCCAGAAGGACCTGGCGGCGCGAGCCATGAATGTAGACCCCAGCTTTTGGAACCAGTATGCTGCAGCCATCACAAATGGGCTGGCCATGAAGAATAACGAAATCTCCGTCATCCAGAACGGCGGCATTCCCCAGCTCCCAGTAAGTCTCGGCGGAAGCGCCATCCCCCCCTTGGGTTCTCTGGCCGCCGGAATGGACAAAGCACGCACTGGCAGTAGTCCACCCATCGTGGGTTTGGACAAAGCGAACTCCGAGACAGGAGCCAGCCGGCCGTTCACACGGTTTATTGAAGATAACAAGGAGATTGGCATTAACTAGGTGTGCACAATCTCGGCCCAGCCGCTCCATCCCATGCGCACAGTGTCAAGTGCGACCGTCGGGCTGCACAGCCTCGGTCCCCAGTTACCCTTGAAATTTTACCTGTAGCAGAAAATACGTCCGCTGTGTGGCTGCTAGAAGGTGGTCTCATACGCGCTGCATGGTACATCTTTCTGCAGTGAGCCTGACTGTTGTTGGGGACCCTGTGACCTTTGAAATAAATGTACATCGTAAAGATAAGTCCTTGTAAAACCACCTCCCACCTCGGGAATAGAAAGGGCTCAAACCACATCCACTTCGTTCCTCCCAAAACCTGATAACCCCCGAGAGGGAGAGAGAGGGGTCCCTGTGGCGTTCCAGCGACCCTCACTTGAAGGTTTTGTCCGAATTCCTTAGAAACTCGAACTCTGTTTTTAGACTATTGAAGATGTGGTCAGGTGCTGCCGGGGCTGTGTCTCACGGCCGTACCTTCATCTGTAGTATTTATAATGTTAAGATTATGCGGGTAACAGCCCCAACTTTAAAGGAAGCTTTTGTACTGCAGAATACATCTGGCTATGTGATTTTTTTTTTTTTTAAGTGGAATTTGTTTTACTATAAATAAGTGCGTTATTTCAATGCAGGCAAATTGTGAAGTCCCGCTGGGCAAGACCGCATGCTTTCCTGTGCAAGTACCTGTCAGTGACGAGCCTTTCTGTTCCTTTTTTAAAATTTTTTTTTTTTTTAATTTAAATGTTTGTAGCTGCTATGTGGACAGTTGCTCTCTAGAGTGGTCTGTAGCCCAGCGATGGGAAACAAGTTACAGACAAACATCACCGTAAATTATTCACAACATTATAAGTGGTTGTGAGGAAATATTTCACGTTATCGAAGTTGTACAATAAAAAGGTAATGTTTGTATAATGTGGTTGCAAACTCTTAATTTATACTATTGCACTTTTAGTATTTTGTATTAGGGAGGTTTGTCTATAATTTGAAGACTTAAAAAAGATGTAAAGTATTTTATAAATAGTACTTTGATTTAAGGAAAATGAAAAAAAAAAAACTGTTACAGTTTCTTGTTTTGTCCTAAGGTCAAACAATATGAGAAATCTATGTCACTTAAACAGAAAAGCCACCAGGACTTGTCTGTTCCTCAATAAACTAGGGCCTGCCGTTTCTTAAATTAAAATGATTTATTTAACTTTTCTACAAAGCCCATTTAAAAACCTCGAACCCCCCACCCCTTCACACAACCTTGATGAATCAATCCTGGGCCCATGGCACCGAGACGAGTGAACGGAGAGAATAGGTGGGGCGCTTTCCTGCCCCCTTCCCCCCTCTGCCCCTGGCAAGAGCGTGACTGCCCCCGAGCTCCGGCTCTTGCGCACAGCACCCCCGGAGGCACTATATCTGGCCATGGTGGCAGCCGGACCTGGGACAGTTTCTAAGTTCCCGGTTTATTTATTATCTTCTCAGATGAAAACAAAGCACAATGTCCAGTGATCTTTCAAAACACAGTGTGAAGCTGCTGACTTTGCTTAAACAGCCTGGCATCAGGAAGGGGACCCTCGGCAGGGTGCGGGGCATGGGGCGGGCTTAGAGCCCGTACGGGCAGTGTTGTGTGTTCTACCTCATTTTGTGCGTTTGCAAGCGTGCCAGAGCCCAAGACGGCGAGCTTCGTCCGACGGCAGCATTCTGAGAGGCCGCGGCGCCCAGTGGCCTTCAAGGTGTGCGCCTGAAGTGGGAGCCGGACAGTGACACATCTTCTTGGCTGAGACAGAAAAACAGGACAATCTTCCCAACATGACCACGCAACAGTAAAGTCACATCGTGTCACCGAACAGAACGGTTGTGCAGACTCCTCAATCAGCAGATTTCGTGGTCTCTTCCTGTCAGAGATGAATGCTGAGCTCTCCCACTCTGTCCCCATGGCCGGGGGGCCGTCCCTCCTCATGGGAGCGGTGGGGGCTCAGGGCTGCTGCTCATCAGCAGTGGAATGTTTTTATTATTTATGTGTCCTTCTTGCTGTGATTTTGTTTTGGGTTTTTTTTTTTGGTGGGGGGTCAGTTAGTATTGGTACCATGTAGTGTTCTCCTCCCAGAAGGATGTGTATATAACTTAAAAAAAGAAATGTAAAGTGTTGTAAATAAGATGGTTCATGAAGGGACGGTGAGATGCGCCCCCTTCTGTATTCAGGACCAGGCTGTCCCTCTCTGCGTGGTGAAGAGAGACGCTATTTTTCTACTGCAGCACCATGTAGGGCCGGGACCCCGGAGCCAGCTGGCATTCTTACCGAGATCCAATATTTTTTATGATAAATCTGTGGCTCGACACATCTACTGATTGAAATGGATGTCTTAGACTAGGTTACTATTTTTGTCATATGGAAATGAATAAAATGCAGGATGTAATATGACTTCTGAATTGCGTTCCTTGATTATTCGAATGGAAAATGTGGAATTTGAGGTTCTGGTCGTTGATGGTGGACGTACGTCTGTGGTGTTTTCTCCGAGGAAAGTCAACAAGGGTTGACAGCTTAGATTTAAGCAATATCTAAATGTGTATCTTGATTGGTCTTGAAATTTTTATTTTTCACTTTTTTTCCTAAAAAAAAAAAATGCGACCTCCTAATTGTGACTTTATTTTTTAAACATCTGTGATGGAAGATGTAGTAGAAGTTGCCTCCTCGTTAGAGACTGCTGGCAGTGTCCAAAAATGACCACACTCTGAATTGCCTTCCCAACGTCAACGTGAAGTGAGAATAATCTTGGCTCTTGGGAAATAAATCGTGTGCACCGAGTCCTGGTCCGGGCAGGCGCAGGAGGGGAGGTGCTGCTCAAGCCCCGCACTGTGCAGCAGCCACTGGTACCTCCCGGCCCTTTGCTCTGGATGGAGGATGTCTTTACTGTAGAAGAAGCTTTCCCTCACCAGTAACATTTGATAAGACATAAAACTTTAAATAATTTAATAGCTCCTGGATTTCAGCATATCCGATCCGTTTCTTTTTTCAATAGCAACCGACACCTGGAGGCCGCGGCGATCGGTGCCTGGGAAGCCGCGGGCGCTCGTGAACTCCCTGCCCGGCTGATCGGCGGGCACAGGTCATAAACCACAGGCGCTAAGCCGTGCTGGCTTCGGTGCTAGAGGGGAAATCAGTAGACACGAGCCGACCGAGTCAGACCGTAAATTCAATCTGTTTTTTAAAATGGTGAGGAGATAAAGGCTCTTACCGTTTAAAATAACACAAATTGAAATGCAGGGGGAAAACGAGACCTACTTATTTCAAAAACATTTTCAATGTCAAAAACCAGGGCTGTTTCAGCTTAACAAGCATGGATATTTACTTCTTCCTGGCATCAACTCTATTTTGCTCAGACCATGCATCAAAGAATCATAAATGCCAACAATCTCTAAAAAATATTTATTTAAATATATTTCTATTCTGAGTTCTTTACAGGAACCATTAACATTTAAAACTAATTAAAAAGTATTGCTGAAGGGCTAAAAAGCAATTGGTTTTAAACTCCACACTGTTTGGTTCTATCCCCGTGGAGTCAGTGGGTCCCCCTGCCTGCTTCTCCTCCGTGCCCGGCAGATGCTGCCCACCCACGGCACACATTGGGGCTGCCTCTCTGTTGGTGTCCGGCCCAGACACCTCCGAGGCCTGTGTTTCTTTAGACTGCTAATGCCACAGAGGCCCAGGGCCCCGGCTTCTCTTCCCAAGCATGCTTACCACGGAGCAATCCGTCACATGCGTGGGACTCCATGTTCAGCGTGCAGCTGGTGGCTCCATGTCCAGCATGTGGCCGGCCTGTGGGCCTTGGGTTTCCATCTTTTGTGTTAAACTCCTGGGTTCGTTTGCTGATCACTGGTGCTGAAGTAGAAGCGGCCTCTGGCACCGTGCCCCGAAGAGAAGCAGGCCGTGAACCGGTTCTGCGAGCGGGGCTGTCAGCTGGTTTGTCCACTGTGTTAAGCTTCATCTGTAGAATATTCTATACAAAGCTAGGGAAATAGCTATCGTCCCTTTACTTTGGCACATACTGGGCACATACTGTTGGCATCCTTCAGGAAGGGAGCCCCTCAGTGCCACCACCAGAGACAGCTCTGCCTGCACTCCTGCTCCCAAGTTCCCAGGCTCGGGTGTCGGCGTCCCCTGCGCCGTCCTGCCAGCGAGCTCTGCGGGTCACGGCCAAGGCGCTGGGTGGACGGGCTCTGCTCCCCGACCTACAGGAATGGCATTAATATCCTTGCCAATTCTAAAATCCAGGGTAGTTTGTCTTTCTTTTTTTTTTTTGAAAGAACTGTCACTAATGTATACCTACCCTTTTCCTCCCAAAATTCACTAGACAAATTGACAGTATTTATATATATAGAAAATACAAATGATTACTTAAGAATATAAATATGAAAACTCTATTACAAATGACTTTGCGAAAGAAAAATCTGTGGAATCATTTTTGGACCGTGAGTAAAAATGTGTTGGTATCTCTGATTATTTTAAATCGTGGAATTTATTTGAAGCTTTTAAAAATGCAATTCTATTTAAGGTAAAATAAAAGAAGCTCTGTGAACCTTATGCTTACCGCATTTTCTATCAGGAAGAGTTTTCGAGATGCCTGCTGCTGTGCACATGGCACACACGGGTCCACGCACAGCTCCTCGCTCACACTGAATACAGACACACGTACATACACATTCGGAGGACTATAACATTAACAAGCGGTGGTTATTTCTCACTGTTCTTTGTAGTAAAATTTTAGAGAACATGAACTATCCACTTGGGTTTTCCTGCCCTAATCTATCACTGTGTCTGCATGTTTTGCTCTGACCTTGGAGGTGTTACAGATCATACTTGGACAGCTCTGCCTCCACTCCCCCCCCCCCCCCCCCCGCCCAGGACTGAGCTGGTGTTTCCCGAGCGCTGGCATGACCAGGCCCACAGTGCGAAAGGAGGGCGGACATGAGCGCGCTGGTGTCCCGTTGGGCCAGGGCTCCTCTGCGTCCCCGAGCGCTCTGCCCTGAGGAAAGGGGCTGGGGTTCCTGCATCCACGTGAGTCACTCCCTGTGTGTGATTCAAAAGTGCAAATAAATGTCTGATCTCAGCAGTTCCCAAAGTGATGATTTGTGAACACAGGATTTTGTAAGCCCCCAAGCACTTTCTAAGTTGGCATGATAACACCTCTTTTTAAATTCTAGAATGACCTATAAACTGGAGTTTGGAACAAAGTGGGCAGCCTTCTCTTCAGGGGTCTTCCTGGTGCTCTGGGTAGTCACTAATCCCATTTATTTATTTTTAGCTTGATGGAAGGACACTGAATTTTAATCACTTTTTACAATTAGGGATATAATACCTAAGACACAAATCTTAACATTTCTTTACAGATTTTCATTTATTATATGCAGAACATACAATCCTATTGGCTGGGTGAAGGACAGTTTAAAAACTGCTCTTGTTCCGACCTAGAATTACCAGGAAGAAGTCTGTCCTGCCCTCCCATGAGCTCTGCCACTGCTGAAGAGCCAGTGGGCTTGGAGACCCTGTTCTCCACACTTGTGATGGCAAAAGTCGTAGGTACGTGAGGGAAAGTATGTGGAAACTTACACATACATTTAAATAAGGATAAATCAGGTTTTGAATTTTAAGTCCACTTTCCTTTGCAAGTAAGCTTTTCCGTAAGGAGTCCTCTGGGATCGTAAGGGCTCAGTGGCAGCATCTCCTTGTTCTTCCCTCTCGGGCATTTTATCTCTAATTCCATGTTTTGTTCTATTTTGCTCTATGATGCTTAGTGCCAGCACGTGGGGCTGGCCTTGGGGGCAGCAGGCAGGAGGGTGGGCTGTACCCCTGAAGGCCACTGAAATGCAGGGCTGGGGGCCACTGACAGGAGAGTGCTCTGGCCCCCTGTTCCTTCTTTGGGGCTTTGAAACATTTTCCTGAGTATTCCAAAGAAGTAGGCATCGTGAAGGCACTCTCTCTCTTTTTTTTTAAAGATTTTATTTATTCATTTGAAAAACACAATGAGGGAGAGAGTGAGCACACGAGCAGGGGCAGAGGGCGAGGGAGAAGCAGGCTCCCTGCTCAGGGCTCGATCCCACGACGCCGAGATCATGACCTGAGCCGAAGGCAGACTCTCAGCCGACTGGACCCCCCAGGCGTCCCATGAAAGCACCCTTTATAAAGGGTGAGCCGAGAAATCAGTTATGTGGCATCAGCAGGTAGACCCCTGCACTGAAAATCAGCCTAACCAGCCTATGATCTCAGCCAAGAAGCAGCTAGATCCTTATTTGCTGTGTTTTGAGGAAAGAGTACCAATCATGAGAGAACCAATCTGGAAAGCCATGGAAGTAAGAGCAACCGCAACATAAACCCTAAGAAAAAGCACCCCCATCTCCAAGCTGTTTCCCACGTTAAGCTCATAGGTTTTCTGTTAGGAGCTACAGGCAATATGAGGAAATAACTTCAATGAATATTTATAGATGATAAGCTTTTCCTGAAGGAAATGGCATACACATTTTTCATAATCTCAGTACACCTCACAGGACTTGCAACAGCCTGGCGTGTTGTCCAAGTTAGCAGCCCTGGAGAGTCTTGTGCATCCCAAGGATTCTGGTCTGTATAGAGACGCTCTGGGTTGCTCCTCACTGGTGTCGTCATCTCCCACCGGGAACTCACCTCCTGGCGAGCTGTTCCTGCGACTCCAACTACATTCGGACCTCATTCCCCCAACGTGGTGAGCTGCTTTGCTGAGGAGCGCCTGAAGCAGGTTAGAACCAGTCCCTCTGTTTGTAAGGGTTGTTTGTAAGGGTGGGCCCCACGTTCTGAGCCTGCGCACAGCCTTTGTCTTCCGGGCTCTTGAATTAGAAATTTCTAGAAACATAGACTCGGTGGTCCACAAGGAAAGGGAAGTCACGGCTGGTCTTGGTATTTAACCGAAGACAAATTCAAGGTTTTCTCACAAGCTCTGCAAAGAGAAAGTCAGAGGAGTGAGCATCTGACACCCTCTCTCCTTGGCTACCAGCTTCCGTGCGGCTCAAATAAAGCCTCCCTAGTGGGGTTCAGCCCAGTGGGCCCACGGGCCCAAGCTAACACAAGAGTGCCTTCCCGAGGGAGACGGGAGACTCTGCTGGCAAAATGCACCTGTGCTCCCAGGGCGGGAAGGGGACAGACGTCTGGGCAGAGCCTGCTGGCCTCTTGCTGTGACTGTGAAGGGGGGCCATGTCAGCGCGTCCTGCCAACCTGCTGCCTTGGCCCTGGGAGCATGGAGAGTAACTGTAGACTCGGGCAAAGTTATGAGAGCAGTTAAGAGTGTGATCACAGGAAGGAGATGTCACCAGACCCAGAATCCAGCCTTCGGGAGCCAACTGCAGAAAGAACATTAGTTCAAGACCTTGCAGGACAGTGACGCCACCCGGCTCGTGATAAAGCTCACTTTAATGAATATTCTTAAACCCCAATCTTTATCTTGCAGTCTGTGATAAGAACTAATTTAAATTGTTTTGATCTTGACGTCAGTATGTTGTAGAAATGTCCACTCTGTTGATAAGCTCTGTATGCCTGAGAGTGACTCCTCCAACGGAGAACTTTCTAAGGAGATGCAACTAATAAGGCTCAGTGAATATGTTTGTCCAGAATAACAAGGAAAGCTTTTTGAGCAGAAAATAATGCATTGCTTAATTATTTTATTAATGCATACTCCCTAAGGTAAGGAGATGCTAGTTTTTCTAAACTTCGGAGGCACAGATAAGACAGTTGGCATATGTTTGCAAGGCTAGCTTGATTGTTAGATGGGAAATATTCAATAGTTCACATGCATTTAAAAATTGCATATATGTTTTCAATAGCAATCATTTGTGTTCTTTCTGCTTTTGTAATTAAAGAGATTGGATCTTTTCCTTTGATGTATTGGGATTCCATTAGCAGAACAGTTAATGGTTTAGAGGTGATTCTAGAATGTTGGACTCGCTAATGTGAGTCTAGGCAGTAGATGTGTGTCTCAGGATGAGGAATGGCTGCACAAATGTGGAGGCATCCATTTCCCCAGCGACCGACCCCCTCCCCATGGGCTTTCCTACGAGCTGCTGACGGCTAACTTCCCTTCCCTGCACCTCCTCTAACCTTTGATATTTAAGCTAAAGTTAGAAAACAATCTTAAAACATTCCCACATTTCCAAACAAAAGAGATGCTTTCTAAAGTTAAAAATAAGATGTATGAAACAAGCTCTGCAGCGTTCAAGTGCCCAGAGCTACAGGTGAGGAATGCGGTGCCCACACCCCCTCCGGCTTCTGTGGCAACTTCACCCTCTGGTTCTGTCACCTCCACCAGGCTGGCTGCAGAGGCCAAGCTGCGGCTCCGCAATGCCTGGGAGATGCAGGAGGGCTTGCAAACCCTTCCTTCACAGGTGATTGCCCACCAAACCCACTGGCGTCGTGTCTCTAAAATGACATGTCTGTGGGTGTATCTTTGCACATGTGGACAGGACATGCCTCCTGCAGGTGCGAGGCCTGAGGGCAGCCCTGTGCATCCTGGGGCCAGAAATACTGGGTGGGAGACAACTTGTGTGGGCATTTGGGGTGCCTGCCAACCCCTCCGTGGGCACAGCACTGGAGGGAGCACAGGTGTGGGAGCACTGGAGGGAGCACAGTGTTCAGGACCTCCAGACACAGGGTCGTGGGGAGGTAGCCCTCAGCACACAGGAAACGTCAGCCCATCAGCTGCCTGGAGGTTCGCTGGACGCAGATGGGCTTGCCTGTGCCCACATGCAGCCTGGCTGCCCCATAGATGGTCGTCCCAGCTGGTGGAGCCCTCCGGGAGCAGCCAAAGGGTGTCCAGCAGGTAGACACAAAGACAGTGGACCTCGCTCCCACAGGCCCATCTGTAACCTTCAGGCAGCCCCTGAGGTGTGGTCTGTCTGAGGCTAGGGACCACCAGGAGGGTCCCGGACATAGGTACTGTCTCAGGCTGGCACATTGGCTCATGCCCCAAAGGCAGTTCACTATTTCCTGGCCACTGGGGCAGATCATGGTGGCTCCAGCTGGCTGAGGTGTTCTGGGCTGTCTCAGGATGTCTGAGAGCCCCACTGGAGCCAGACTGTCCCCGTGGTCCTCCTCTGTGAACCCTGCGGAGACGGTGTTTCCCCCATTCCTTACCCCGTGGTTGCGTCTGTTCTGCTCTCCACATCCCCAGGCTCTGGGCTGCACAGATGCTGCTTTAGGAGGTGAGAAGTAACACTGCTTTGTCCCACACATTGCCCAGTTATCTCATAATTTTATTATAAATGCACCACACTTAGGTTCCTGCTCCAAGCTCCAAGATCAGTCGCACCACTAGTAGGCAGCGGGCACTGTCTGAGAACTTGGATTTTTCTAATGTCAGAAGACCTGTAACAGCAGAGTTGGATCTGGAGTGTCCACTCACTGAGGGACCAGACTAGGTAGCTCTGGTCACTGATCAGAATAACCTAAAACTGAAGGACAAGCTATATCCACTGACTCATAGTGTAGAGAGAGGGTTTCAAACAACAAAGATCTGTACCAGGGACATCTAAGGATGATCAATGTGAGCAAAAACATCTGTTTAATCCTTCTATAACATTCCTGACTTCATTGATTAGATGATGGATGGATGGATGGATGGATGGATGGATGGATGGATGGATGGTGATGGGTAGTCGGTGATAAATGATTATTGATGAATGGATAGATGATAGGAGGATGATGGATGGATGGATGGTTGGTAGATGCATGGATGGATGGATGATAGGTGGTGATGGATAGATGGATGGGTTATAGATAGGGGGATGATGGATGGATGATAGAGGGAGGATGGATGGATAGATGGGTGGATGGATGGATGGGTGATAGATGGGGATAATGGATGGATGGCTAATTGACAGAGGGGTGGATGGATGGATGATGATAGAAAAGGAGTGATGGATGGATGGATGATAGATGATAGATGGAGGATGATGGATGGATGGATGGATAGATGATAGGTGGTGATGGATAGATGGATGGATGGGTTATAGAGAGGGGGATAATGGATGGTTGATAGAGGGAGGTTGGATGGATGGGTGGATAGATGATTGATAGAGGGATGGATGGATGAATGGATGGAGGATAGAGGGTGGATGGATGGATGATGGAGGATGGGTGGATGGATGGATGATAGGTGGATGATGGATAGATGATAGATGGAGGATGATGGATGGATGGATAGATGATAGGTGGTGATGGATAGGTGGATAGATGGGTTACAGATAGGGGGATGATGGATGGATGATGGAGGATGGATGGATGGGTGGATGGATGATTGACAGAAGGGTGGATGGATGGATGGATGGATGATTGGTAGAGGGATGGATGGGTGGATGGATGATAGGTGGTGATGGCTGGGTGATAGATGGGGATGAGGGATGGATGGATGAATGGATGGGTGATAGATGGTTCCTGTACTGTTGAAAAGAGTAGAATTTCACTGAAATTCGATACCTGCCCTCAGGAAACCTTGCTTAGCTAGGAGATGTCCCTGTGCTGAGACTGCAAAGGCCCTGTGTTACCTCACCCTCTACAACACACACCTCCCGTCCCTTTCCAGTGGGTCTTCTGTTGGGCCTACCAGTGGTTGTGCAGCTGTGTGCATCAGAATCACCTGGGGCTGCTTAAGCCACTCCCAGGATTCCCAGGCCCACCATAGAGGCTCAATAGGGCTTGAGGTTTGGGTTCCCAGGTGATTTGTGCGCCGCTAATGTAGTGAGCAGAGCAGAGCTCCCAGCCCTGACTGCTTCTGAAATCCCCCACAGAGATTTTGACCCATGCTCTCCAGTTCTTAATTTCAGGGTCTGTGCAGTAGGGGCTGGGGCACCACCTCACTGTGCTTCCCCAAGCTACAGGCTGCAGCCCACCCAGCACGATGACGACCATCACCGGGCAGCCCCCTCTGTGCACTGTGCCTCCCCTAGCTCTTCCCGGGGGCATCCACTATACATGAACAGAGGTTTCCGATGGGGGCACCTTCTGAAAGCCCTGGAGGGAAGCCCAGGAGGGGCACTGAACCAGGCCAGGCCCGGTGGATGATCTGCTTACTAGCAACTTTGGCTGTGACCAGCTGAGTGGGGACAGCGCCCCAAAGACTTGGGGATCCATGTGGCTGGAAACTGGAGACATGGCTCGACCTCCCGAAAGGCAAGTTTGGAATCTTTCACAACAGTTAAGTTCAATGACACGGGTTCAGAGCGACGAGGTCACCTGTGAGCTGACCCGGCGAAGGAAGATGGACACAGGCTGATGGCTAGAAGTGACCGTGCTAGGGCAAAGTGTGTCTAGGGGGCCTCCCTGCGCATCCCCCGGGGGGCTCGTGCCTCAGCCACCTTCCTGTCCCAGGGCAGGGTTCCTGCGGTGAATCCACCCGTGCCCGCTGTACCGAGCCCCCTGCTAGTGGGGCGGCCGGGCTCCTGGCAGCCGGAGCCGTGCACACCTGAGGCCCAAGCAACACGGGCCCTGCATGTCGGTGACAACCCCACGGGAGCCACGGGCTGCAGGACTAATCTGCACTCCCAGCTCTCCCTTCCTGGGCCGAGCCCGACACTGGACATAGCGACTAATGAAACATGTTGAACTGAAACTGGTGTTGGATATACAGAAATATTCTCGAAACTATAAACCAAGAAGGAAGCCGACCTGCTGCAGAACCTGTGCATTGTGCCCCACCTTCCCGTACTGCTTCCTGACGGGATGCTGAGCGGGTTCCCGTGGGCACATCTCTGCTCAGCCAAGCTGCTGTGGGGGCTGCACCAACGGGAGGGAAACCTGATAAGAAAGGGTATTACTGGTAAAGGCGCTGGAAGCCTTGCAAGTTTGAAGGGATAAATTGAAATTTTACAGGACTAATGAGTTTTTGAAAACTGTTAGCCAGGCTTGTCCAAACACTTCTCTCCCTATTTAAGATTTTCTAAATTAGAAACTCAGAAATTTCAGTAGCTGTTTTGGTCCTGGAATGAGTAAGAAGCCCAAGTGGATGGTGTTCCCTTCATTACAGTTATGTGGAATCTGCTCCCATTATCATCATAGTGTATTATCCTTACTGTAATGAGGGTCCGTTCCCAGCACCTGCTTTGTTGAGCCAAAGTCTAGATACTTTCACTGGCCTCAGCTGTCAAAAATCAGTGAATTCTACGTATTTACGTTTAATTTTTTTAGCTACTGTGGGGTCTGGAGCACTTTCAGATAAGCCTGCAGTTAAACATTGAGGTAAGTGCAGTATTTTTGAAACTGTTGTTGGTTCGAAGAATTTATAACGCAGTAGTTCTTAGAACCTTGAATCGCGTCATGGGTTTAAGGCTCAGGGTCCAGTTTGAATGGACTTTCACCATCGAATGCCTCTCTAGGTCCCTAGCCACAGTTAAATATTTGACTCCAAGAGGTTTGCTTTGAGGGCTGAACCTTTCATACACTTTGACCTGTACCTGTGACCTTTGTTCTTACCACACTTGACAACATTTTCATCTGATGCTGCTGTCAACTGGCTAAATACTATTTGTTCCATGTACTTAGTCTATTGCCCTGGGGACTTGTCATCCCCATTCATCAGTTGAGGTTAAATATTACTTTGCATTTTTATACTTCCATTATATGACATTATGTAGTTGAATGTGAGGAATATGCTAAATATTCTTAAATATCATTTCCTTCTTAAGCAGATCATGTGGGGCCATTTGTCTTTTGCCAAAATATTATCTGTAGAATATTCTATCCCGACTGCCTAAAAATGTTCTTAAATATAATACAGATAAATAAGAAAACAAAGTTGTTCACTATTTTATTGATAATAATTTCAGAAATAATTACAAATCCTAAGTGTGGGGTTTTATTTGTTGCCCATGTAAGAAATTTAACAAAAGTATTTTGTGAGGCTTTCAGGCTTCAGGTTTAATCCACCCTGTTATTTCATATTGACTTTATTTTTTTTTTAATTTTTATTGATTTATGATAGTCACAGAGAGAGAGAGAGAGAGGCAGAGACATAGGCAGAGGGAGAAGCAGGCTCCATGCACCGGGAGCCCGACGTGGGACTCGATCCCGGGTCTCCAGGATCGCGCCCTGGGCCAAAGGCAGGCGCCAAACCGCTGCGCCACCCAGGGATCCCTCATATTGACTTTAATAATAGAATAATTAATTGATTCTGAAGTTTTTGCCCATCATCTTCAGAATAAGAGTTCAGAATTTACACAGATGCCTCTTCTTTTTAGATGCCACCGCATGCTCACCCCGTTATTCAGGGTTTCCACCTGAGTAGTAATTTTCAACACATGAGTCGCAACCCATTTGTGGGTCATGAAATCAATTTAGTGGCTCTAAACCAGCACTTTTTCAATGAAGGAAAGTAGAGAACGTCAGGGTACCCGGCAAGTTTAAACCAGTCCCACTGTGTACCCACGTGTGTGCAGGTGGCACCTCTCTGTGCAGTGGTCACGGCCACGGCACGTGACAAACTCGCTGTCCAGACAGAACTCTCCTTTTCTCTCTCACCTGCTTTCTCTTGTTTTGAGTCATTGGATTACTTAATAAGGAGTCACGGCTAAGGCAAGAAATCTGAAGTCTGCCAAGATTCATTCAAATTTGGGCTGCAGGGGATCCCTGGGTGGCGCAGCGGTTTAGTGCCTGCCTTTGCCCCAGGGTGTGATCCTGGAGACCCGGGATCGAGTCCCACGTCGGGCTTGCGGTGCATGGAGCCTGCTTCTCCCTCTGCCTATGTCTCTGCCTCTCTCTCTCTCTTTCTTTCTGTGTGACTATCATAAATAAACAAAAATTTAAAAAAAAAACAAATTTGGGCTGCAGCATCTGCTAGCTGGCATGCTGATCAAGCTGTGTACCTCAGTTGCCTCCTCTGTAAAATAGGCATCATCCTAGCACCTGCTTCCCAGACCCATCAGAAGTTACATGGGTTCACTCATATGTAAAGAGTTTGGGCCAGTACTGGGCAGATATTAAGTACCATGTAAGCACGAGTTGGGAGTATTACCAGCTCCTGAGTGCTCTCCTGCTCTAATTTTTACGGAGTTGCTGTTTTCATTGTTACGATTTTTACCAGTTTACATCCCTGTATTTATCCATCCAGCATTTTTTATGTTGGGGTTTGTTAAAGGAAGGTGTATATCCCTTTATCCTAGAATTGTTTATACATTAATTAAATTTTTTGCAGTTCCCGAGATGCTTCCATCTTTATTAGATATTAAGAAGAGTGATTCCGATTTGAATTTAAATATATTGGAACAAACTTCATGAAATTTCAGTTACAGGAATCGTTCACCAAATGCATGCATTTCTAGCGTAATGGTGAAGAATTTTAATAGCATTGGTTTTGATGATGAAGATACATGGGGAAAGTTCATCTGCTACTTGGTAGCTAAATGATGAAATGCAACAATTTTTAAGAGAGACACACATAAGACTAAATGCTAAGATCTGTTCCTGAGGTTTTTGGAAGATTATTTGTAATTCATATAGGAAATTAAGACTAGGAATGCCTGGGTGGCTCAGCGGTTTAGTGCCTGCCTTCAGCCCAAGGCGTCATCCTGGAGTCTTGGAATCAGGTCTCATGTTGGGCTCCCTTCAGGGAGCCTACTTCTCCCTCTGCCTGTGTCTCTGCCTCTCCCTCTGTGTCTCTCATGAATAAATAAATAAAATTAAAAAAAAAGAAATTAAGAAGCCTAAGTCTACTTTTTTTTTTTTTATTGGTGTTCAATTTACCAACATACAGAATAACCCCCAGTGCCCGTCACCCAATCACTCCCACCCCCCGCCCTCCTCCCCGCCTAGGTCTACTTATACCAAAGAAATGACAGGATATACTTGTCCAACCAGAGCTAGTACAGGAGTCAGATGAGATGTGGAGAAAGCTAAAATAAAAGAGAGGATTGTTATTCACGGTAGTTCTATCTACAAAATTGTTTAATCTCTCAGTACATAAAAACCATCAGAACTGCAATTTTGTAGCTCTGGCCAACTCAGATCCTGGGAGCCTGCATGTAATACGAACAGGCAGGCATTCTATCCTAATGAGTGACCATGTGACTTCTGAAATCGCATGTAACAGGAACATAGCACGATTCAGTGACCAAAGAATTATAAACAAAACTCAGAAGGAGATATAAAATTGATCAATCATCTTTAGTACACAAGGCATGGCCCCAAATCAAATAATTGTGCAAATATATACTTTGGGTGTTTTTCATAATCTAAGAGAAACGGTAGCTTTTTGTGAATTATGAGAGGATGTGTGCACTATGCAAATGGGATGCCTATGCAAATGGGATTTTCTTTCCTTTGGTGCAATAAATGTAGCTTTCACCTACCCAGAAACCCAGAAATCTTTGTCTTCAGCAGAATGGGTATCATGGGTGGTTGAGGAACATCAGTAATGAGGTTGTAAACAGTAGCATGATGAAAGCCTGTGGGCGTGTTCCAGATAACAGAAATAACGGCAGAACCAAAACCCTCTTCATAATGGTAAGATTTGTTTTAAGTCCTGAGGTGAACTGACGAGATGTGTCCTCCTGGGCTGGATGCCCCGCTGCCATGTGGGGAGGGCTGTCTATGCAGGAAGGACCAGAATGCACACATTCCTATGGGACACAAAATAGGAATTTTACACTGGACATAATGACTCAAAGAGGCACAGGACAAAGTTTTCCAGACCTGAGTTATCTCAGAAGGTCTCTCCTGGATGGGCCCCATGACAGTATCACCTCAAGGCCTCTGTAGCGCCATGGCTGAGTGGGAACTGCAAGCTCCATGGGCCAGGTCACGGGGCATTGTTACTGACACTCCAGGCCATCGCATCTTGGGTCATTCAAGAAACGGACACGTGCTATCCATTGGTCATGAAAACTGAGCTGTCGGATGGCTGCGTGTGCCTCTCTCAATGCCACAGCTGCTCTGAGAAGGACCCTTCTCAAGGCTTTGTCTTAACACTGAATTTTCCTGACTCAGGTTGGGTTTCAGTGTATACTGTAACTGGATGTGCTACAGTCCAAGGTGGCCTCGATTATTTTATATTAGGTATTCCTTTAATTCTGGATCAAAATCAAGAACATGGTATTTCCTTGCAGCGCCTGGGTAGTTCTATCCGTTGGCTGACCAACTCTGGGTTTCAGCTCAGGTCATGATCTTAGGGTCATGGGATGGGATTGAGCCCCACGTCAGACCCCCCAGTCAGCAGAGAACCTCTCTCCCTCTGTCTCTCTCCTGCTCAGGAGTGCTCTCTCTCTCTCTCTCTCTTTCTCTCTCTCTCTTCCCAGGCTCCCGTCCCAGGCCCACCACTGAGCAGGTACCCAGCCTCCCATCCCAGGCCTGCCACTGCATAGGCCCTGCCTCCTGCAGACCTCGTGAAGGCATTGCCCAGCGCAGGGCTCCACGAGCAAGTGCACACTTGTCGCAACCACCGTGTTTCAGCATTGTATTTAATTGGATTGGTTGTGGAGTTTTACGCGAGTGCAGATTTCTAGCTTGTGTACGGGGACCATGCCCAGAGACAGAGGGCCTGCTGCCTGCATCGTGTAGCTGCCCCCCCGCCCAGACCATTCATCAGATGACATCGGTCTCCACCTGCAGTTCCCCATGTGCCCCTGAGGCCACAGACACACCATCTGTCATCCCCACTCTGCCCTGAACGGTGTCCACATGCCCAGCCCTTATGTACCACCTGTCCCACAGACACGTGGGCTTGCACCCCCCTGTCTGCAGCAGTGCCAAGGTTCTCAGCCCATCAACACTTGGGGCTGCCCACCTCCTTCCTACCACAGCGTAAGGCGAGTAGAATTCCCAGATTCTGTGGCAGGACCTGCTAGCCACAGCTGCGGACCTGAGTGGAAGGATCTGCACACTGCCTGGGCCCTGGCAGCCAGGTGTCCTGTCCTAGTCCCTGGGCAGGTCCCTGCACCCGGGCGGCTGTCTCTGTCACTCCCCGTACCCGCTGCCCATGTCTCTCCTGGCCGTAGCCGGGTTAAAAACAAACACTCACATCATGCTTGTTGTTTTTCTCCCCCACATGGTTTTTTTTCCCCCGCTTGGTTTTGTTGTTTCCTTTTGGTGCCTATGTTGTACTCACCCAAGGTATAGACATGCGCCAAACCAAAATAGGTTTTGAAGAGCTCAGCATCACGGTTCTCACTGACATTAGCGCCTTCCCCAGAGCAAGGGCTCCACCAGAAACCAGAGTAAGAGGTGCAGCAGTAAGGAGGCATCCGGCAAGTTTATGCAAACCATGAGGGGCTGCAGGCTTCATGACCCGGAAACAGCAGGGGCACTTGTGCCATAGGGAGCCACCCTGGGGAATGGGCGGGCTGCTCATGTCCATGTATCACAGCCCCTCAGAGCGGCCACAGATGCTCCTCCATTCCTGGGCAGCAGAGCTGAAACCTTCATGTCCCTTTATTTACGTTTATATTCCCTCTAAATCTCTAGAGCAGTCTGCCCATGACATGCAGTCAGGTAGAGGCTGGGAGAGTCCAATTGCCACTGTGCCTAGGGGGCTTCAGAGACCCTCTGGGCTGCTGGGAAGCTCCCTGGGCTTTCAGAGTCACTTTCCCATCTGTCCAAAGGGGCAGTGACCGTTACCATGTGTGTTGTAAACAACACAGGGATAGTTTGCAAATTAAACAGCATTTGCACCTGTGGTGGCCGGTACTGTAACCAGCCCATCCACCTGCTCACGTGCTTGCAAGCTGCCCGGCGCTGGCTCTGGGTGGCGGTGGGAGAGGCCAGACCTGGGTCACAGACGGAGGACACTTCAGTATTAGTCAGAGTCTCACATGTTGCCCCGGTGCACACACAGCTGCGTTTGTGGGAGCCCTGAGTGCAGGGCATCTGGGCCTTTTATAACGGGCATGATGGGCCTTGTTCACCCCATGAGAGGACCATTGCCACCTCCCAAAGCTGTAGGTGAACTTGCCATCTCCCAGCCCTGCTCACCTCGTAAACAACTTGAAGGGCTGGTTTGGGACGAAGGGCAGGGGTCCCTCCCTCATGGGACTGCAGAAACGTAGGGAATCCATTCACAATTGTCTCCAACAGGAAGGCACCCTGACCCCACAAAGGCTTTGTCTTATGGAAAATGCAGCTGTTTGGGAAAGATGGAAGTTTAAGCAAATATTTCTTATACAGTCAGGTAGTTTTTTAAGACCAACTTTGACTCTTACTACATAGAAAGGCATAGGGCCCGGCTCCTGTCTAAAAGCCTGAGTAAATGCCCAGAATTGCGACTCCCCTCCCCAGCATATAAGCCAGATATGGCCTTCGGACCCATTTTCTCCCTTTGGTTTCCTGTCCTGAAACATAACCTGGAAAGCAGGAACAATGCAGCTGCAATAACACTGGGCTAGACTGGCTAAAACGGATGTGACGGTGGCACTGGGTGTATTTCTCACCAATGTCGTTGCCTAATTCAGCTTCTCAGGACGGCACTGATGGAAGGCTCCTTCCAAGTAGATGACTTTTTATGCTGAATCAATTTGGTTTGTAAGAAAAAGAAATGAAATCTGACAGCTGCATGAAGCAGGGAAGCATTTCCAATAGTGTCACTATTTAGAACACGTTTCTCCCTATTGCTCTCATTCCCATTACGAAGAAAAATTTCTGCCCAAAGAGGTGTTGTTTTCTGAGTTATGGTGACTGGATAAATCCTAAGAAAAAACAGTTTGCCTTGTCAGCAGCATCCAGCACGCGGGCTCCTGGCAGAGGCCCCCGCAATCCCACCTGACGCTGCCTCCACGCCACCCCAGGACCTGCCTTCAGGGCTGCCCTGAGCCTGATGTGACTTCTCGCTGTGATCACCCACCCAGCCCAGGGTCCCCACCGTCTCCACCAAGTTAAATAATCTGCTAGGGAGACACCTAGGTGGTTCAGCGGCTGAGTGTCTGCTTTCGGCTCAGGGCGTAACCCCAGGATCCTGGAATCGAGTCACACATCGGGCTCCCTGTAGGGAGCATGCGTCTCCCTCTGCCTGTGTCTCTGCCTCTCTCTATATATCTCATGAATAAATAAATAAAATCTTTAAAAATAAAATCCACTAGTTACCTACCTGAACTGATAGACACAAGGTTCTGGAGGAAGCATGTGTGTTTACGTCAAGCTCTGAGTGAGGCTCTACAAACACTTGCATGCCTCAGGCCCCGGGAAATGCGAGCTGGCCAGGGCTCCCCAGAGTGTTCCCAACGCCTGGCCTTGCCACTGTCCTCCCTAGACCTCAGCATGGAGCTTTGGTGCCCAGAGGCTAGTGTGCAGTAGGACTCGAACCTGGGGCCGGAACGTCCCTCTTTTACACCATGGGAGCAGAGGAGGACTTTTCCTTCATGAAGAAACTGGAATGGGGGAGAGCTCGAAGCCAGCCACACACCCAGGCTGCAGCTGGGGATCCTTTGCCAGGTGCCATCAGAGTTCCTACATGAAAAGGTATGAAATACGCCTCTGAGTCCACGAGCTTTCCACACGCGAGGACTGACGGGCAACGGACAAACAGCAAGGCCAGGGGGACTCTGGTGCAGAATCTCAGTCTGGTCTGACTTTCCTGAGCTGATCCCCATCACTGGATCTTTATTGGAGGAAATGGATGTGATCTTCAGCTGCTGGTCCTTAGAATCCTGGAAGGAAGGATGAGCAAGCAGAACTAACGGGGACCCCAGCAAAGAAAGAGGACAAGAGAGGGATCCCTGGGTGGCGCAGCGGTTTGGCGCCTGCCTTTGGCCCAGGGCGCGATCCTGGAGACCCGGGATCGAATCCCACATCGGGCTCCCAGTGCATGGAGCCTGCTTCTCCCTCTGCCTGTGTCTCTGCCTCTCTCTCTCTCTGTAACTATCATAAATAAATAAAAATTAAAAAAAAAAAAAAGAAAGAGGACAAGAGAGAACACCGGGGACATGACTAAAGCACGACTTTGGGGTAAAATGATGTACAAATCTTGTTCCATTAATTGTAGCAAACACCACACCAATGTTCATAACAGAAACTGGGGGTGGGGGGTACACAGAGTGCTCTGTCTGTCCTTGCAACTTTTCTATAAATCCAAAACTGCTCTAAAATAAACTTTTATTTAAACCGATTTAAACAATGAACTGAACTGAGTCACATCTGGCATCACGGGTTGTGAGGAAAGCCAGTCAGTCCCTCTCAGGAATACAGCAACGACACGCGGAAAGAAGCATGTGGGTCTATTTGGGGTTGCACTCCCGCCCCCCCCCAAGCCCTTTCCTACAAGAACAGAAGCAACAGGCCCAGGACAGGCCCCTAGATGCCGGGGTGCGCCCTGCATGTCTTCTCTGTGGCCTAGTGCTTCCCACAGCGCTCTGGCACCTGCAGGTGGCCCGGTGGGGCTCCCCCCACTCCTGTGAGCCTGTCACTCCAGCAAGGAAACCACACAGCGTGTCCTGGGCCCCCTACGTCTCCGCCAGCTGACCTCTCTGACCGGTGTCCCTACAGCAGCAGCTCCACCTGCTTCCCTGCTGCCTGACAAAGTGTATCCTGTTCCCGAAAAAGTGACCTTCAGTTCTCCCTCCTGGGAATGTTTCAGAGGATTCTGGGACCAATATAATATGATCATTTGCCTAATGCACATAATCCACCCACCAGGATTCTTAATCGTGCTTTAAATACATATTTATGTCATGGAAGTTTTCATCTTACACAAAATAACTCCTGTTTTTAGGAAACGTGGCCATGAATGGTCACTCCACCTCACCTGTCCCTCAAGCAACCTCATAAAGCCACAAACTGACATTGCAGCACCACCACAGCCCTGTGACCGTGTAGGGCTGCTTGTGGCTATCTGTGTGTGTGTGTGTCATGGTGTGTTTAACACGCAGAGCTCTGTGCGCAGAGAGACGGTGCCTCCCCTCTATAGGATGCGTTATAGATGCCATCCCCTCTATGGGATGTGGGGGCAGAGCGCATCCCATAAAATCGCACATAGTCCCGCACCAACAACACATAAGGCCGGCTGAGCCAGTGCTCAGGAGCAGGCCTGCGTCTGTGGGGAGGTGACCATCCTCCTACGGCTGCATCCTTGCTCCACAACCAGAGGCAACATGGTCAGCCCATTCACGGACCACGGTCACTATGTGGCCAAGATGTGGGCAGAGCAGCAAACCCCACAACTCGGCCCCATTTGAGTTCATGCTGACAATCAAAGGCTGACACGTGTCCATGCTGTCCAAGGAAAACCACTCTATATTCATTTCTCCAGCAGAAAAACAAAAGGTCAACCCGAGGGCTGCTATCTTGTTTTCCTCTGAGTGAAAGGGCTGTCGGGAGGCATTAGAGGAGAGCGGGAACACGAGCACACACACACATGCCTACATCGTGGAATTCGCTGACTTTCTGGAGAGCAAAATGTCACTTTGTGCTACTGCCCCCCCTGGAAGTTCTCACCCAAACATACGTGATGGCATTGGATGGCCATTTCCGTGCATGCATGAGCTCCCTGCAGCACAGAAAGATTTTCCTCAGTAGTTGGGCAACAACTTCAGTGCTTGGTGTCGGTAACATCTAGGAACTGTCAACCTCACAGTGTGTCCCCAGGTGGCTCTCAGTACACATTCAGAGTCGTGAAGTATATAATGGCCTTGCACGTGGCACAGATGCTGCTGTCCACTCAATAACTTGGGGCACACGGTGATGACCGGTTCCATGTGTGTAGCTGTGGACTCGGGCTGCCTCCCTGCCTGGGCACCCCCATCCAGTAGAGATGATGGCCCATTTTCTGTACCCCTGCATGGCATGGCCCTGAGGGAAAGCACTGAAGTCATAGCTCTGAGGAGCCCTCACTTCATCGAGACTCCTGGGATGGCTTGAGGGCCCTCCACCTTGGCCCTGCAAGCAGAGCTCTGAGTGGGAGTGACGCCAAGGGTTGGCGGCACACCAAACCAATACATGACCAAGCGATGATGGGGTGCTTGTTACACAGGCCTTGACGAGCCTCTGCCTTCGTTACTAGCTTCGTAGCTTGACTGGGCGGCTCCTATATAGACATTCTAAAACTGCTCCACGCGTGAGAATTCTTTAGTTAGAGTCAGGCATTGCTACCTCTCCCTGCAAAGGCCCCCAGTAGGTTAGATCTAGGGTCCATGTGCAGAATCCCTGTCTCAAAAATGGTCCCAACCATTTCTGGGATGAAGGTGGACCATCCTTTGAAAAGCAGGGACCACAAGTGGTCCACACTTTAGAACCTGAGCCCCAGAGCCATCTAAAGATGGATTCTGGGGATGGAGGACACTGGATCTAGACCCTCAGGATGCTACCCAAGGGGACCACCTGTAAGAAGGCCCTTGGCCCAGCTCTGATGGAGACGTGAGGCTAGGACAGGTGGTTATGGCCCAAAAACACTCCAAGGATCTAGAGAACCATCTGTCCTGATTTCTCCAAGATGAATTTTAGGATGTGGTTGTTGAATATGAGCTTGGCCTTATTCTAGAATGGCCTAAATATCATCTAATAGTTTACTAACAAGAAGCTTGAACAAGCTTAAGATGATAAAAGAGATAAAGGACCATTAGTTTAGAAATATCCCCTTTATGGTCAGAGACAGAAACAAACCACATGTGATATCAGGAGCACAGACACTGGAATCAAGCTAGGGAAGCGAGGACAACCTCAGTGCAGCTGGTGTCCTGGTAGGACTTACGTCCGAAAGATCAGCAAGTATACTGATTTCTTACTAAACAGTGACTGGGGCTATTGATACAAATCAAATTGTGCAGCCCTGTCGCGGTGCGCTCTCAGAAAAGTTGTGCTAAGGAGAAACCAGCTGCCTGTCTCTCCCTTGGCATTAGGCTCTTGGTTTCCAGAGTTGTCACAATGAAAAATAAAATACTTAAGGCCTCAAGAGCTGCTTTTAATTAAATTGCCAAGTTTCCCATTGAGGATTATCTACAAATTATGTCGCTTTCTTATTTTATGGGAAATGAGCAATGTTCCATGGGAAACACCGTGAAATCCAGTCCTCTGTGGGAGCCTGCCTGGAAGGGTGTGTGGACACAGGGTCACTGTGATATCCTGCTGCTGTGAGTCTGTGCCCACAAGACCAGCAAGAGGCCACCCAGCAAAACGGGGGGTCTGTGGTTGCTGGGGTGACTTGGCTTCATAGAGGCTTTGATGTTGTTGCTATGGGGCAGAGAGGAAAAGTGCCAGCGCCTTTCCTAGGCAGACCCCTGTCTGTTATTGTCAAGAGATGTGAAGTGTTTGGGGAACCAGAACTGGTTCTATAATTTATTTGATGGTGAACCTGACCTGAACCAGAGTGAGGCTGTTTATGGGACAGTGTGTGCATGTGAGTGTGCACACACACACCTGCATATCTCTAGTTGTGAGCACCCCTGTTTCACTGCACAAGCTGTACCATGGCAGATGATATGTGGCAAATGCTATGTGGACCATGCTACTTTTCTAAGATCTCAAAGCCTTGAATTTCAAAGTGGAAGCTCTCAGCAGATGGAGGGATGTTCTGCATTTCTGGCTGTCCTGCAGAGAGCCAAGTCGCCAGCATCGTTTATTAAAAAGAACATCCTTCCCTTGCTGCTTTGCACAGCTGCTTCTGTTGTAAATCAAAAATCCAGGTGAAGAAACTTGAAACTTTGGCTCTGTGTACCCCATGCCGAACCAAGACATCAACCCTGGGTGCTATGTAGGCCTAAGTAAAGTAGTAGGTGAAAAGTAAAGTAATACTAGTGAATTCCACAGGTTAAAATACCTGTATGGATCAAGGGAAGGTTTTCCAAAAGTAAACATGAAAATTACTAACTGAAAAGGGGAGAAAAATGATCAGCATTAAGGAATTGTGTCCATTGAGAGATTAGGAGCCTGAAAGAGGCCAGCACGGGGGAGAGGAGAGGAGGAACCACAGCTGCCTGGACTGCACTTCCAGGAAGATGAGTTGTCACGCACTGCCTCTTCCTTCCTGCCAAGAAAATTAAAACATCCCCGGCTGCTACCTGCAAAGCACACCTGAGCAACCCCGGGGGGTGGGGGTGGGTGGGAGGAGCCTGACCAGCGGGATAGAGATTACCCCTGCGTCACCGTGACCCTGGGGGGCAGCTAGAGCCCCCACAGCCTGGTGGCAGCAGTGACCCCCATGCAGACGCCAACGGAGGCCTAGTGCAGACCTGGACGTCTCCCGGTGAGCACACAGGCTGCGGTGTGTCCAGCACAGAGACAGCCCAGCACCCGGTGGGAATAAAGCCCTGACTCGCACCACGTGACATGCAGCCATCGGGCTTTGATGGAAAATCATGCATCCTACTGAGAACCAGGAAGGCCACCAGCTGAATGAGAAGGGCAGTGAAGAGACGGCCACTCTGGGATCCGACGTTTTGGTGAAGTGTGGTGGTACCAACTGCCTCCAAGAGGACTGCGAGCACATATGACATAAGTGAGAAAACCCAGTAAAGAAGCAGAAGCTACGAAGAGCCCAGCAGAAGCTTCAGAACAGAAAATATTTTCACGCCACAGCTATCAGTGCCTCAGCAGCAGCAAGAGGCAGAGAAGCAGAAACACAGCAGCTACAGGGGGAACAGCCCTGGGAGTAGCAGGGGGAGCAGCTGAGCGGGGGCACCGGTGGGGGGTGCAGCAGAAGAGCAAGGCCAGGAGACGGGGCGGCTGTGAAAATCTCTCCAAGAAACAGTAGCTGAAAACTCCCCAAATTTGGTACAAACCTACAAAGAGGCCAAGTGAGTAAAACCGAGCAACACACCCCCACAGCCATACCAACACTGGTCACGGACTCATGAAAATTAAAGATGGAGAGGGGCACCTGCATGGTTGAACGTCCGACTCTCGATTTCAGCTCAGATCATCATGATCTTGGGGTCATGGGATCAAGCCCCGTGTCGGGCTCAACACTCAGCACAGAGTCTGTTTGAGATTCTCTCCCTCCCTCTGCTCATACTCTCTCTCTAACTAAATAAATAAAATCTTAAAAAAAAAAAAAAGACAAATAACTTGAAGGCAGCCAGAGAAAAATGACACTTTACCTAAAAGGAGAAAACACTTATTATGACAGCAGATCTCTCATCAAAGACCTGAACCCGCTGCAGATAGAAAGCAGCAGGCTACTTTTCAGGGGCTAAGAGAAAACTCCGCTAGTGTCTACACCCAGCCCAAAATGCAACGGGGACATGGACAAGCTCCAGATGGCAGACCCCCAGGAGAAACTCTGAGCAGACCTGCTGGACCAAAGGCCTCGGAGAAGTTCTAGGAACACAGAGCAGGTGATGACAGAAAAGCCTGGCAAACAAACTAGGATGGGCTTCCGTCCTCATCTCCACTGTACTGCATTAAAATGTTGTCCGGGGTGGCCATCAAGGTCTAGAGAGGGGACATTTCAGACAATATTACAGGAGGCAGACGTTAAAGGGCCGTGGAGGGGATAAGTCCAGCCGGAATAGCAGTGCCGGCAGACTGTGGCGGGAACGCATGTGCCCTGATGCCCAGAGATGCCACCAGAGAGCTCCACGAGGAGATGCTGCCCCAACACATGCGGCAACAGCAATGCTAGCATCTGAGCGATCCCAGGGCCCAGCCAGCACAGCCACAACGTTCCCAGAGCCCCAAGACAGGGCAACACCCACGGTGTGGACCCCTTCCCACCCTCCTCATTGGCAGAGCAGATGCCAAGAACAGGACAGCCTGCTGCTCACAGTTGTCTGGGGGCTGGGGTGTGTGCAGGCCCCTGAGGTGCCCATCATCACTGCCCTCCCCACCTCATGCCTCAGCTTACCTAACTACAAGAAGACTGCAGAACAGTAAAATGTAGCTGAATGCCTCTGCAGTCGAATCCATGGGCCCACATGTCCTGAAGTGATTCCAGCACACATCCCCGTATGTCACTAGACATCCAAAATTGCCAGGAGGAGAAGGACATTTATGCACACTTATACACACACAGATTTTAAATTTCTGAACAATTGTTTGTGGACACTGGAGGAAGAGCCAATCCTCATATTTTAATCAAATCAATGTGATCAAGATTGTCAAAACTTGGTTTTGTTGTTACCTGTTTGGTAATCTTTATATATTTAACTATGTGCAAATAACCAAGTAAAAACAGGATGAACAGACCAAGGAAAAATTCAGTTTTCCCCATGTGGTCCAAATTCCCAGCTTGGCCACCGGTTTGCCCAAGGTTGGCCTGGCTGTTCCAGGCAAATACGGTTTTCTCTGGGTGTGCATCTGCACTCTGGCCTCGGCCACAGGACATGGTGTTGATAGGCCCTGTGTCCCATCCCCTGTTTCAGGGCCTGCACGCCCTCCTCTCTCCCTGCCTCAGACGAGGGGAGGGGGTCTTCACATTACTATACTTCTTCAGAAAGCTTTCAGCATTTAGAAATTTTAATAGTTAAATTAAAAATAAATTTTTTTCTAAGAAGCAAAGAGTTACAGAAGTGGAGGGGGTGGGGAGATGGGTGACTGGGTGATGGGCACTGGGGAGAGGACTTGATGGGATAAGCACTAGGTGTTATACTGTATGTTGGCAACTTGAATTAAAATAAAATAAAATAAAATAAAATAAAATAAAATAAAATAAATAAAATAAAATAAAATAAAATAAAATAAAATAAAATAAAATAAATAAATAAAATGTCAATGCAAAATTTTGGATGCCTGGGTGGCTCAGTCTGCCTTAAGCTCAGGTCATGATTCCGGGGTCCTGGGATAGAGTCTTGCATCAACCTCCCTGGTCAGTGGGGGAGCTGCTTCTCCCTCTCCATTGGACCCCCCCCACTCCCCACTCGTGCTCTCTCTCTCTCTCTCTCTCAAATAAATAAATAAAATCTTTGAAGATAAATAAATAAAAATAAAAATTTTCCTGCAATGAAATTTCAGTTTAAAAAGATTTTCCTTCCAATTTTCGATGTAATTCATGCTCAGTGTAGAAAATGTGGTAAATATAAATAAATCAGAAAGGGAAAAATCACCCCATGACTGGTTTGTTTTTTTGTTTTGTTTCAGTTTGCTAACATTTTCATGGACTTCCTTCCTATCTTTCTTGATGTATATACAGTGTACACACGCAGACACACATGACAGAATTAGGATGGCGTCATGCTGGATCCATGGCTTTGTCTTGCTTTATGACTCTACTTTTGAAAACGTGGGGTTGCAACCTGCTGTCCTGACACTGTCCATGTGGGATTTTCTGTGACACAAGTTTTGGGGAGCAAGATATTCTCTGAGTTCCCGTGATCACTAGGAAAGTCACTGGTCCCTAAGGGTTCCATGAGGTGGTGACGTGACCACAGAAGTTAAAAATATGCATGTGGCTCCCATAGGGCTGGCCAAGAAATATACAATACAATACTAAAATAAAATAAAATAAAGAAATAAAATAAGTGTCCTGGTCTGGTAGGTGCCTTTGAATATCCTTGTGATCCCTCTACTTTTTTAAGCACAAGATACTGAACATGAAAATTTTTAAATTTATACAAGAAAACTACATTTATGTCCATAAAACTTCTTTAAAGAGTCTAGTGATAGTCGTTCTGTCCATGGGAGTTTGCGTTCATACTCACAAATGTGTTACAATGCACATATCTTGCATTTTGACTCTATAGGAAACACTTGAAACAGGGTGGCCTCTTGCAAAAAGCTCTCAATTCAACTGTACCCAAGCCTGTAGTTTTATTTTGTGTGATCTCCCTCTTTTCACACCCTCTTTTCTTTTGGGAAGGAAAGAGCTGTCAACACATGATAATATGTTTGTGTATCACACCGAAAAATAATTCGGGTGCCAATCCGTGCCCCAGGATTATCCAGCTTTCAACCGAGAACAGGTCAGCGCCCTGCCCGAGGCTGACGGGGGCCCAGCTCACCTGGCCGGGGGGTCAGGACCACGCCTGTGTGTGCCAACCTCTGCTCTGTCTAATGGAGGAGCCATTTATCCATGTCAATGGACAGAACCAAAGCATGAGCCAAATTTGTTCCAGACAATTTCTCCTTTTGTTCTTCTGAATCCATGAGTATTAATATTCTTTAATGAGGATTTTTTTTATTTTGAGGGTTTTGTTGTTGTTTTTGGAGGGAGCTCTGCTTCCCCCCTTTCTGGAGTGTTGAGCATTAGCAAACTCACAATAATGGAACACACACAACTTTTTACAAAGGGAGGAGGAGGAGAAAGCTTGGCGCATTCGCTAGTAAGAGTGGATGCTGCTGTAGTCACGGGGATCTCGTGCACTGTCAGCTTTGGCAAGTGACTATAGTGTTAGCCTGACGCACCGTCTTGCAATCTGTGTCCTGTAACACAGCTGATGTGCGGCCTGACGCATGCTGGTGCTAACGGAGTGACTGGAGGTGGCCTTTAAGAGGCGCCAGCTGTTGGGCTGAGTGGAAGTTGTCATCACCATCTGTGCGCGGGAGCGTCCACACAGGCTGGAGGTTTTGTGAACATTCTCCCACTTAGACCTCACAAAGATCTTTCCAGTTGGGACTATTTCCATCCGCATTCTTCAGGCAGAAAAACATGCTCAGAGTATAAAACTCGCTCAAGATCACAGGCAGGGTGAGGGGGAGAGAAGAGATCAAGACCCAGGTAACCGGCTGCAGGGTGTTAATTCTGGGATGAGTAGCCTCAATTTAATGAAGCCATCACCTGCCTTCAGATACATCTGAAAATAAATGTGGCACTCTCTCTGATGGGTGTCAAGTTTCTACAGTCAGAAATTCTTCCTAGAATTTTCAGCAGGAACAGCTGAGAGTTATTAGCAAAATGTGACAAATGTGATGACAATGATAGTAGACGTCTGTGAGTGCACTTTCACAAAACAAATACATGATCGGTGGAAAGGTTGACGTTGCTGGAGTGTCTTCCTGTGGAGGAGAGAGGACAGAGGGAGCCGTGTCCCGGGCACATCAGCTACTCTCCATCTCTGTGAGGGTCTGTCTGGCCCCAGGCCACCGGGGGGGACCCCAAAATGCTGTGAGGCCTGGCACTGAGGACAGCTCAGATGGTTGAGCTCTGGAGGATGTGGGAACATCTTCGGACAGCCAGTGCTCCTCTGGCCGCCAGGCCGTGTCCACAGGCCGACCTTTCCAGGGGCTTGGGCTCTGGGAGGCTAATTCTAAGACCCATCCTAATTTTTACAGCTGTATCAAGCATATCTGAAAATTCACCGTTATAACAACTTGCTAATTGTAGACTCTCTGAAAATACCAAAGGAAAAAGGATTTAAGCATTTGGTTTATTCTATTTGACTACTAATGTGAAATTAGGGATATTCTGCATCTAGTACAGGGACACACACTGAATCCAGCGTGGGGATTTCGAGGGAAGGCCAGCGTTTGCCATTGCGCACAATGGCAGTGGACGGCGGGACAAGGCAGGCCAGGCCGCAGGGAATTAGAAGGAACAGACAGGATGTCACGATTCAATACAAGTATTTCTTGGGCATGTAGTATGGGTCAGACCCTGTGGCCACCAGAGAGAACTGGGTAAGATGCACTTCCTGTCATGGTGGGAGAGGTGGCCTGCGGGTGCTATGGGAGCTGGGAGGGCAGCGACCAGGGAACAGCACAGGCTGGGGGACAGCCCACCTCCCCCCTACACAGCTGTCTTCTTGGGGTGTCCCTGCCTGCTGGCTGGCACAAAACTCCCTGGGGCCCCGATCCCATTCCTGAGCCTCCTACCTTATAAACTGATCACCCCTCAGAGGCCCCACCTCCTCACACCATCACCTTGGGGGCAAGTTTCAACACATGAGTCTGGGGGGACACAGGGTCCATCCCTCACTGGGACTGTCAGGAAGGCGATGGTATTTGGAAGAGGTCGGAGAAGATCCTGGAGCCTGAAGACAGCCAGGCCTGCTGGAAAGGAAGCTTGAAGCAACGGGTGAGGGAACAGCAAGGGGCCTGGCTGGAGGGGTTGAGGGGGCAGGAGGCCATGGAGGCTGAGGACAGCCTCCCACACCCACTGGCACCCCCGCCTCTGCTGCAACCTTGTATCACTGGCTGCCTTCTCGTCCAGAACAGGGCCCGGCAGCCAGGGAAGGTGCGGGGTTTGTGAAGGGGCCAGGGTTCCAGGTTTACAATGAAAGTCCTTCAAATCAAAGTCTGTCTGGCCTGCTGGCCAACGGTCACCTAGTGCTGAGGAGCCCACTGAGAAGACAGCAGAGGCTGGAGAAGAGCCAGCCACTTGGAGGAGGAGGCCAAGGGAGGGCAGGAGATACCACATAGAGTGAACCAGTTCTTCCAGTCTGGATTTTAAAAGAGCAGTTCCTTTAAAAAGCTGAGAAAAGTCTAATCACACATCTTTTCAGTGACAGTACCTGAAGATATTCAGCTTGGGCTTCTGCTAGGCCGGGTTGGCCCCGGTGGGCACTCAGGAATCCGGGTGTACGGGTCGTTTCCACCACGCCTGGAACATCTTACCATCTTCCAGTGTCTTTGTCTTTGGCACAGCCCCACGATTCCCCGTTGTGCTCACAGCTCCGTGGATGGCAGCCCTCTGGTGACCTCCTGCCTTCTGATTACATCCAGGAGTATAGGCCTCAGCATTTGGCCCCACACCACCTGGTGCCCGGGCCCCTTCGCCCACCTTCGGGCCACATGCTCCCCACTCAACATGCAGCCAGGAGGAGAGCCTTCAAAAACACATGTGTGCTCCAAGCCCCACCGTGTTGGCCCTCCGACCTCTCAGCCCAGCCCCCACCTCCTGCTCTGGCTCAGAGTCAGGCCTGCGAGTGACGGCTGCTTATTGGCCTAGAGCATGACACTCAGCCAGGTAGTGGAGGTCAGCCCAGGGCCACGATGCGCCTTGCTTGTGGGGCAGGACACAAGAGACCCCGAAGGCCACTGAGGTAGGACGAGAAGACTGAGGGCCAGGTGGGGCCGGCAACGCAGCGTCCTATCCTGGGGGGCGGCCTCAGAGGTCGGGTCAGAAAGGAGAACATGCCCGTAGAGCCTCCTGCTTCAAGGGCTTGAAAACGCATTGGGAACTTCAGACATGATGGGAAGGATTAAGGATGGAGAGGCACACTCAGCCTTTTCCTCGGGTTGGGGAGCTGCCCTGGCCACCTGTAGGTGATCCTGAGGGGCCATGGGCTGTAGGTATGCCTGCCCCTCATGCTCTGGAACCCCCCTCTGGACCCGAGTCAGCCTTGCTCAGCCTTCTGGGGGCTCCGGGGCTTCAGCTTTGACTCCCCTCACAGCTTGACTGTAATAGAAGAATAGGTTCCGAAAGTAGACTTGAGAATATTTGCAATTAGCCAGCTAAAGATAGAAAGCGAAGACAATGTGGTAATGGTTGTTTGACACAAAATAACAGCAGAACGTTAGGCTGTAACCTCGCTTCTCCTGATTCAGGTATCCTACAGCCAGACATCTGGATAAAGTGAATGTTGCTCTTTTTGCCACGAAGTATCTAAAAGTGACACACCAAACCTTTTAGTTCTATAACATGAAAGACAGTAATGCATTTGTGCAATGTGACTTCATGGGATCCATGAGCCCACCTCTGCACTCTTGTGCACCTTAGTAGGAGGTTTCCTTTCTGCCCGGATACACTTGCTCCACTGGAAAGAAACGGTTGCGGACATTAGACCAAATACTACCCTGGCAGCCTGGATGCCATTAAAGCCCTGCAGAGGTAGACGGAAGGAAGGTTGGCTCCATGGCCTCACCCAGGTATAAATCACGTAGGGCTTACATTCAGCGGTGCCGGCGCACTCAGTCTCGGGCTAATTTTTAGAAGATTTTCTTCAGCCCCAAGAGCGATGTGCGCCTGTTAGCAGCCCCACTGCTCACTCTTCCCACCCCTGCCCCGGGCAACCACTAATCGATCGATGTCTCCACGAATGTGCTAATTCTGGATGTTTCACACAATTGGAATCAGGCAGCATGTGCCCTGAGATAATAGTTGGATGCCCATCCTAAGGACGTTTTCCTCCTGCAACTTCACTTGCTATTCCTAAGAAAAAGAAGCCCCGAAGAGCTTGTCAAACTGCCCAGACAAGGGTCTTCTTGTTGCTCTTGTACCTTGAACATTGCTGTGTCTGTGTGAGGCTTCCCAACTGCCTGGGCCAGTCACCCTCACAAACAGTGATGCTGCAGGTGCCTCGCCGTCCAGGAGCGTGTTGGAATTGCTGTCAGGCTCCATGATTCTCCCCGTTGAGCAGTACCCGACACGTTCTAGGTCCTCATAGACAGGGTCTGCACACCTGCACACACCCCAGTGTCACACTCCCGCCACATAGGACCTCATAAACGGCTGTCCTCCATGGAGCTTACTGCGGTGGCCTCATTTCAATGACATCCTGTCTCTTTTATTACATACAGAACAAAGTCTGAGACGTTTTAACCAATCTTGGGGGGAAAATCAAGAAAATCACGTTTTCAAAAGAAAATAAAAATCATGTTTTCCAACCAGCTTACAATTTTCATTTGCTGTTAATCAGCAATCGTTAAGGTGTGCAGATGTGGCTGTCATTTGGCTTGTCAGGCCCACTGAACGTCTCTAAGATGACGACTGGTACCACAGCTCTCACAGCTCACCCATCCTGTCTACTCACAGCAGAATTATGACCAGAAATCCCCCATGGTGTATCATTCACACAAATCACTGTTACATCACGGCCTCACCTCCTAGTTACACGCTTCCTGCACTCACCCCGTGGTTCTACCTCCAAACCCACCCACTCCATGTCGAATGTCTGACCTAGTCATATAGAAACATACCAACTTGTCATTCACCCAATTTGAAAGTTTTTCTAAAAAAGAAATTATACCATCTCACTGAAAACATTTCCAATCTGCTGAATCCAAATTGTCAGGGCACCAAATAAGCCAATGAACTAAACAAATCACAGTAGTTGGGGCCACCTGCCGCCCTCTGCTTTGCTTGCATGTCTTTCTGTCATCGTGCAGAGCACAGAGCACTGGGCCATTGCCACTGTCCTTGCAGCCCGACCAGGAGTGGCACTGCCCACCCAGCACTTGGCTTGGGGAGAGTGGGGGAACGTGTCCTCCGGGGTTGCGTGCAGCTCCCACCCTGTGGTGGCCTAAGCAGAGGCTCCACTTGGAACTTCCTTAGTAACGTCCTGAATATCTGCCCGAGAGGCTGACACCGCATCTCCCAGGGACAGTGCTTGGTTGAGTGAGGGCTTTTTTGTTTTTTGATAATTATAAAAAGAGGATAGCCCCACCCTAGGATTACTGTCTTTCTACCTGGCACTCAGCTAAATGCTTAAAATGTGTGGTGTCACTAACTTCTCGCGAAAGCTTTGTGGGCAGGTGCCTCTGTCCCCATCAAACAGGTCAGAAGGCCGGTCAGCTTGCTCCTGGCACTGGCAGCACCGTGGGGTGAGGACTCCATGCTGAGCCTGTGCCCTTACCACTTCGCCACTCTGAGCACAGATTATTCTTTTTTTAAAAAAATGTTTTAGGGGTGCCTGGGTGGCTCAGTCACTTAGACATCAAACTCTTGGTTTTGGCTCAGATCATGATCTCAGGGTCATGAGATTGAGCCCTGCGTTGGGCTCTGAGCTCAGTGGGGAATCTACTTCTTCCTCTCCCTCTGCTTCTCTGAGCTCATGTGTGTGCTCTCTCTCTCTCTCTAAAATAAAAAAAAAGATATTTTTAAAATGTTTTAAATTGTATCCCCATCCCTTTATTTATTTATTTATTTATTTGTTTGTTTATTTATTCATGAGAGACACAGAGAGAGGTAGAGACATAGGCAGAGGGAGAAGCAGGCTCCATGCAGGGAGCCCGATGTGGGATGCGATCCCAGGACCCCAGGATCACGACCTGAGCTGAAGGCAGATGCTCAACCACTGAGCTACCCAGACATCTCTCTGCCTGCCTTTAAAAATAAAAAACATAACAAGTGCTGCTTTTGGGGATCTTTCCTCGAATTTTGCACTTGACACTGAGAGCGTGGGACTTTCTGCGTCAGGTTCGCAATGCCAGCCACACACCGTGTAAAGCCCCTCATAGATGAGTGCTTGGCAGCAACACTTAGATGTGGTCCCTGTCTCCCAGCCCTCCTTTGTCCCTCACAAGTGTGGAGCAAGGGCAGCTGTGTTTGGGGCCCTAGGGCACCTGTGCTACTGCAGGCAATAGTGGCCATGAGGAAGAATGGATCTGCAGGCACTAGAAACTTCAGCTTTCATCTCAGAGAAGAGCCATGGATGGGAGCTGTCAGGACCTGCATCCCCATGTCCACGGTCGAAGGACAGTGAGCTCTCCATGTCAGCCCAAACCCACACTCTCACAATGTGAAAATTTCATGGGAACTGCCTTCAGCATAATAAGTACAAGTAATTTATCTGATAAAAGAATGTCAACAGCAAGTATGTATAATTTGTGTGGTGACAAATTGTACCTGTCCTTCCCGGGAAGAAAGGGCCACTGCTGCGCACGGGGAGGGCCGGGCAGGGTCAAGGCTGGGTGCTTGCATTTACCGGGTGGCTCTCAGAAGCGTGTGTGATCCTTTCAGAGGGTCGATGCAAATTATACCTAATAAAGTTATTATAAATAATTGCTGCCTCTCTTCTCCTGTGTAATCACTGTGTTTGGAGTGCAGAGCAGGTGGTGACGGATGAGAGATGCCTTTAATTCTGAATCGGGGCCATCTCATGCGGCACCCCTCATCTTCACTGAAGTCACAGATGCATTTGCAAAGATTGGTGACATCTTAGGACACCTGAGGCTCCTCTGACTCAGAGATTCAGCTGGGAAGGGCGAGGAATGCAGCCCTCGATGTGTCCCCAGGGTGTACACACAACTCACACCCGGGAATGTCACAGAAGAGGCAGGGTGAGGCTCTTGCTTCTAGGTGATGATGGCTGGACAGTGGCGGAGGCATCACAGAGTGAGGGGAACCAGCTGTCTACAGCACCAGGGGCACAGTGCCACATGGCAAGGTGGGTGGGCTGTTCATTCAGACAGTATTTGTTGGGAGACCCCTTTGTGCACACACTGAACCAAGGGGCGGGGGTCCCTTGACAGACACCAGCCCCTTGGGCTGCAGTCAAGGCCAGGTGGTAAATTGATGGAGGGCCCGGGAAGTGCAGTGCTGTCCCCAGGGTGCGGAGGAACAGGAAGGGGTCCCAGACAAGCCTGGCTGCGGCCAGTGTGACGCCTTGTCCTGGCCTAAGACTTGACAACCCTGGCCAGATGCCCTGCAGAGCCAGCTCTGAGGATTTATCAGAACGGGGCACTCATTCCCAAATAGCGCTTGTCACCCAGTGGGCAATGTCCCTGCTGGGCCAGTGGTGGCACAGCTGCAGGCCCTCCACACGACATGGGTAAAAAGGGCCAGGGGCATCTGACAAGTTTCTCTGGCCAGGCAAGGTGAGCCTGGGGTAGGAGCAGCCAGGGAGAAGACTGTGGAAACAGCAAGGATGAACAGAGAGAACAAAGTAGGGCTGCCAGCATGGGTGGGGGTGGGAGGGCTCAAGACGCATAAACCTCAACTCATTGAACAAACAAGTCATGGGAATGAGCACCACAGCATAGGGAGTATAGTGGATAATAATACTGTAGCAACATTTCACCAGGAAAAGATGAATGTTGGATGGTGTGGAATCACTATGTTGCACATCTGACACTAATGTAACATACTATTACATAATAATAAAAACATTTAATTCAAGGTAAATTTAGGGGCACCTGGGTGGCTCTGACAGTTAAGTGTCTGTCTTCAGCTTGGGCCATGATCCTGGGGTCCTGGGATCAAGTCCCCCATTGGGCTCCCTCCTCTGCGGGGAGCCTGCTTCTCCCTCTGCTTCTCCCCTTGCTCATGCTCTCTCTCTGAAATGACTAAAAAAAAAATCTTTAAAAAACGAATTTATAAAAAACACCCTATACAATATCTGTGGGCTTCTGCAGTTTGCAATAAGCATACTCAGTATGAATAACTTTTTGTTAAGAATTGAGTGATTAGGGGATCCCTGGGTGGCGCAGCGGTTTAGCGCCTGCCTTTGGCCTAGGGCGCGATCCTGGAGACCCGGGATCGAGTCCCACGTCGGGCTCCTGGTGCATGGAGCCTGCCTCTCTCTCTCTCTGTCATAAATAAAAAAAAAAAAAGAATTGAGTGATTAGCCCTCGGGGTTGGCATGGTAGAGACAAAGATGAGATTTCAATACAAGAAGGTGATTCTTCTAGAGCTGTTAAGAGACTTCTCATTTTTGTCATCGTTGTGACTATGCCATTGTGTCTGGGAAGCAGTTCCCAGGTAAAATGAAAGGCGGACAGACCTTGTTCATCGCACAGCTGCTGATACAGAACAGCCATATCAATCCCAAACCCCAAGCAACCATAACGGGACTCCAAGGAGTCCACTCTGAGCCCCGTTTATTTATTCTTTGGGCAATCCTTTGAAACTCTCCATGAGAAGCTCTTAATTACATTTCTCCCATTTTTGATGGAATAGTTGAAATGTCTATGGTTCATTACAAAACCATAACAGGATGCTTGGTTTAAAGAAAACCAGGACTCTTCCAGATACATTGGTATCCACGTATGCAGGAGACGGGCCCCAGCCAACAAAGCAAAGAATGCATCAGTAGGAAATCATGAGCTAAAATTGGCCTTTGAGGGATCCCTGGGTGGAGCAGCAGTTTGGCGCCTGCCTTTGGCCCAGGGCGCGATCCTGGAGACCCGGGATCGAATCCCACGTCGGGCTCCCGGTGCATGGAGCCTGCTTCTCCCTCTGCCTGTGTCTCTGCCTCTCTCTCTCTCTCTCTCTGTGTGACTATCATAAAAAAAAAAAAAAAAAAAAGTCCTTGCTCCAAGCCCTCAGTGAAATTTAAAAAAAAAAAAAAAAATTGGCCTTTGACAATGAGTTTGAAGACAGCTCTTCACAAGACTCATCTTTTATGGTAGTTTTTCTAAAAAGATTGTGCATTGCAATAGCAGTCTTCAAACTTTTGCACTCATTGACTCCCTAACAGAACTTTGGAAAGTATATATCCCCTCACTAAGTTCTTATAGCAGCTAAACATTTTCAGTTTAACTGGAAATACCAATGATAGATTTTGGCATGTTATATTTGTATTTGAAAATGGAACTGTGACATCAGTTCTTTAATAAGATTGATTGATTGATTGATTTAGAGAGCGTGGGCAGGGGGAGGGGCAGAGGGAGAAAGAGAATCTCAAGCAGACTCTGTGCTGAGTAGGGAGCCTGATGCAGGGCTCGATCCCACGACCCTGAGACCATGACCTGAGCCGAAATCAAGAGTCAGATGTTCAACAGATTGATCCCCCCACCCCAGGTGCCTTGTGACATCACTTTGTAAAATGTATTGAATGACATTTAAATTCCATGATATGGTACCATGGTCATCCATTTAAATAATACATAACGAAGCTGCTCTTTGACATTTGAAAATATTCCTTTTCGCCGAAGTACACTTTTTTAAAGAAACATTTTACCAGGAAGTTTTTATTAGCTGTTTGGATAGACATGGGAATTTATTTTCCAGGGAGGATGATCCCGTCACACACCTGCTGGACCCACACGTGGCCTCCTCTTTGCCGATTGTGTTTGCAGCCGGTCTTGTGCTTCGCATCTGCGATGCTGAAACCTGGCCCACCCAGCACGGCATATGCCAATGCTTGGGTCACGTGGGATCCCAGATAGATCAGCTCCTGGATCCCAAAGCCAATGTTTCCAGTATTGGAGATGTTATTTTTTTCTTAACTCACACTCCTAAAGCTTTAGACCTTCCTCTGAGATTTCTTCTTCCTTGGCCCCACCGACTGTGCTGTGGACAGCAACCTTTTCATTTCTCCTGACGGCCTACCTAGCACACAGGATTCTGGCCTCCAGTCGGAGCCAGTCTGTCCACGGGGTCCCCCACATGGATGTGGAGGCAGAGCTTGTGGGGGCAATGTTCCCATAGGGGGTTCTCTCCCTTTCACCTCCATCCTTGCCCATGATGGAGACCAGGAAGAGAATAATTTTTGAAGCGATAAAGTAGCTCTCGTGTAGATACATACTGAGCACGTGCCAAAATTTCATCAACTTAGGAATCATGCAGAAGATCCAAGTAAGGCCTTAAGACAGCCTCAGAGAGTTTTTCAGGACCTGGAATTCATTGATGTCTGGATAAGGCTGCTGAGTTAGACATAAAAGTGGTTAATATCTAAAGGACAATAAGCTATATGCTTTGTTGTTATATTTTCTACCTGAACAGGAATTATTTGCTTCTCTACTGGTAAAAATCTTCAAACAAATGTGTAATTTCACTAACTGACATCTAATAAATAGAATACATTCAGCTGAAAAAAGTACATGGTCCCAGTCTTCAGGTGGCCGGTGACCCTCAAGGACAAGAAATGCCATGCCAGCCTCCTTTCCCACATGTCCAAGTTCTGGCTGCCAGCATTCTCTTTCTAAAGCTCAGCGGGCCACTCTGGTCAAGAGGCTAACAACATGGCCTTTGGGGCCTGGGTTCGAGTTTTGGTGGTGCTAGCAGACCACTGTGACCCGTCTGCGTGAGGTAGGGACACTCACAGACCCCCTCCGAGGGCTGTGACTATGGCCGGTGATTGCATGGTCTGTAACTTCTATCCTCTCACTTCCCGCTTCTCCGGATGAGGCCTCTTAGACCTCGGCCATATCCTCGGATACAGTTTCCGGTCCTACTGACGTGACTTTCTACCGCTGCAGCCAGTATGCTTACACCTATGTAGGTAAACTGACCTTCAGGTGTAACTCTACCTTACTTGTTTGTTCCTTCTTCCATCCGTTCCTGCTTTAAAAACTCATTCCATGCCTTCCTGAAAGTGAATCAAGTATCCTCTGTCACTCCATTCCCCTCCAGTCACCTGTCATTATGCCTTCTCTCAGGATTCCTTCCGCGGTGGCGCTAGGGAGTGATAGAAACACTGTGCACCTGCTCCCCGCCCCCCCACGCCCCCAGGTATTAGCGAGACAAGGGCCTCTGTAATTCCATCCTTGCAGCTTGAAAGTAGCCCTAGATAATACGCTGATAAAATAGCAGTGGTCATGTCTAAACAAACTATCTTTACCAAACAGTGGGAGGTAGATTTCACCTATGAGCAGTGTGCTGACCCCTGCTCTACACCCTCAGCCCCTCTGGGGGGTCTGGCTCCTGGGCTCCGCCTGGTTCCAGTTCCTCTTCCTGTCTCTTGGAGCCTGCAGGGGATAATGGTTTCCACTCCAGCCATCACAGGAAGGTCACCAAACTTCCGGGGTTTTTATTCCCACCCACACATCTGTAAGCAGTTCCTCAGCTAAGCGCTCTTTAGTGGAGTGCTGCCGCAGGCCAGCTAGCTCCTGCTCAGGTCACACACAGATGCCACTGTGTCCCGAGTTACAGCAGCAGTTTGCAGATGTGCCTCCTGGCCCAGGAGCACCTGCTGCAAGGAAGACACTCGGTCTAAGCTGTATCCCAACGTACCTATGGCTCACCTGGGCACAAAATGGGAATGAAGAATCTTGGCTAACCTAAACTAAACCAGCAATGGGAAAAGGAGCCAAGTGAGGCCAGGATTTGGAAAACAGGTTCGAGGGGATTTTACTTAAAGTGGGTAGGCTGTGAAAGAGAAATATCCAGCAAAGAGTGAGTTCATGAAGGAGGAGAGGCAGAGGGTTTGTCTCGTTATCATCCCACCCACTATGGGTTCTAGTTATCTAGCCAGAGGTAACCCTGTCCATTGTGAGGTGTAGTTGTCTACCTGGCGGTAACCGTGTCCGCTGTGGGGTGCGGTTGAGCACTTGGTATAACAATGTCAGCAGCTGAAAGAGGTGAGGAGCTGGGTCATAGCATCAGCTGCTGCAGGGAGTCTAAGGGAGAGAATGAGCCCACGTTCATTTTGCAAGCAAAGGTCACTCTGACAGTGATGTCCATAGAGTAGCCTGTGTATTCAAGCCACATAAAATGCAGTGAAGTAGCAAAATGGCACCAGAAAGTTGGAGCAACTACTTAAGAATATTATCTTTTTAACAAATAAGTTTGTGTGTGTGTGTGTGTGTGACAGAGAGAGAGAGAGAGAGAGAGAGAGCGCGCACACACAAGCAGGGGGATTGGCAGGCAGAGTGAGAAGCAGACTCCTGGGTGACCACGAAGCCCGATGTGGGGCTCCATCCCAGGACCCTAAGATCATGACCTGAGCCTAAGGCAGACGCTTCACCAACTGAACCCCTGCATGTGTCCCACAAACAAGTTTTTAAGTTGAGAAAGTAATACATGAAAATATTTAGTTAAGATAAGTCTAGAATCTAGAAGTTTATGTTGAACGTGTTGCTCCAAATACATAGTCATACAACGGATGACATATTTATACAACGGATGTATAAATTAGGGAAGCAGGAAACAAAAAGAAACAGCAGCGCTTGAAAACACCAAAGTTATTGGACTAGAAACAGGGACGGGTGTGGCTCCAGTTGGCTGGCTTCTGCGGCTGGACGTTGGCCATGGGAGTCGGTGATGGGCTCACCCCTCGGGCTCCTACTCTATGCAGGAGGCTAACCTAAACAACCAAAGAAGCCCTGTTGCGGACGGCTGCTTAGAGGTTACCAGGTGGAAGATTAAGAGCATGAATACACAGACCCAAACCGAAGACCAAGAATGAATCCCACTGCCTGCAGACCCTGGATCGGACATGGTGTCCCTGCTACTGGAAGTGCTGACATGCCCTGTGGGGCCCAGTTCTGGGCTGAAGAGTGAGGAGATTGGGCACCGGGGGCCAGCATCTCCTGAGCACTGAAAATGTGCCCACAAACCTAAATTCCAAGACATCTGAAGAAATCTGGTACTAAGAAAAACAATTCACAAGTCAAAAATCAAAACGTTTTCTTCTCCTTAACTTCAAGTAAGAAACAAAACAGGTAGAAATGAAATAGGAATAGGATAGGACAAAGGACTGACGAGAAATCTTCCAAATAAAAAAATGAATTCATTGAAATGAATACCTCAAACTATCTAAGACAAAACCCCCTCTAAGACTAAATTAATAAAGGCTGCTGCAGCCAGGGAGCCCTTCTGATGTCACTTTTATTTCAGGAGGAGTTCCAGGGTTTCTGAAGGCAAATTGTTTTATCAGGAGGAAGAGGAAGCATGGAACGTCTGGGGCTGCCTGTCGGGGGTGGGCAGCAGTTTGGGGACCTCCGAGAGGAATGCACGGTGGGAGCAGGCAGAGGCAGGTGTTCTGCAGGCGGCCGCACCTGAGATGCAGGTGTCTGCAAGCAGGCTGTCAGGAACCTTGCGGCAGGGCACCTGCAGGGACGGCACTGCCTGCCTGGGCCTTCCCAGCGCGGCAGCCAGCCCTACCTACCGCCCGCGCAGTGGACCCCGACCACAGCAGTGCGGGGACACAGCGGGGCCACCCCTTCTCCACCTGGTCGCTCTAAGAGCGCGGCGTGCAGGATGCGCTCACCCACCGTTTCCGTCACAGCTGAGGCTTCAGGCCAGGCTTTTGGGGTCCTACCCATGCCTGGAGGAGGCGCCCCTCTGGGGTCCCCCTGACACCCGGCCGTGCTCTGGGTCAGAGGAAGGCCTGGGGGTCGCACCCGGGCGTGCCCTCGGGGTGAGAGGCGGGGAGTCCCGAGCACAGCCCCAAGCGACAGACGAATATACCACACTTGAACGCCTCTAGGGCCGGGAGCTCTCCGGAATTCGGGGGGGACAAAGCAGACGCACCCACACGCCAGGAGGTCCCCGCGGCCTCGGGACGCACACCCGCCCCGCAGGCCCGAGAGACCGCCCGGCGCGCGCCGCACACGCATGCGCACACGCCCAGCACCGGGGGCGGGGCTGCCGGGAGACCCCGCCTTCGCGCGCGCGCAGGCCACGCGGTGACGCCTTCCGGCCCGGGCGCGCGGGGGGCGGGGGAGGCCTCGGAGCGACACCGCCTCCGCTCGCGCCGGCGCCGCGCGGTGACGTCATTGGGCCCGGACGCGCTTCGGGGTCTCCTAACGCCGGCGCTTTCCGCGCCCTCCTTTTGCCGCACGCTGTCGTCATCAGGCCCCGACGCGCAGTGACGCGATCGGGCCCCGACGCTCGGGGGGCGGTGCCTCGGCCGGGCCGGAGCTGAGCTGAGAGGGCGGGGAAAGGCAGCGAATTGAGGTGGGGCGGGGAGGGGCGGAAAGGTCGCGGCCGGAACATGGCGGACCAGATCCCTCTCTACCCGGTTCGCAGCGCGGCGGCCGCGGCCAACCGCAAACGTGCGGCCTACTACAGCGCGGCGGGGCTCGGGCCCGGGGCCGAGCGGCCCAGCAGGTAACGACGGGGCCGACCTCCCTCCGCCCGCGGCGCCCGTCCCCCCGCGCCTTGTGCGGGTGGGGGCCGCGGCCGGGGGGCCCTTTGCCGGTGGGGGCCCCGCCGGGGAGGGGGCCGTGGCGGGGGCGGGGGCCGGGGCCGGTGCCCGGGTCCCCGGGTCCCCGGGTCCCCGGCCAGCGGGTGTGTCCGCGCGCACAAAGCTTCCGACCCCGGTGCGCCTGGGCTCTGGAGAGCGTCCCCGCCGCGGGACAGGCTCCGCGACGGCGTGTCAGGGCCCGGCGGGGCCGCCCCCAGCTGTGTCCGGTCCGGGTGGGCCGTCAGACGCACGGGGACGCGCTGGGGGGCGGGGGCGGGGCGGGGGCGGGGGCGGGGCGCGCCCCTGCGGACGGCGTGGGGGGCGGACGCGGCTGTGAGCCGTGCGGGAGCGCTTGCTGTCACCAGTGGAAGGGCGCGGGAACCGTGAGCGTGTCCGCTAAGTACACTTTACTTCATCGTGTGTTCACAAAGTATTTTGTGTCGACCAAAGTTTTTGCTTTTAGCCACGGGAAACGGAACTGTAGAAGGTTAAGTTGTCGGACGGTGCCAGGGTTTAGTCACGCGGTGGACGTCTCGTCCTCTACTTGGTTTCAGCTCACGTCCAACGTCTTTCTCGCCCAAGAAGAAGACGACTGCATTTTGTAGACGGTAGTTACTAGAGAAAGTTATAAAAGGGAAATACTGTCTTCTACGATCAGTCGAAACTTTATTCCTGAGGAAGTGTAGAAGCAATTAACTTTTTAAAAAGATTGACTTCCTTGAATGAGGTGGGGGATTGGGAGGGGCAGATGCAGGGGAGGGGGGAGAATCTTCCGGGACCCCGCACAGCGAGGACCCCGTTGGGGCTCCACCTCTCCGCCTGATCTCATCCTGAGATCGCCCCCTGAGCCCAAGTCAGGAAGCAGTTGACTTTTACTGCATAAGAGGAAAAGCTACGTTTTTCGATAGCCAGTTGCTTCAGGGTTTGAGTTTTAGAGTAATGTTGTTCTGGGCTATTTGAGAAACTGAAACATAGAGTCCGAAAGTCTGTATTGTCATGTTTTAGAGCTCAATTGAATCTCGGCTCATTTGCTTACTAAACTGAAACCCCGTTTCCTGGATGTAAGATGGGGGGATAGTGTTTTTTTCCTGCAGGATGGTGAAGGGTTACAGGAGAACCTAGCAAGGTGCCTGTGTTTAGCGTTCGGCCAGAAGTACCATTTCTCTTTCTCTCCCTGGTGTTACCTATTTAGTAATTGTGTTAGTAATTCTCTGAGTGCTTGATTTTAGATCGTTATTTGGAAATACGCTACTTATTTCACAGTAGGTTTGCATCACGTTTTGCATCTCAGTTTTTGCTCCAGGTATTTTGAGGTTCTGTCATTTGGTACGGACACATTATGCATCCTTATGTCTTCTGGTGGATTGTCTCATATTACAGAACGTTGTTCTTTGTCTCTGGTCATTTTCTTTGCTCTGAAATCTGCTTTATTGTGGATTAACGTTTACTTGATGTTCTCTTTCAACCCATCTACGCTGAATTTGCAGTGAGTTTCTTTGTTGGATCCTGGTTTTCCATTATGCACTCTGTCAGTCCCTGCACTGGTGGATTTCAACTCTTTACATTTAAGTTAATTATTGCAACGTTAGAGTGTAGGTGCTATTTTATTATTTGTTTATTTCCTGTTTTTTTTTTTTTTTTTCTGATTCTCATTCCTCTTCTGTTTCTCTTGCATTCCTTTAGATAATTTCAACTTTTCTTTTTGGATATTGCTACAGTATTTTTGAGTGCAGATCGTTGTATAGTTGTAGTATGTGCTCTAGTATACCTATGTGATTTATTACCAGGGGGTGTTGGGATTAGGATTTTAGGCTGTGCCCTAGAGTGTGTAAACATTATTTGCATTTTGGGCCTTTACCCATCTTCTCCCTCTACGCTTTGAATAGCGTGTCTTGAATATCAGATGGTATTACACTTCTTGTTTGAATCATCAAATATGGTTTATAAAGCTCATGATTATAGATTAGTCCATTGTATGTACCCGTGTTTTTACTCTTTCTGGTATTCTTCCTTCCTTGTACTCCAGGATTCTCGTTTTTCTCCATTCCTTTCTATTTGAAGTGCTTCCTGTAACCAGTCTTGAAATTTCTTCTTAGAATGTTTTTATATCTTCCTTCCTGAAGGATGATGGATTTATTGGCTCTAGAATTCCTGGTTGACAGTTCTCTGGTTAGCCTTGAAAACTTGTTACACGTCCATCTAGCCTTCATGATTTCTGATGAGAAGCTCACTGCTGCTGGAGTTGCTGTGCCCCTGTGGGTAATGTGCCATTTTCTCTGACTGCTTTCAAGTCTTTGTCTCTCATGTTTGCAAGTTTGATGGTGATGTATCTTGGTGTGGATTTCTTTCAGTTTATCTTAGTTGGTATTTAGTAAGCTTTTTTCATCTGTTGGGTTTTGTTTCACCAAAGTTAGGGAGTTTCGTCAAGTACTCTGGTCTTCACTGTCTTCTATTTCTCCTGCTGGTACTGGGATGATAGAAATGTTGGATCTTTTGCTAGTGTTACATGACTCTCTTAGGCTTTTACCCCCTAGTTTCTTTTGTTTGTATGAAGATTGTGTGAATTGTATTGATTTATTCTCAAATTCCCTAATTCTGCCCTTTGTCTTTTTTTTTTTTTTTTTTAAATTTTTATTTATTTATGATAGTCACACAGAGAGAGAGAGAGAGAGAGAGAGAGGCAGAGACACAGGCAGAGGGAGAAGCAGGCTCCATGCACTGGGAGCCCGACATGGGATTCGATCCTGGATCTCCAGGATCGCGCCCTGGGCCAAAGGCAGGCGCTAAACCACTGCGCCACAGGGATCCCTGCCCTTTGTCATCTTCACTCTTCTGTTGATCCCATGCAGTAGTGTTTTATTTTCACTAGTATATTTGTCAGTTTTATACTTTTTCTGTTTTTAAGAGAGTTCGTAATTGGTTGTTGAAGCATTTTTAAGTTTGCTGCTTAAAGTGATTGTCACATAATTCCCAGATCTGAGTTAATCTAAGTTGTGTGTGTGTGTTTTAAGATTTTATTTATTTATTCATGAGAGACAGAGAGAGAGAGGCAGAGACATAGGCAGAGGGAGAAGCAGGCTCTCTGCGGGGAACCTGATGTGGGACTCGATCCCAGGACCCCGGGGTTATGTTCTGAGCCAAAGGCAGACGTTCAGCCACTGGGCCACCCAGGTGTCTCAAGTTTTGGTGTCTTTTGATCTTCTTTTCTAACTCACACTGTTACTCTTCTGGTTCTTGGTATGACTGGTGGTTTTCTGTTTTATCCTGGACATTTTGTCTATTCTGGTTGGAGACTGTGGGTTCTGTTTATATCTTTTACTTTAGCAGGTGATCACCCTGTTTAGATTTAGCTTATAGATCCTGGCCTACATGTGTGGGCTGTGATTCCAGTGACAGTTTAACTTTGTGCTCAGAGTTTTGGTGTGCTTGGTTTATGTGTATGCTGGGACGTACTTGTATTCGCTTATACTGCTGAGAGGAAGGGGGGGGATTTCCCCAGGCCCAGTGCCTCTTGGTATGAGAAGGAGTGGTTAGTCTATGTGATGAAAAGGCCTGTTGATGGGCAGTGTTGTGGTTGTACGTGCTCTGCACGTGCCTGCTGGCTGTTGTGTGTGTTTGGCTAGGGGAGGAGTCTCAGCACCACTGTGGCCCAGTCCCTCTTGCTGGTGCCCCTTCTGCTCTGGTGTCTGGTGGCAGAGGAGGGGAGTTCAGGCCCTAAATAGAAGTGTATTCCTGGACTGGCTGCTTCTGAAGTAGGATTGTACTTGTTGGTGCTGCCTGGCTGCCCTCCTCGTGAGAGAGGGGCATCTCAGGCCCATGGGGACACAGGGGCTTTCTGAGGCTCTAACCTCCTGTTGTGGCAGGGTTCCTCAAACTGGTGTCACCCAGATGCACCAGTGTGCCCTGATGGGACAGGGGAGACTTTAGGTCTGTGGGGAAGGATACCATTTCCCACAGCATTTGTTGATCTCTCTTGCTGGTAGTGGTGGACTCTCGCTCCTTTCAGGGGAGGAATGATCTTTCTGGGCTGCCCTTTCTTGCTAGGTTGGGAATGCCAGGCCTATCTCCTTCCTTCTGTAGGGTGAGGGCATGTAGGGTGTCCTGCCACTGTGTCGTTTCTTCAGTCATAGGTCCTGGTTGTACCTGCTCTGCACGTGCCTGTTGGCCAGCCCAACCCTCTGCCTTTTACCTGCTGCCTTCTTACCACCTCCCAGAGCTCTCCTTTGCTTGGCTCTTTTATTTCCAAAGTTTATAGTTGGACTTAGGTAAGAGGAGCAGGGAGAGATTGTTCTTGCCTGGAATGTGCTTTAACATTATTTTGTGAAATTTGATCGTATTTTATCATAGTTACATATGGTAAAAGGCTTACAAGAAGATACTGTGCCTCCATACTCTGCTTATTCCTTCCTTCTGACCCCAGAGGCACTTATTTTGGATTCTTCTAGCTGTTTCTTTTTTCTTTTCTTTTCTTTCTTTTCTTTTTTTTTTTTTTTAGCTGTTTCTTCTGGTAGTTAAAATGTCCATATTTCAGTGGTTATATTCCTGACTTTGTCAACACCTAAAATTACTTTTTATCTTTTCTTTCTTTTTAATGATGTTTATTTATTAGAGGGAGAGAGAGAAAGAGAGAGAACAAGCGGGGGGAACAGCAGAGGCAGAGGGAAATGCAGAGCCTGACATGGTGCTCAATTCTAGGACCTGGGATCATGACCTGAGCTGAAGGCAGATGCTTAACCTACTGAGCCATCCAGGTGTGCCTAAAATTACTTTTCTTTAGAAGCTTTCCATGATCTCAATGCCAGCCAGGACAGAATTAGATGCTGTTTGGCTCCTAAAGATCCCTGTTCCCCTCAGCACAGATTGCACTTGACTGTAAATACTTATTTTCCATGAAAAGAATGACAGTGACTGTCAGCTTTTACCACAATACCTGGCCTCATGAGATGACATGGGAAGAGTTCCCTTGTCTCCTGCTTTCTGGAAGACAGTGAATAGAGTTGGTGTTAACTTCTTTAAGTGTTTGGTAGAATTTTCCAGTGAAACCATCTGGACCTAGAGATTTCTTTTTTTTGCTGTTTCAATTTACAAACTCAGTTTCTTTCATAGTTAACTAGGCTCTTCAAATGAGCCATTTCATATTGTATGAGTTATGATTGTGCTCTTGAGGAATTGATCCTTTTCAGGAAAGTTGCCATATTTATGTGTGTAGAGTTGTTTGTAGTATTCTCTTACTATCTTTTTGATGTTTCATTTAGATATTGGTGGTTTGTGCCTTCACTCTTTGTTGATCAGCTTGGTATTTTAAAGTCATCTTTTATTTTACATTTTTTTCCTATAGTTTTCTGTTTTCTTTTTTTTTTTTTTTAATTATTTTATTTTATTTATTTATGATAGGCACACAGTGAGAGAGAGAGAGAAGCAGAGACATAGGCAGAGGGAGAAGCAGGCTCCATGCATCGGGAGCCCGACGTGGGATTCGATCCCGGGTCTCCAGGTTCGCTCCCTGGGCCAAAGGCAGGCGCTAAACCGCTGCGCCACCCAGGGATCCCAGTTTTCTGTTTTCAATTTTATTAATTTCTGTGCTTTATTTTTCCCTCCTTTTTGTTTGCTTTAGGTTTATTTTTGTCTTTCAATTCTTGTTTCTTAGGGTAGGAGTTTAGACTATTGATTGATTGGAGACTTTTCCTCTTTTTAACATCAGCGTTTTGTGGTGTAAATTTCCCTCTTGGCACTGATTTATCTGTGTCCCACAAATTTTTGCATTTTGTTTTACTTTGAGACTTGCTTTTTGTTCCATGGATTATTTAGGAGCATGTATAGAAAATTTACTGCTACTTTTCTGTTACCAACTTCTAGTATGATTTCTTTATGGTTAAAGAGCATGTTTCATGTTATTTCATTTATTTTCATTTGGTGATTAGTTTTGTGACCAAGAATATGGTCTTTATTGGTAAGAATTCTAGGGCCCAAAAGAAAGTGTATTGTGTTTTCGTTGGATGAAGTATTCTGGAACGTTGACTAGATCCTGTTTTTTTTTTTCTTTTAAGGTTTTTTATTTATTTATTTATGAAAGACATACAGAGAGAGAGGCAGAGACACAGGCAGAGGGAGAAGCAGGCTCCATGCAGAGAGCCCGACATGGGACCGGATCCAGATCCCGGGTCTCCAGGATCATACCCTGGGCCGCAGGTAGCGCCAAACTGCTGCGCCACCAGGGCTGCCCCCTTTTAGTTATTCTTGCTAGTTTATGGTGTGGTTGTTCTCTTGGTTGTTGAGAGTGGTTTGGTTGTTAGAAGTCTCTAACTTCAATTGTGCATTTGTCTATTTTTCCTTTTAGTTTTATCAGTTTTTACTTCACATGTTTTGCCAATCTGTCATTTGGTGCAGACATGTTTGGGATTATTCTGTTTTGATAGGCTGACACTTTTATTATTAAATAATTTCCGTCTGTCTCTAATAATATTTTTGCTCTGGGCTTGGCTTTTTCTGACACTTATATAGCCACTCAGGCTTTCTTTTGATTAATGTTTGCCTGGCATATAATTTTCTATCCTTTTGCTTTCAGCCTACTTATATTTGAGGTGAGTTTCTTATAGTCAGCTTATAGTTGGCTTATGTTTTTTATCTACTCTGCCAATCTCTGTCTTATGATTTTATGTTTAGAACATTTAAGTTTGGTATAATGATTGGTAAGTTAGAGCTTATATCTGCCATTTTTGTTTTGATTGCCATGTTTTTTGTTTCTTTGTTTTCTTTTTCCTGTTTTTCTCTGGGTTATTTGAACATTTTTTAGAATTCCATTTTGATTTAACAGTGGTGTTCTTCCACTGTATCTCTTTGTATCTCTTATTTAGTGGCAGTTCCAGGTGTTACATTATGTGTATGTGACTCATCACAGTATTCTGGTGTTGATATTTTATAAGCGTTAATAAAGTGGGGAGTCCTTACCTCTTTACATCCCTGTACTGATCCCTACTGATGAAGTATTTCTCTTGTAAAGTTATGTATAAATTTGCATATGTAAAAGTATGTAAATATTTCTCTTACATCTGACTAGAGCTATAGATCAGACAGTGTTATGATTTTGGTCTCTCTCAAACATAACCTAGAAAACTGTATTGATTCATGTTTTCCCTATTTCTGTTCTCTTATTTCCAGAAGTTCCTGAATTTCTTACTGTATTATTTCTGTTCTAAGAATTCCTTGCTATTCTTTTAGTGTAGGTCTGCTGAAAATAAATTTTCTTAGTTTTCTTTTTTTTTTTTTTTTTTTTTTTAGTTTTCTTTCATCTTAGGAGGTCTTATTTTTCCTTCATTCCTGAAGGGTAATTTCACCAGATACACAATTTGAGGTTGACAGTTCTTTTTCTATTTTAGCACTTGGAAAATTATATTCCTTCTTTCTGGCCTCCATGATTTCTGATGAGAAATCTGATGTTCTTTGAATGTTTTCTTTTTTCCTTTGGCTATGATGTCATTTTTCATTACTTCCAAGCTTTTCTCTTGTCTTTAGTTCTCAGTAGTTTATTATGGGTCTTGGCATAGATTTCTTTGGGTTTATACTGTTTAGGGTTCACATAGCATATTGAATCTGCAAGTTTATATCTTTCATCTAGTTAGAAGTTTTCAGCCATTATTTGTCTAAATAATTTTCAAGCCCTATCCACTTTCATCTCTTCTAATACTGTCCCTGGAGACACCTTCTGAGATCTTTTCGTGTGTCTCTTACGGTCCTGAGTTTCTGCTCATTTGTTTTAAGTCCATTTTCTGTCCAGATTGGATGGTTTCTTTTGTTCACTCTTTAAGTTCATTGGCTTTTCCTTTGTTTCTTCTGCCTCTGAACCCTATCCATTAAGTTTCCAAATCTCTGCTAATGTATTTTTTAGTTGTAGAATTTCCATTTGATTCTTCTTTGTATTAGCTTTCTTTGCTGAAATAGCTGGTTTTTTGTTTTCATTTGCTTCAAGTATGTTTGTAATTGCCCATTGACACATTTTTATGATGAATGTTTTAGAATCTTTATCACATTTCAACATATGCATCTCTTTGATGTTGGCATCTGTTGATTATCTTTCCTTCAGAAGATGGAAAGTTGGAAGATGGAAGTTGGCTTGTGGTATAATGAGTACTTTTTGATTGTACCCTGGACATTTTGAGTATTATGCTATGAGGCTCTAGACTTAGTTCAAATCTTCTGTTTTATCAGGCCTCCTCTGACACCACTGGAACTGGGGACCAGAGGGTTGGGATGAAGTGACGCTGCCTTGTTACTGCCAGATGGGGTGAAAGCCAGGTTCCTTTTGACCCCTGGGAGAAGAGGGTGCCCCTTTACCACAGGGCAGAGATGGGGTCTGTGGTGCCCCTGGAGCTCTGCTAATGTCCCCTTGTCTGGAGATGGAGGAATGCCTGTTTATTGCAGCCCGTGGCTGCCTGCTGTATGGCCTTGAGACCCTTTACCTCTGGGTTCCTGTGACAGTGGTGGGGATGGGCAGGAGGGAAAGACTGTTCTTGGGGCTCTCTTTGGTTTTTGCCCTTGATTTTTTTCTGGCTGCTGACTCTCTAGTACATAATTTGGGGTAAATGAGGCAGAAGGAGCACGTTGGGAATTCACTGTTGTGTGACCTCTGGAGTCCGAGGTCCTTCCTAGTCTGCCTCCTCCTCTTCACCTTTCCCTGTGTCCTCTCCAGGATTATAGCTTTGTTGGCGGGGGTGGGGCATCCAGTCAGTGTTGCTCTGGAACTGGCAGGAAGGAGTCATTTACCTTTGTTCTGTTTTTGTCTTTCCTCATTTTATTTTAAAGTTACTCTTATTTATTTTTTCATTCACTAACAACTCTTTGGATACAGTTCACATACCATACAGGTCTCCCATTTAGAGTGTAAAATTCAGTGTTTTACTGTATTCACAGGAAAGTGCCGCCATCACCACAGTCAGTGTTGGAGGGTTTTCTTCACCTCTGAAAGAGACCTGGCGCCCTGTTATTACCACCTCCACCTCATCTCCATAAGTGTTCTTATTGCAGTCAGATGTACTTGATAAAGCTAACTGTTTTTAAGTGTATTTTTGACTTTTAACAGATCTCTTTAATTTCAGAGTTCAGAACTGTAAGGTTTTATATCAAAATTAGGCTTTTCTAAGTATTTCTGTTTTGGGAAATGTATGTTATACATTAGAATGCAGCTAAAAAATAGATTAGATATAAACAATGCAAATACAGTCTTGTATTTCCAAGGACAAAAGTTTATGTTACGAGGTCTTTTTCCTTCACATTGACTATTGAAAGCTAATTAGTTGTTAGAAAAACAGCTTTGATACGGGCTTTTCTTGCTTTGTGAGCTTTATTTACTTATTTTTAAGATTTTATTTATTTATTCATGACACACACACACACAGAGGCAGAGACACAGGCAGAGGGAGAAACAGGCTCCATGCAGGGAGCCTGACTGTGGGACTCAATCCTGGGTCTCCAAGATCCCACCCTGGCCTGAAGGCGGTGCTAAACCGCTGAGCCACCTGGGCTGCCCTGCTTTGTGAGCTTTAAAAGGCTTTTTCCTTGACCATATAAAAATGTCATTTTGTGCTTATAATGTATAATGAATTGTAGTAATGTATTTTAAAGATTCTCAGGTTTTCCTTGGGGTGAAATTATTTTTATTTCATTATAATCATACCAGTTTAGTGCACAATATACTTAAAATATAGTGATTGTAATTTGTTACAACTTGTATAAAATTGTTCATCATTGGGTTTGTACTATGAAAATTTCAATGGGCTGAATTAGATACGATGTGAGTGTGGTTAATACATGAGGATGTTCTTGTATTTTTGCAATGGGAGAGGCTGGTGATTTTATTTATTTATTTATTTTAGAAGTTATTAGGTGAGTGAAATACTGTGTCCCATACATAGTATTTAACAGTTCGGTAAGAATGTAATTACTTGTTAAAATCCTTTCTATAAACTAATGTGAGGCATTGCTTTTCTTCTTGCATTGTGTATAGTTGAGTAAAAGTAAGATATTTGTTAACTTGATATTTTTCATTTCTGACTTTTAAATGGTACCTATGTCATTCAAATTATCTTCACAGTTGAAGGAAGAATGAATGAACCTGGACATATTTTGTTTATCCACGTCTGTTAGTACCTTTTCTTTGCTTCTCATTGCAGTATGGCTTTTGGCCCTGCCTAGAGCCATTTGCAGTATTATAATAGTTAAACTTTAGTGTTTGAAAAGAGATTCATGCTGAGAACAGATGGCTATTGTCTGATTATCTCTAAAATATTAGTGTGTTTCTTGATAGAGGCAAAACAAATTTTTTTTAATGCTGGTTTTCTCATTCTAAGTATCTATATACAATTTTCCCTGAGTCTTAAAAATTTTACAACTGTGATGATGATCTAAAAAATACCTTACTGGTTGTAAAGATGAAACTTCTTCTTTTCTGTGATGATTCACAACTGAAAAGGTTTTTCCAAATACGGAATGATTCTTAAGATGGCATTTATCAAAGCGCCCAGGCCCAGGATTCCTTGGAATCAGAGATATGTTTTTAAGGATCTGTAGTTAAGTTTGTGAAATTCTTTAAACCTGCCAGAATAGAAATGTTTTACTTCATTTTCTACAACTGACAGTATTAGGATGAAGATAGATTTGGTGATTGTGAACATCACGGTTTTAGGGAACTGGATGGAGTATGTGTCCTGAGCTGATTGACCCACTTATCTTCAAATTTCTGGATTGGCATTTATATAATATTAGATCTTGTACCATTAATTCTCATTTAGAAGTTTATTTCAATTTATGTGTAGTATTGGCGTAATTTCTTATGTCAAGAAATTGGTACTGAGGTTTCTGACAGAACATCGTGGAAGAGGAGTCAGCTGCTCCGAGGTTACTGTGTACATGGTTCGTGTGGGGACATCTCTGGGTGTGAGGGGCTGACTGGTTCTGGCCCTTGCTTGTTTTTATTGCTAAGGTCAAGGCATGCTTTTCAGGCACCGTTCCTTTACTTTTTCTCCTCCTCCTCCTCCTCCGCCTCCTCCTCCTCCTTTCTTCTTCTTCTTCCTTCTTCCTCCTCCTCCTCCTCCTCCTCCTCCTCCTTCTTCCTCCTCCTCCTCCCCCTCCTCCCTCCTCCTCCTCCTCCTCCTTCCTCCTCCTCCTCCTCCTCCTCCTCCTCCTCCTCCTTCTTCTTCTTTTTTAAACTATTCTGCTGTTTATCTCCTCTGCTGCTGTAGGAAAGGAAGAGTCCCAATTTCCCAGTAGTTATACAGTTCTGCTTTTTTTTTTTTTTAAGATTTTTTTTATTCATGAGAGACAGAGAGAGAGAGAGAGAGAGAGAGAGGCAGAGACACAGGCAGAGGGAGAAACCGGCTGCATGCAGGGAGCACAATGTGGGACTCGATCCTGGGACTCCAGGATCACGTACTGGGCTGAAGGCAGGCGCTAAACCGCTGAGCCACCCAGGGATCCCCGGTTCTGCTGCTTATTAATGACTCATCAGTGACACACTTGAACTTGGAAGCAGTATTTGATGAAGGAAACATACACATTTCTTTATAGCACTTTGTTGCTTTGTTTTTCTACTTTACTAACATGCAGGCAAAAGGAGGCAGTGTTTACTTTTCTTAAAGAAAGTTTAAGCTGTAGGCATATTTTAAATGGTTTCTCCCTTTACTATATCAGTTGCCTTCTCAGAAATGTTCCTCATCAAAATGGAAACAATAAGGCTGTTAGATACTTAATGTGAGTTTAAGCTAGTTATTGTATTGACCTACTTTTACTTTTACTTTTACTTAGATACACGTAAATTATGCACCTTCTAGTACTTGAGTGTTTTGTTGAAAGTTCCTAATTTTTCTAAACCTTTGGCAGCAGCAAGAGAGCTGTCTCCATTTCTTAGCATGGCAGTACTCTTGGGTTTGGTATCATCTGTTCTGTCGTCTTTGTTCACATTGTTTTTATTCGTTTTAAAAATATGTTTCCAGAATTATACTTAATTGCTGGAAACGTTGATTTTTCTTGAGTGACAAACCAATTAAGTGTGTATGACACTAGGCAACAAAGACACTTAAGATTTTCTGCTTATCCTGTCTCTGAAAAAATCCATTATTCATCATCTTATTGTTTTTAAATACTGAGGTAAAATTTTCAATACAATAGGAAAATTGCTTTGGAAATGGAATAAATTGCTTGCCAGTTCAAAGGCTCCATCTCTGAAGTGGAGGTTACTAAACATGATGTTGCTTATGTTCATTTTCTTTCAAATGCTTTTTACTACTTTTCTAGCATTAAACTTGATAAGATTGTGACTTTTGCTAAAATGCAACACAATCGCAGAAAGAACTTAATGAAGAAGACTAAAAAATCTCATTTTGTATACTATATTATAATACATTTAAGTGGCGTTTTGAATTTTAATTGCATTTTGTATAAATATTCATTTTGTAGTTGACTTTTAAAAGAAATGATTTTATGCACAGAATTAGAAAAAGGGAATTTTTCTGAGGAAACCTACTGACTCTGTTTTCGGCCTCCTACTTCACAGATGAGAGGACCCTTTGCCTGAGCGTCTAAAATGATGAGTCCCTTGTTGTGGGGGTGTTATGTGCTGGTGTCAGCGGTCCCTGGAATCAGTGAGCCCTGGGAGCTAGTGCGGCAGCAAGGGCAGGGGCCGCCGCTCTTCTCCTTGTGGTCACTGCTGTCAGCGACAGTGTAGTGGTCAGACACGTGTGACCGAGACTAATCATTGGTATCACAGTCTTTGTGCTTTTTTGGGCGGACTCCTGTGCAGCACAGCACAGTCAGCAATGGTCGTCTTTGTAGATTCATTTTTGTATACATTCTTCATGTTTTCAAATATTTGTGTTTGCATGGGATAATTAGAACCTGTGGTGAAAGTTTACTCACATGACCAAAAAAAGGACTTTCGATGCATTTTCAAAAGCCATTCTCCAGAAAAGTTGTTCCCACACTGTTACAAGCCATTACGAGTGCCCACTTATCCAAGACTGTTTAGAATGCTAACTGTTAAGAATTCCTTTTTTCGGTTGTTTTAATTTGCAGGTGGTAAAAGTTCTTTTGAAAACAAAAATGATTCCTAGCTTTAAAACCTTCCGAGTGACTTCCCTTTCCACTGAGAATTAGGGAGAGTCCTTCCACTGGCTGCCCTGCCCTCGGGCCCCACTCGGCAGCCTCCTCAGCTGCCTCCGGGGCTCGCCCGCTCCAGCTGGCTGGCTTCCCCGCAGCCCCTCGGGGTCTCCCCAGACCTTCTGTGCCTCTGTCTCTTCTTGAGACCCAGCTGCCTCTGGCCTCACACCTTTGCCGGGGCCTCCGCTGCCTGTCTCCCTCTGCATGCAGCCCACCCGCTCTGTGTTGGCGCTGACGGTCCCAGGGCTCTGTGGGCCTCCTGCCCCATCCCCGCCACCCCGCCGCCCTGGTGGGCGCTGGCTCGGGGCATCCCTTTGGCGGTGGGTTCCCAGGCTGGCGTCCCTGACGAGGCCGTGCGTGATGCTGTGCATGCAGCTGTAGGTCCCTTTGTCATGGATTATCTTTGCTCTTCCATCATTCCGTCATGTTTGCTTTATAAAAATTGTATTTGTAAGAACTGTTCATGAGATGTTGTTTTCTTGTCACGCGCTGTAACATTTCCCCCAGTGTCTCCTTTGCTCTGAGCGGGGTGCCTGGCTGTAGCAGGCTCTGCATCCCCCAGCCCCCATTTCGAGGCACTGTCTCCTCAGACGTTCTTTCTCCTAGTGTCTGCTGTCTGATCTCACCCACACACCAGCTCCCCCAGGGATCAGACTTCTGCCTGAGTGTGCCGAGTGTGTGAAGATTTGGTTTTCCAGGTGACTGTGCCACCGTTAGCGCGTTAACTGTGGCAGCGCCAGGACCCAGAGGGCAGGCCTCGGGCACAGTTCAGGCTGACCTGGGGGTACGGCCCAGCGTGGCCTGTGGGAGATGTGGGTAATGCTGAGGAAATAGCCGTCCTTCAGGGGTTACTTGGCTACTGTGGAGCAGCAGTCAGTAATATTTACAGAAATTGTTTCTTTCTTTTTTTTTTTTAAAGATTTTAATTTATTTATTCATGAGAGACAGAGAGAGAGGTAGAGACACAGGCAGAGGGAGAAGCAGGCTCCATGCAGGGAGCCCGATGTGGGACTCTATCCCAGGACTCCAGGATCACACCCTGGGTGGAAGGCAGGTGCCAAACTGCTGAGCCACCTAGGGATCCTGAAATTGTTTCTTTTTAAGAAAATTCTGTCAGACACAACATAAAACTTAGCATCTTGACCATGTCTGCTTGAGGGTGGGGGGGCAGTGAGCACACTGACACTGTTGTGCTGTCGTCCCCACGGTCCCTTGGGTCTTCTGAACCCAAACTCTGCTCCCATGGAACGCCTTGCCGTCCCCCTCCCAGTCCCCAGCCCTCTCCAGATCTGTATGTGGAGTTGACTGTCCTCATCACCGCAGGGAGCTGGAGAGCATCACGGTTTGTCTTCTTGTTTCTGGCCCCACTGAGCGTCATGTTCTCAAGCTTCGAGCTGTAGCACACATCACATTTCCTTCTTTTTTAAAAGCTGATTGCTGTCACATTATAAAGATGGACCACATTTGTCTTGGGCATCTAAAGCTATTTTTCTTTTTTATAGTAAAACTTTCCGGCCAGCCCAGGTGATTCAGTGGTTTAGCGCTGCCTTCAGCCCAGGGTGTGATCCTGGAGACCTTAGATTGAGTCCCAAGTCAGGCTCCCTGCATGGAGCCTGCTTCTCCCTCTGCCTGTGTCTGTTCCCCGCTCCCCCCCCCCCCCCGTCATGAATAAATAAATAAAATCTTAAAAACAGAAAAAAACTTTCTTTGTTAATTGTCTAAAATAAAACAGAATTAAAAGAATGTTTATGAAGTGCTTAGATTCGTGCCTGACTGTTTCAGAAACTCTGGCCTCTGGCTTCTGACCTTCCTTCTCTCAACACTGAATTCCTATCTGGGAGGCAGGGAAGGGAGGCCCTGCAGGCTTGCACATTCACTGTCCTTCCCTTGGCCTCGCCCTCTGCTTTCTTTCTCTCCTGCCCTCCCTCCCCCAGGGGATACATGTCCTGTGATCTGTAGCAGGGAGGGGCCAACCCAGAATCTAGATGTTTCTTCCTACTCTTCCTCCCTCCACGCCCACTTCAGAGACGCCCTTGGACACCAGCTGACCCCTGCAGGGTCCCAAGGTTCCACTTCCCCACTGCTGTGCCGACATGTCTCTTTTCTTGGACCTGCTTATTTACCATCCATCCATCTCCTTTCTAGCTCTCTACATTTCGTTATCATCTCTTGTTTTCTGTTCTGTAGGTTTCAGCTTTATTTATCTTTTTAAAGATTTTATGTATTTATTCATGAGACAGAGTGAGAGGCAGAGATACAGACAGTGAGAGAAGCAGGCTCCACGCAGGGAGCCCAACATGGGACTCGATCCTGGGTCCCCAGGATCACACCACGGGCTGAAGGCAGGCGCCAAACCCCTGAGCCACCCAGGGATCCCATGTAGGTTTCAGCTTAAAAAAAAAAAAAAAAAAAAGTAGGGCTGCCTGGGTGGCTCAGCAGTTTAGCACCTGCCTTCAGCTCAGGGCATGATCCTGGAGACCTGGGATCGAGTCCCACTTCGGGCTCCCTGCATGGAGCCTGCTTCTCCCTCTGCCTGTGTCTCTGCCTCTCTCTCTCTCTCTCTCTCTCTCTCTCCCTGTCTGTCTCTCTCTCTGTCTCTCATAAATAAATAAATCTTTTTTTTTAAAAGCAGTGTTTTTGGTATTGAAGGTAGATCATGTATGTAAGCTTCCATCTTTATAGGAAATGTTTTCTTATCCTTTTACATATGCATCTGTCTCTGTCTTCTCTTCCAGAAGAGTCTTGTTTTGAGCTCTGTGGTCTGCGTAATGGTGTAGACCTCCAGTAGCTCTTCTTCTTCTTCTTCTTCTTCTTTTTTTTTTTTAAGATTTTATTTATTCATGACAGACCCAGAGAAAGGGAGGCAGAGACAATAGGCAGAGGGAGAAGCAGGCCCCATGCAGGAAGCCCGATGTGGGACTCCATCCCAGGACTCTGGGTCACGCCCCTAGCCAAAGGCAGATGCTCAGCCACTGAGCCACCCAGGTGTCCCTCCAGTAGCTCTTCTTACAGTTTTTTTTTTTTTTAATTTATTTATGATAGACACACACAGAGAGAGAGAGAGAGAGAGAGAGGCAGAGACACAGGCAGAGGGAGAAGCAGGCTCCATGCACCAGGAGCCCGACTTGGGATTCGTTCCCGGGTCTCCAGGATCCCGCCCTGGGCCAAAGGCAGGCGCCAAACCACTGCGCCACCCAGGGATCCCCTTACAGGAGTTAATAGCTGTAGTTATCTTGAAGCAGGCTACCCGCTGTGTCCCAACTCTAGTTTCAGAATTCCCACGGACAGTTGTGGCTTGGCTTGGGTGGCTAGCAGTCCTTCCTTAGCCTACCTTCCTGTGTGCCGCACCCATTCCATGCACACCCTGTCCCTTCACTTGGATGCGGCCCTGCAGCCTGGGGCTCAGTCGGCACCCTCCCAGGGCTAGGTAACTGTCTTCGCCAGTTGCCACTGCTGCCATTTTAGATTTCCTGATGAATGAGTCCAAGCCCCGTAAGTTAAAGACTGCATCTGTTGCTGACCGTCATGTTTTCAGTGCAGGCAGGTGTTGGTGCTCAGCATCTAGTGGACTGAGTGTAGGTACCCAACTCAGCCAGATGGCTTGCAGAGCCTTTGTTCATGTAATGATTTTGAGAGGTGGTCTTCCTTGGTCTTTACAGAGATCTTGTGGTTTTTGTTTTATCTATTGAATTATCTTAGGAGGAGGAGAATTGTTTTGGTGGTTAGTGGTTGCTGAGGATCCACTTCCATCTACTTAGGCTGATTCTCTACGGTGTAAGGGCAAGTAGTCCCGTATTTGTCATGTGCTGAGTGTCAGTTTCTCTCAGTGCCTGTCACTGCGCTGAAGCGCTGGAGTGCCTGGGAGAGCCCCAGTGTGGCTGTGAGCACAGTTATGTGCTCTGTGAGTAGAGCACCAGTGTCTTCTTACTTAGCATTCAGTCTTAGCTGAGAGCTGTCTCACGTAAGGGAGGAAAGATGAGACCTGGTAGCATGAAGCAGGGTTGTCGAATTGACTCATAATACAAAGAAAACAAAATCATGTCATTAGTTGCTATGCAATTGTATTAATGTCCTGTTGGTGTTGTAAAATTATCATAAATGTATGGCTTAAAAGAAATTTATTATTTTCCAGTTCTGTAGTTCAGAACTGTATGGTCTCACAGGGCTGAAATCAGGTTATCAACATGCTGCTTCTGCTTCTGTAGGCCCTGGCAGAGAGTCCGCTTCCATGTGGTTGTAGCTTACAGTCCTGTTTGCTCGTATTACAAATCAATGTGGAAGAGATGGACTCTCTTGTATAAAGATAGCACCATTTCTGTTGTTATGTGGTATATACATCCCTGCAAAACCTTGTATGTGGTAGAAATACTCACTGAAAATAACAGGGTTTATGGGCAAAAATACATTAGAACGGACACTGGGAACCTATCTTTTTTTGTGAGCACATCACTAACGAAAGCAGTCATAGTCCTGGTGACGTTTGCTGAAGAGGCACCTTGAGTTCCTGGCCAGTGAAATCTTACCTGTAAGGAGGCTGCTGAGTGTGAGCCTGGAAGAGGGTACTAGTTCCAGGGCTGCCACAGGGCACATGCCCCAAGTATGCCCAGCTAAACTGAACTTTCTCTCCAGCATGGGGAGCAGCCTCAGCCATAGTTTGTAAGCAGTAGCGTAAGACCCCGTGTGAATCAGTGCCAGTGACGGTAAGATGCCACTCTGCTCCCCTTACTTAAGTGAAGGGTTGCATGTGTTCAGCTCCCATCTGATGAGGGTAGGGTAAAACTGCTGGGTGTTATTCATAGCACTCATAGTGGTGGGAGTTTACATTTGCAGTTAGCACTATTTCAAGTGTTTTAGAGCTTATGACTTTATAGAACAATTACAGCACTGAGAATCTTTGAAAGAATTCATGTAAAAATATGGAGAAAGTTCTGTGTACAGATATTTCCACTGAAACATTATTTAGTGGGACGTTATAAAGGTCGTCCTCTCAATCCAACAGTAGGGGATAATTCAGTAACCTGTAACTTAGTCATCCACTTGCTGGATTATTTTTAAGTTACCACATGTTAAAAAGATGTTAAAAGAAGCTTAGGTAGCAAGTCAGCCTTGGCTTTGTTGTTCAAGGAAATTTTTCCCATCATTGAATTACACTTGTGTGTGGATTCTTGACACCTAGGCTCCTGGTTCAAGAAGGTAAAGGTTTCTTGAATCTTGCCTTCGACCTTTTCACAGACTCCTAGTAGGCAAAGTACTGCCTGGCACCATCACTGCCTGCCTGCACATGCATATGCCCTCACACATGCAGGTGTGTGAACACCCACATCTGCAGTTTCCCCAAAGGACTACTAAAAAATAGAAAGCCTGTTACATACTGTATATTGTATATATTTTTATATACATTTAGCACTTGCTGTGTACCACAGAAGATATAGTTCAATAACGTTTAGAGTGGAATGGAAATAATTCTGTTGTTGGATATTCCTGATTATCTGGGGTAGCACTCACCATTGTCATACTCTTCAGGCCTTCATTTTCAAAATGTTGGCCAGTCACAAGCCATCTAGAGAAGGAAGATCATAATGATGAGTACAGGTACAGATGACAGTGTCCAGATGACAACAGGTCTTGGCAGGAAAAAAGAAACGTGGATTCAAGAAACAACAGAGGACATCACTTTGGGTCTTAAATTTTTTTCTGCTTGGATACGTTTCCCTCACTTGCTATTATGAGGTATTTCAAAGGTACAGAAACATCAAAAGAATGTTCTTGTAATTTACATATATTCAGCAGCTGGTAACCTTGTGCCTTATTGCCCTTGTCTCTGTGCTTACCAGATCTTCAGTGCTTTTCAGGTGGGACCTTTGGTAAGGGTTTCCCCACGGGAAGCATGATTCTTAAGGCACATTGCTTGTTGTCCCAGCCAAGAGAATTAACGGTAATACCTCATATGGCATCTATAGCTCTATTCACTTGTCTTCTTTTGTATTTTTTTCCCAAATTGTGAAATACACAACGTATCTATTCACCCCAGCTTAAAGTGCACAATTCAGTGGCATTTGGTATACCCTCAGAGTTGTACAGCCATCACCACTCTGACCTTCTAGAACATTTAAAAAAATGTCTTTTATAGCCTTTTTTTTTTATTCAGAGTTCTAATCAAGGTTCCACTATTTCATTTGGTTTTATCTTTTTAATTTCTTTAAATTTGTAGAAATCTTTGCAGTGATTTTCTTTCTCCCAATGATGTGGCATTTTTCGAGTCCAGATTGGTGGTTTGAACTGTGTCCCATGTCTGGATTAGATCGTCCTGGACTTGGGTAGTGCTCTTTATTTCCTGCACTTACTGTCTTGTAAAAATTAGCCCCAGAGCAGTGCTTCTCAAATAGCAGAGTGCGGACCCCCGGTGGCTGAGTCAAGTGTCTGCCTTCGACTCAGGTCATGATCCCAGGATCCTGGAATGGAGTCCCATATCGGGGCTCCCTGCTCAGCAGGGAGTCTGCTTCTCTCTCTGTTCCTCCTCCCTGCTCATGCTCACTTTCTCTCTCAAATAAATAAAATCTGAAAAAAATCTGTAAATAGCAGAGTGTGAGGGCTCCTGACACCCAACTGGTGACTACTTCCAGAAGTTTCGTTTTTTGGGGTGTGTCCAAGAATTTCTATTTCTAACCCATTCTCAGGTGATGCTGATGGTCTGGGGAATGTACTTTGAGAACTACTACTACTCTGGAGATTGAGTAAATACAGTAAATATATAAATGTGTTAGCAAGAATGCTGGCTCTGCCTCTTATTGTGTATCACACCAGCAGGCAGACGTCAGGTTGTCCTGTGGTGAGTTCTAGGTTAAGGTGGTGATCTCTAGAACTTTTACAGTTTATAAGTTTCCATTTGCAGTTGTGAGGACTCTGTGGATGGTTCTCTAGCATCATGCTGTTCTGTTCCCAAACTGGTTTTGTGCCCTCTCCCCACCAGGTGGTAGTGGATTTTCCAGATATCTTTCTGTTACTGATTTTTAAAAGAAATTCTTTAATGGTGAGAGAACATACTTTGTCTGATTTCAGTTCTATTGAATCTTTTAGTTTGTGTTATGGCCCAGGATGTGGTCCGTGGGGATGAGTATTCATTGAGCACTTGAGAGAACATCAAGTTCTGTTCTGTGCAGGGTAGAGTGCTCTGTAAATGCCAGCCAGGGTACATTGGTTGACAGCGTTGCTCACTTCTTTATGTCCTTTCTGATATTGTTTATTCTGTTAGTTACTGACAGAAGACTTACCAAGTCTTCAGGCAGTGTTGTGGATTTGCTTCTTTCTCCTTTTACTTACATATTTTGTACTTTGTACTTCGTGTATTTTGAAACTAGTGATAGGTGTCTGCACCTATGCAATTTACGATTGCTAGAACTTATGTGTGATTTGATCTTTTATCATATAATGTCCTTTATCTTGGGCAGTTCTTCCATTTAAAATTTTTCAATGTCTTCTTTGTTTCATATCATAATAGCTACTTTTCTTCCTTTGAAAGAGTGTTTGTGTTGTATCTTTTTCCATCTTTTTACTTCTAATCTTTTAACACCATATGCCATTATACTTCAGGTATTTATATTATTATTATTTTTGTAGACAGTGATTTTTGTCCTCCAGCCAATACTTGCCAACATCTGGACACATTTTTATTGTCAAAATTGAGGGATGCTGCTACTGACCTCAAATGTGTAACGGTCTGGGATGCTGTTGAACATTCCTCAGTGCACAGGACAGCTCCATCAAAAGAGAATTCTGTGACCCAAAATGAATGGTACTACTGTTGAGAAGCTCCACTCTGAAGATTGCAGTATACACAGCTAATTTTTCCCTGTTAATATTTTACACTTAATGTAAACTGTGGAACTGCCCACTTCTTACAATATGGCTGCCATATCTGTTCATGTCTCTTTGTACTGAAAACTTCACCAGACCATGTTACAGCTTTCACTTTCAATAGTCGTACACGTTTTAAACAATTTTGTGTTACTCTTCATTTCCCAAATTCCAAATTTTCTGCTAGTATCAACAGCAGAACATCTTTAATGTTCTTTTGTAGTAGTAGGTCTGATGGTGACAAATCCTCCAGGTTTTAGCCTTTATCTGAGAATGTTTTTGTTTTGCCTTTATTCCTGAAGGATCTTTTTGCTGGATATAGAATTCGGGGTTGAGCCTTTTTCTCTTTCAGCACTTAGACATGGGGTTCCTATCCTCTGTCCTCCATCTCTCTCTGGGAGACATCCATGGGCGTTTGAATTGATGTGCTTCTAATGAGATGTTTTTCTCTGGCTGCTTCCAAGAGTTTTTCTTTCATCTTTGCTTTGAGTAGTTTGATTACTACGATGTGCATTTTGTGATCTTCTTTGACCTTATCCTGTTTCAGGTTTGCTTTTATCTTTCAGTAGATTGTAGTATTGTCTGGCACTCATTTATGCTGTAGTTGTGGGCTTGGTTGGTTTTATTTGTCTTCTCTAAAGCCTGTGGACTTCAGAGGGTATGAGGAGAAATTTCAATTCCAGTGACTGCTATCTTTCAGGGACACAGAGGTTTGCTCTCTTATTTTTACAATTGAGGGTAATACCTACCATGGAGGCTTGATGTAAAATTAAATAAGATAGTATTTGTGGACTTTCCATTATATTTTCTGATGAATTTTTGGTTCTCAAGGTAAGCTATTATTTTTAAAAGATAAATATGTCCACAATTTAGGAAAGATAAAATGGACACTTGATAGTAGGCTCCCTGTTTTTGGAATCCGAAGGGGATCAGTGAACTCTAAACGAGATGCTGGTTGTGGAGGACATTATTTCATTGAATATAAAGTTTTAAAAAAAGGAATAACAGAGACAGAGTAAGTGTAAGGGGGACATAGCATCCTTGCTGCATGTATCAAATCTGACAACATATCATGTTCCCACCTTATAACATAAGACACCTATGTAGTTCAAAAGTCATTTTCACGACTTTGATGAATGTAAAGTGGGGCAAATTTTACATCACATCAGTCTGTAACAGAGTATTTAGATATGAGCTGGAAATACACATTTTTTTGCTAATATTTCAGATGATTTTTTTTTTTTTTTTAATATTGCTGCACCATGGATGGGTGGTACTGAGCTGACCGTGGCTGTGTGGAGGGCTCCCCACATAGTCAGGTCTGCTTCCTTGGGCAGCCAGTTCCTTTCCTGCCTGTCTTGGCTAAATAAATTTCTTGTAAAGCAAAGTAGCATCCCTTATTTACAATGGTTTGCCTTCTCTATAGACAGCTTAGTTTGAAGAAAAAAGAAAAGTATGACTAGCAGAATTGGACCAGCTCTTGTCTTAAATAATACCCTTACTTGTGACAGAAGACTGCTTGGCCTGCCTCAGTACTCTGTTCTTACCTCTGACCAGGTACCAACTGGAAGATGAGTCTGCCCATTTGGATGAAATGCCACTAATGATGTCTGAAGAAGGCTTCGAGAATGATGAAAGCGATTACCACACGTTACCACGAGCTAGGGTCACACAGAGAAAAAGAGGACTAGAGTGGTTTGTCTGTGGAGGATGGAAGTTCCTCTGTACCAGGTTTGTTATCTCTTGCTGCTTAATCTCCTATGCTCTGACGTTACACAGTTAAGGTATTGATAAGCTCAACTTCTAACATATTTTTATATCGAACTAAAGAAGACTCTAAATGAAATGACATCCTGAATAGTGTTAAACAAAACCAAACAGTGCTAATCTGAAAGGGATGGAAAGCCAGGTTCACTTTTTTAATGAGACATTTTAATATTTAGAAAATGGAGAAGATTAGTGATTGCATGGTAGAATGGATTCTGGTCACCGTGTTGGCACTTGTAAACAGTGCTCCCTTCTCTTCCATCTGTAGTCATACTCTCATCCAAAAACGCAGATATGCCTGTAAAATGCAGTTTTAATAATACCGTAACTTTGTGTATTGTTCGACTTGAATGCTTTCACTTGGAAGAAGAGTCTTCAGTTAATTTAACCAGAAAGAAACAAAGATAAGAACTGTTCATATTTTAGGGCAGCCCGGGTGGCTCAGCAGTTTAGCACCACCTTTGGCCTAGGGTGTGATCCTGGAGGCCTGGGATCCAGTCCCATGTCAGGCTCGCTGCGTGGAGCCTGCTTTCTTCCTCTGTGTCTGTGCCTCTCTCTTTCTCTCTCTCTCTCTCTTTTTCTTTCTGTGTCTCTCATGAATAAAAAAATAAAATCTTTAGGAAAAAAAAAAGAACTCATATTTTAAACAAGTTCACTGGTGGTTGAGATAAACTATCACATCTGCTCACTCTCGACTTTATAGAGTCTGGTATGTAAGAACCACACTCTGTCTAGGACACTTCGGCAACCCTGGGGATGGGCCCCCGTAAGATTTCAGCTAACCGATGCCACCATAAATTGAGTGGGTATGTTGAATAAATTACAGATTTTTTTCTTAAAAAGATTTTATTTATTTGTTTGTTTGTTTATTTATTTGAGCGACAGAGACTGAGAGAGGACAGAAGCAGGGAGGAGGGACAGAGGGAGAGGGAGAAGCAGACTCCTGGCTGAGCAGGGAGCCTGATGCGAGGCTCCATTCCAGGATCCAGGATCATGACCTGAGCCAAAGGCAGGTGCTTTACCTACTGAGCCACCCAGGTGCCCCTGAATCAGAGCTTTTATAGTCTTTCTGCTGTTCAAGATTTGTGATCAGTGCCTTTCTTACAATCATGAACTTATATCCTTTTGCCCATAAAAGGAATTTAATAATTGTAGAAAGATATTTTATTTATCATCGTTATCCCTTTAGAAGTTTTCAAAAAGAAGTTGACAACTGATTGGATTTCTGGTTTAGCTCATGTAATGGTCTTTAAACAGTTGGGTCTGAGGCAGCCTCAGTGGCGCAGCGGTTTAGCGCCGCCTGCAGCCCTGGGGTGTGATCCTAGAGACCTGGGATTGAGTCCCACATCAGGCTTCCTGTATGGAGCGTGCTTCTCCCTCTACCTGTGTCTCTGCCTCTCTCTGTGCCTCTATGAATAAATAAAATCTTTAAAAAAAATAAAATAAAATAAACAGTTGGGTCTGGACTCCCAGAGACTGAGGAATCCCTCAAAGAGATTGGCCATGCAGAATCAGGAAGTGAGCTTGAGCAGGGTGTATAGTCTTATCACCCCCTCTCAACTTCCAGGTGGTGTCTGTTTTTATCTTTCTTGTATATTGGAAGCTTTTTATGTGAAGAAGGAATTTCATGGCTAAACAAGGTTTTAGAAGTTGCTGACTTGTTACTAATTTTTAATGAGTGGTCTGGTTTTTTCAAAAACATTTTCTAGGTTAAGTAGCCAATATTCGTGGAGTATTCTTTGTGGGTACTTACTCATTTTAGAGTAAATTTCTTTACAAGTTGCAGGGCTATGCACATTTTGTTTTTTTTGTGTGTTAGTTGTGATGCTTTGTGCTTTTCAAGGGATTTATCTATTTTTAAATACAAATTTTTGTAATGTAAAATGTATGAAGCTCTGGAGGGATGTCACATTTTTTTGTTTCTGATATTGTTAGTTTGTCTCTCCCTTTTTCCTATTAATCTTGATAGGAGGTTATCGGTTCTTTTCAAAGAGCCAATCTTCTAGTGTTGTCTTTGCTTTTGAAATTTTAAACTTTTACCTTGAAATAAATCCACTTTTATTATGAAATAAATCCAAACTTACAGAAGAGTTGCAAGAATTCCTCTGTGCCCTTTGCCTAAGACCACTAATGTTTATTTAACCTTCTGCTACATTTATTTGCCATTCTCTTTATATCTCACTGTTATTTTCAGAGTCCTTTCAGACAGGGTTGTTGACAAGTTCATTCCTCTTTTTTTTTTTTTTTTTAATTTATTTTTTATTGGTGTTCAATTTACTAACATACAGAATGACCCCCAGTGCCCGTCACCCATTCACTCCCACCCCCCGCCCTCCTCCCCCTCCAACACCCCTAGTTCGTTTCCCAGAGTTAGCAGTCTTTACGTTCTGTCTCCCTTTCTGATATTTCCCACACATTTCTTCCCCCTTCCCTTATATTCCCTTTCACTATTATTTATATTCCCCAAATGAATGAGAACATATAATGTTTGTCCTTCTCCGACTGGCTTACTTCACTCAGCATAATACCCTCCAGTTCCATCCACGTTGAAGCAAATGGTGGGTATTTGTCATTTCTAATGGCTGAGTAATATTCCATTGTATACATAAACCACATCTTCTTTATCCATTCATCTTTCGTTGGACACCGAGGCTCCTTCCACAGCTTGGCTATCGTGGCCATTGCTGCTATAAACATTGGGGTACAGGTGTCCCGGCGTTTCATTGCATTTGTATCTTTGGGGTAAATCCCCAACAGTGCAATTGCTGGGTCGTAGGGCAGGTATATTTTTAACTGTTTGAGGAACCTCCACACAGTTTTCCAGAGTGGCTGCACCAGTTCACATTCCCACCAACAGTGTATGAGGGTTCCCTTTTCTCCGCATCCTCTCCAACATTTGTTGTTTCCTGCCTTGTTAATTTTCCCCATTCTCACTGGTGTGAGGTGGGATCTCATTGTGGTTTTGATTTGTATTTCCCTGATGGCAAGTGATGCAGAGCATTTTCTCATGTGCATGTTGGCCATGTCTATGTCTTCCTCTGTGAGATTTCTGTTCATGTCTTTTGCCCATTTCATGATTGGATTGTTTGTTTCTTTGGTGTTGAGTTTAAGAAGTTCTTTATAGATCTTGGAAACTAGCCCTTTATCTGATATGTCATTTGCAAATATCTTCTCCCATTCTGTAGGTTGTCTTTGAGTTTTGTTGACTGTATCCTTTGCTGTGCAAAAGCTTCTTATCTTGATGAAGTCCCAATAGTTCATTTTTGCTTTTGTTTCTTTTGCCTTCGTGGATGTATCTTGCAAGAAGTTACTGTGGCCGAGTTCAAAAAGGGTGTTGCCTGTGTTCTTCTCTAGGATTTTGATGGAATCTTGTCTCACATTTAGATCTTTCATCCATTTTGAGTTTATCTTTGTGTATGGTGAAAGAGAGTGGTCTAGTTTCATTCTTCTGCATGTGGATGTCCAATTTTCCCAGCACCATTTATTGAAGAGACTGTCTTTCTTCCAATGGATAGTCTTTCCTCCTTTATCGAATATTAGTTTCCCATAAAGTTCAGGGTCCACTTCTGGATTCTCTATTCTGTTCCACTGATCTATGTGTCTGTTTTTGTGCCAGTACCACACTGTCTTGATGACCACAGCTTTGTAGTACAACCTGAAATCTGGCATTGTGATGCCCCCAGATATGGTTTTCTTTTTTAAAATTCCCCTGGCTATTCGGGGTCTTTTCTGATTCCACACAAATCTTAAAATAATTTGTTCTAACTCTCTGAAGAAAGTCCATGGTATTTTGATAGGGATTGCATTAAACGTGTATATTGCCCTGGGTAACATTGACATTTTCACAATATTAATTCTGCCAATCCATGAGCATGGAATATTTTTCCATCTCTTTGTGTCTTCCTCAATTTCTTTCAGAAGTGTTCTATAGTTTTCAGGGTATAGATCCTTTACATCTTTGGTTAGGTTTATTCCTAGGTATCTTATGCTTTTGGGTGCAATTGTAAATGGGATTGACTCCTTAATTTCTCTTTCTTCAGTCTCATTGTTAGTGTATAGAAATGCCACTGACTTCTGGGCATTGATTTTGTATCCTGCCACGCTACCGAATTGCTGTATGAGTTCTAGCAATCTTGGGGTGGAGACTTTTGGGTTTTCTATGTAGAGTATCCTGTCATCGGCGAAGAGGGAGAGTTTGACTTCTTTGCCAATTTGAATGCCTTTAATGTCTTTTTGTTGTCTGATTGCTGAGTCTAGGACTTCCAGTACTATGTTGAACAGCAAGGTTCATTCCTCTTTAACCTTAGTTCTTTGGGGCCTATTTCTTAGGAAGATGGTTCTTTTTTTTTTTTTTTTTTTTTAAGATTTTATTGTGAGAGATACACAGAGGCAGAGACACAGGCAGAGGGAGAAGCAGGCTCTCTGCGGGGAGCCTGATGGGGGACTCGATCCCAGGACCCCAGGATCATGCCCTAAGCTAAAGGCAGATGCTCGACCACTGAGCCACCCAGGTGCCCTGGAATATGGTATTTTCTTACATGACTAGCAGGCAGTTGCCATGGTCAGGAAATTTCACTCTGACAGGGTACTTTACTTCTCCTTTAAGTCAGCATCCTACTCTGTCTCTGCCCTGATCCTGCCCACATTGGCGTGGTGGTGGGTGGCCTGCCTGTGCTGGCTCTGTTAATGTGGAACCCCACTTGCCATTTCTTTATCTTGCATTCCACTGACGTTTTTGAGGACTATACAATAGGTATTTTATGGAACATTTCAAATTTTGGTTTGTCTGAGGTCTCCTCATGGTTAAGTTAGGGTTAAACATTCTCTGTGGGACACTGTATGAGTGACACCTGAGTCCTTAGGGTATCTGCTTCTTGGTGTTACTGATGTCTGGTCTTCCTTTTATTTTCTCTCATGCTTTAACTTGCCGTTTTTTTTGTTTTTTTTTTTTTCCCTCTTTACTTGCCGTTCTTCTTGTGCTTCTTCCTAAGATGAATTCTCAGATTACCAGCTTTGTACCTTTTTCTTTTAAGAAAATAGATGCATGTAAGTTTTGACATTCAGTATTTTCATTATCATTTAGTTCATTCAAAATATGTTCTGATTTACGTTGTCATTTCTGCTTTAGTTGATGTTCAGTTTAGAACCATGCTGCTTAATTTCCAAACAGTTGGGAATTTTCCTAATTATCTCTCTGTAATTGACTTACCTTTAAAGAAAAAAAAAAGATTTTGTTATTGAAGAGAGAGAGAGAGAGCAAGAGAGAGAGCATGAGCAGTGGAGGAGGGGCAGGGGCAGAGGGGAGAGGTAGGCTCCCCACTGAGCAGGGAGATGCTGGGCTGGGCTCAGTCCTAGAACCCTGGGATCATGACCTGAGCTGCAGGCAGACGCTTCACTGACTGAGCCATCCACGAACCACATGATTGACTGTCATCTTAATTCCATTCTGGCCTGAGAACATACTTACTAGTTTTTTCTTTCAGTCTTTGTAATGTGTTGAGACTTGCTTTATGATTCATTATATATGGGCAGTGTTAGTCAATTTTCTTTGTGTATTTGAAAATAATTTGTACTTTTTTTTCCAAGATTTTATTTATTTATTATTGAGAGACACAGAGAGAGGCAGAGACACAGGCAGAGGGAGAAGCAGGCTCCCTGCAGGAAGCCCGATGCAGGACTTGATCCCAGGACCTGGGATCACATCCTGAGCTGAAGGCAGATGCTCAACCACTGAGCCATCCAGGTGTCCCTAATTTGTACTTTTTTGTTGACTGTGTTGCTCTGTATGTTAGTGAGTTATATTTGTTAATAGTCTTGTTTGAATTTTCTGTATTCGTAGTCAAAGTTTGCTTATCAGTTAGAGAAACTTATGTGAGTTTCTCAATATCATTGAAGATGTGTCTACTGCTTTTATTTTTTTTTATTTTTTATTTTTTTAAAGATTTTATTTATTTATTCATGGGAGATATATGTAGAGAGAAGCATAGACACAGGCAGAGGGAGGAGCAGGCTCCATGCAGGGAGCCCGACGTGGGACTCGATCCCGGGACTCCAGGATCACACCCTGGGCCGAAGGCAGGTGCTAAACCGCTGAGCCACCCAGGGATCCCCTCTACTGCTTTTAATTTGTCAGTTTTGCTTTATGTATTTTAGAGTATGTTACTAGGTGATGCAAGTGTAGGGGTACTAACTTATTCTTGGACTGATCTTTTTCTCTGGTAATATTTCTTCTATGCAGGCTCATAGTGTCTAACTTCAATGAAGTGATACCGACTTTCTTTATTTTTATTTTTTTATTTTCATTCCAGTTAGTTAACATATGGTGTTATATTAGCTTCAGGTATATAATATAGTGATTTATCAGTTCTGCACACAGCGGAGCAGGGACTTGGACCCCGAGACTGTTGTGCCCAAGATTGCGAATCCGAGAAACCACCGAGAAGCCAACACCGATGCAAACACACGAGGGTTTATTTACAAGCTCGAGCTTGTGTCCAAGTATACCCGACACAGCGGAGCAGGGACTTGGAACCCGAGCTCAGTCACTCATCAGGAAATGCATCTTTATGGATTTGGAAAGAACTGAGAGACATTATTACCAATGGTCCTATTATTATGTGAAGGATTCTTCCCTGAGATTCTTCCCCTGTTTCAACTGACACTGAAACACTGTGAACTCTTTGGAAGACAAATGTCAAGGAAATAAATGTTATGCATTGCTAATTAAAAAAAAAAAAAAATCACAGGGCAGCCCCAGTGGCTCAGCCGTTCGGCGCCGCCTTCAGCCCAGGGCCTGATCCTGGAGACCTGGAATCGAGTCCCGCATCCGGCTCCCCGCATGGAGCCTGCTTTTCCCTCTGCCTGTGTCTCTGCCTCTCCCTCTCTGTGTGTCTCTAATGAATAAGTAAATAAAATCTTAAAAAAAAAAAAAAAGTAGACTTTCAGAAACATTAATAGTACTTCACCTTAAAGAAATGAGGGTGCTTTTAAAAATGTGAACCAATAGGCTTAAATAAGTTACATTCCTATTTGCTGTTTGTAGAATTTATATTCAACACGTCAGCCTGAAATATTCTCTGACTCGTAACTCCCTTCTTTCTCCATTTTCAAAAAAAATCTAAGACAAGGCTAAGTTACCAACCAGTCTTAAACATCTTTTATAAACCCATGCTACTATAAATTATGTGACTAAATGATATTAAAAATAATTATAAGAAATATGGTGGCCCTGTGATCATCCTCGTTCATTCCCTTGATGTGTTTCACCTATCCCCCTATCCACCTCCCCTGGTGACCATCAGTGTTTTCTCTATTATTAAGACTGTTTCTTGATTTGTCTCTGTCTCTCCCTCTCTTTCTTGATACCAGCTTTCTTTGATTACTGTTTGCATAGTATATAATTTTCATTCTTTTACTTTGTTGTATTAAAAAAAGAAAAACAGCTTTTCTGAGGTGCCTGGTGGCTCAGTGGATTAAGCATCTATCTGCCTTCAGCTCAGGTCATGGTCTTGGGGTCCTGGGATCAGGTGGTGTCCCCTCCACCCCATTTCAGGCTCCCTGCTCAGCAGGGAGTCTGCTTCTCCCTCTGCCCCTCCCCTCTACTTGTCTTCTCTTTCTCCCTCTCTCAAACAAATAATTAAAATCTTAAAACAAACAAACAAACAAAAAACCCTTTTCTTTTGAAATAACTATAGTTTCAAAGGAAATTGCAGAGTTATCATAGAGGGGTCCTACTTACCCCTTCACCTAGTACCCCCCCAGTGGTTGTATCTTAAATAACTATGGTATAGTGTCAAACCAGGAAGTTGACACTCATATAAACTGGCTATAGTTCACTGCATTTTACTACATGTGTAGGTTTGTGTAACCCCTACAGCAGTAAAGATGTAGAACTAGAACTGTCCCATCACTGCACATGTCTCCTGGCTTCTGTAGTCATTTTCTCTCTCCTGCACCAGGCCCTGGGCTCTGGCAACTACTAATTACGTTTTCTATTTCTCTAATTTTAATTTTGAGAATGTCAAGTAAAACACTCAATTACCGATTTTTGGAGATTGGCCTATTTTAGCCAACACAGTGCCCTTGAGATCTACCCAAATAGTTGTGTGTATCAGTAGTTTGTTCCTTTTTATTGCTGACTGGCATCCATCCAAACATGGATGAATGTTTATTTAACCATTAACCTATTGCATGACATTTAGATTGTTTCAAGTTTTGGATGTTTGAAAAAAGCTGCTCTGAACTATCATGTATGGGTTTTTTGTGTGTGGACATAAGTTTTCATTTCTTTGGGATAAATGTGTAAGAGGCAGTTGCTGGGTTACATAGTAAGTATATGTTTAGTTTTGTTGAAGTACTGAACTGTTTCCCAGAGTGGCTGTACAATTTCACATTTCAACCAGCAGTATAGGAGAGATTCAGTATCTCCTTGTCAACCTTTGTTGTCACTGTTTTTTTATCTTAGCTGTTAGAATATGTGTGTAGTGATGGCTCATTGTGGCCTCAGTTTATTTCCATTTTCTAAAGGACTAGTGAGGCTGACTCTCCTGTCATTGGCATGTCTTCTACAGTAAGTGTTTCTTTAGGTCTGTTCATTGTCTTTTTGGTTTTTTTGTTTTTTTGTTTTTTTTTCTTGTGAGTTTTAAGAGTTCTTTATATATTATATCTGTGAGTCTTCTGTTAGGTAGGTAGTTTGTAAATATTTTCTTCCATTCTGTAGCTTGTTTTTTCATCCCCTGAAAGAATTTTTCCACAGACCCAAAGACTTTAATTTTGATGAAGTCCAGTTGTTTGTTGGTCTCTGTTTTTGCCATTGAGCATTGCATTTTTGGTGTCACGTCGGAGAACTTTTCACTGTATCTCAGTCCTGTATCTCAAAGATTTTCCTCTATAAGTTTTATAGTTTTACATTTAGATCCTTTTTGAGTGATTTTTGTCCAAGGTGGGAAGTTTCAGTTGAGATTTATATTTTGCCTATATATATCCAAATGCTACACACCATTTGTTGAAAAGACCATCCTTTTTTTGCTGAATTGCTTTTGTACCTGTGTCACTGATCAGTTGGCTGTACGTGAGTGGGGGCTATCTACTCTGTTATGTTATCTTTATTGTCTTTTTGTCTGCCCTGTTGGTGCTACCCAGTTTGGAGAACTGTTCCTTTATCTAAGTCTTAAAATGGTGTAGGTTGATTCCTTTTATTCTTTTTTTCAAGATTCTCATAGCTATTCCAGTTACATGGCCTTTCCATAGATATTTTAGAATAATCTAGCCCAATCTGTAAAATCCTTTCAGAGATTTTGATAGGACTTATGTTTAACCTGTGTATTAACTTGAGGGAATTGACATGTTTACTGTGTTGAATCTTCTAGATCACAATTTACATCTCTCTGTTTATTTAGAACTTTGATCTTTTTCATCAGTATTTTGTAGTTTTCAGCACACAGGTCTTATACATGTTAGATTTATTCCTAAGTATTTCCTTTCTTTTTTTCTTGTTTGTAACTGGCATTTTAAATTTTGGTTTCCACATTTTCTTCATTGCTAGTGTATAGAACTAGAGTTGGATTTTGTATGTTTGTCTTTTATCCTACAACCTTGCTAAACTTACTGTAATGCTAAGAGTGCTCTTGTAGATTCCATGTAATTTTCTACATGGAGAGTCATGTCATCTGCAAACAGGGACAGTTTTATTTCTTCCTTTTACAACCTATATGCCTTTTATTTTCATTTTTTGCCTTATGGGTCTGTCTGGAACACATTATGTCGAATAGCAGTGGCGAGTATACCTTCTTGCTTCTTGTTCTCAGTGTTAGGGAGAAAGCTTTTAGTATTTCACCATTAAGTATGATGTGAGCTGTGGGGTTTGTTTGTTGTTATAGATTGCTCATCTAAAACTGTTGATAATTTTCTTAATTAAAATCCAACTTGGGTTGTGTAATATAAACAGTTCTGTCAGGTTCAGAAGCAGGATTTGGAGATGTAAGTTTTAGAGTCCTGTCATTGTTGTGATAATGGGAGCCACGTGGAAGGGTGATGTTTCTGAAAATGTCAGGGGACATGTGGCCTAGGTTTTGAAAAATAAAGGAAAGGGGCAGCTTGGGGAGAAAGATGACTTTGAGAAGGAAAACTTTTATCCATCCTTTTAGGCAGAGGGAAGGGTAGGGGTGGAAGAGTGAAGTAGTGGTGGAGAAGATAACTTTTCTTATCCTTAATTGGGAACATGGGGTTATTTGAGTGAGAAGGTGACTGGGATTCAGATGAGGACTGAAAACATGGGAAAATTGGTCATGCTTTGGTAGATCAATAACCAACAAAGGAAAATCAATAGTCATGCATTTGTATTGACTCCAGCATAATGTTATGACTGTCTATCAGTGAGAGCGCCTGAAGTCTCACAGACTTGGCAGTGGAAGTGTGGCTGGGGGATCTGGGGTGGGGGGGTGGCCAGGGTTGTGAACTGAGGAGAGAGCTGAAGCAGAGGATTCTGGGTGGAGCCACTGTTCCAATTCATGGCTGTGGTGTGCAATTCACAGGTGTGTTCCCTGTTGGTGCCCAGTGCACAGAGGAGCACGATTGGTACTGGGGTGCTCTTTCTCCATGGTATGCACCTTCTTCAGGAGCTGGACATTCATTCTCCACTACTTCCAGCCAAGAACTAGGAGAGTCCCTCTTAAATTGGTTTAGCGACAAGCCAGAAATTGAACCAAGGTCTGATTTGACAAACTAAAGCCGTTACTCTTTGCTCTGTGAACTGGGAAAACTGCTAGGGTGAAGAGGTGTGCTCCAAATTAGACCAGTCCTGGTGGTGTCTTCAAGTGGATAACGGCCTGGTCTCTGCATCCTAAGGGGAACCTGACACAAGGATCTCATTGGAATTGAGGAGTATCTTGTGTGCATGGAGACTCACCGAGTAATAGAGGAGCTGTCAGCGATTGCTGAGGGTGTGGAGCAAGGGAGAGTGGGTACTGACAGGCACAGACTGTGATGACATGGACAGTTTCTTGTTAATGGTGTGGACTCTGAAAGGACCTCGTGTGTTACAGAAGTGGTACTTATCTCTGCTCCCAAATAGTTGCCAAGAATTATGGACTTTTAATGTTACGAGTCTCCTCATAGTTTTGAATACATTGTTGAATTAATTTTTTTAAGTTTTAGATATTTAAGTAATGTCTACACCCAACCTGGGGCTTGAAGTCACAACCCCGAGATCAGAGTCACACACTCTTCCAACTGAGCTAGCCAGGCACCCCCATTGAGTTAATTATTTTTGGTCTTTTACAGGACTTTGTTTTTACCAAATGGAACATAGCCAAATTTTGGATTTTATTTGTAATATATTACTTTTTTTTAAAGGAAAGTGTTAAGAATATATTTGCAAATGGAGATGTTAGCAAAAACACAAAACAATCAAGTATAATAGATATATAAAGTCTATCTCGATAAATGGTGATAATGTAGAAAAAGCTTACAACCATATTGGCAGATTCTAATCAGTCTGTACGGCCTAATGTGTGTCTTTTTTTGCCATGGGGAATGAGAAATGATCCAAGATATTGTCATGTTCTTCTTGTTCAATGATATTTGCCTTACTGAAAGATTATTGCTTAAATTAAAAACTGCACCTTACACAATGAAATTGTACATCTTGCAACTTAGATTGGTTATATTTTCTTAATTTCTTATAAATTTTCATTTTTGAGTATTTGCTTGTTTTTTATTCCCTAAATGTTAGGCATTATAAAATTCAGTGTCACTAATACTAGATTTTGGATTGACAAGTAGAAGATACGTAAGATTACTTGGTTTAATTACAGGAGGAAATGTTGGTGAATATTGTAATAAAGGTAGGTAGTAAATAATAATGAGTTGTAAATATTTCGGGTAGGTTGCAACTAATATTGAGTTGTAAATATTTCAGTATATTTCTATTTGTAGACTCCATGACTAGTGAGGCTTATTTTAAAATTATTCTTAATTTCAGCAACTGAGTAGGCTTTTATTTCTTCATAGCTTAGGAACTGCTTTCTCATCTTTATTATTTGGTAAAAAGTCCAGCTCTGACACATTGAAAAAAATTTTCCATAATCTGTCCTCCAAAACTTTGATTGTCCTTCCTGTGAGTTATTGTGATGCATGTCGACATGCTAGTTCTCTGAATGGTGGTATCTTTCTCAAGAGATGTACATTTCACTTCTTACCAAAAGCCACTTTATCCTTAGGAAGTGGAGCCACTGAGGATATTTTCATAGGAACTGTGGGGTGGATGGGTGGGTTGAGGTGGATGTCATATTCTGGGATTATTCCTGTCCTTAATGGTCTCCACATTTTCAGGGAATCTGCAGCACATTTGCAGTGCAGAAACATGGGGAGATGCTAATCTTTTAAGATGATGGTAGTCTGTGCTGCTCTTGGTAACCATGGGTACCTGTCAGATATCATAAGTATCTAGATTTGGTTGTTTTTGGAAGAAGGCTCTCTAAATTTTGGTAGCTATTACATAATTATGACTAGTTAAAGCTTTAGGAGACAGGATCTTGGTATATAAAGATACTCTAATATTAGAGTATTACTTTGATTATAGAGGCATTTGTGAAAAACTAATCCTATGATGTTTTAATAAACAATATACTTTGTGTCAATTGGGTTTAGTGTCACTTTGACCTGACAGTGTCAGGAGGCTTATCTATAAATGGGCAGTGTCCCCTGAGTGATCACTTGTTTAGAAAATGTTCTGCCTGAATGGAAGTGTTAGTTAGCTGCGGCTCCTGGTTATTTTTTTCCCAAGGACCTCTCCTAGGTTCTCCCTATCAGTATCAGTGTTTACCAGTGTATCTTATTCAAAAATTGCCCATAATTTTATTTTCCTGCTTAGCTCTGCAACTCAGTAGGGCTTATGTATACTTCTTGGGTTACAGACTTTTTTTCTTTTTTAATTTTTGGTGTTTATGTCCTCTACTCTTGACATTCAAGTCACTCATCTCTCCTTTCTGGTCCTGTTTTCTGTCTACATCATCCCGTAGCAGTTCTGGTGGAGCTCCAGGCTTGTAAAACCTTAAGCCTTGTATTCATTTAATTTTGTGAGACAGCATGTGATTTGATTATGGTTTATGACTTGCTTCTGGGTTTGCATAAGGAAATAATTAGTAATAACACTTTTGTTTGTTGATAGTTATTAGTAGCAAAGTGTTGCAAATAATTTAGTTGCATCTTGGAAGTCTAGGAATCTTGGAGTTTTTTCCTCTACAGTTCTGTAGAGAAAAAAATAAACTATTGAGTATATGTATTTTTAGCCCTTGGTATTTAGTTTAGAGTTTATGGAGTGTAGGGCTTTGGAACTTAATGGGTTATTTGTTTCAGGTATAGCACACAGTGGTGTTAATGTTGAGGGTTTTATTCTAGCTGTTGTCTGTAGTGTTCATGTGGTTTTACATTCAGCAGAAATAGACAGATTTCAGTTTATATACACATCTGTACTCCCTTGCCTAGGATGCCACCATGGGTGATCTATAAAGTGAGGCAATTTCTGAAGAATGATGTCAGTGTGATTGGAGTAAAGGGCTAGTGCACCCACAGTAATTTTAAGATCCAAGTCCTGATATGTCAACCTCATTTTATAATCACACCTTCTAAGACTGTCATTGTCATGCAGGATTTCATGTAAACTTTTCAGCTTGCTCTTATCACAGAGTGAAGTTCAGAGCTTCTGCCTTCTGCTGCTGGCCTGCTGTTCTAGCCTGCCCTACATCTAGAAGACGCAGTTTAACAGCTTCCTTTATAATAAAGCATTCTAGGTCTTCCTCTGCAGTTTGGAAATTTGAGTTAAACCAAATTGTTAATGCTCAAGTTTAAATTCATGATTATTTTATGCTTAGTTCAGATGATTTTGATACCTTTTCATCATTTTTCTTCAGTGTTTTAAGAAAAGTTTATTTTCTCTATTCAAAAATAATGGTTTGGATATCCAGGAAGTGGGAGTATTTGTGCTTGTGGAACCCTGACACTCTTAGAGCAAGTATAGATTGAGAATTAAAACATGTATTGCATAGATGAAGATAACTACATGAAAATGTAATTAAGCTTTTATTAGCGTTAGAGTACGCATTAAACATTAGTATCCTTTCTAAATATTGAATTGAGCCACAATTCTTAATTTTATATTAATGTTACTAAAATTATCTTTAAGAGAGGAAAACAGTGATTACCTCAAAGACAATGATGAGATGATGTCTGAGAATCTTTATCATTGGATCTCTGAATGGTATATTGAGAATTGCCAACCACATGGTTATCCTTTTCTCCTCATAGTAGAGCATTGACTGCTTCAGAATGTTAATAGTTTTATTTTGTTAGTAAGAGGGTCTAAACAGGGGAGATCATTTCCCTGAGGTTTTAGAGGTCATTATGCACTCATACAAGTCTCTTTTAGTGTTTTATGTCAAATTTAGATCAGCACAACCTATTTTAAGACAAGTCCTACAGGTTAGCATTAGATATACTATCAGTGTCTGGTAAATAAAGGAGCAATTAGTATTGGCTCTAAATATGTAGAATTAATTTTAAAACTTAAAAAAAATCATGTATAATATGTATCTTTTATTTCATGCAGTTGCTGTGATTGGCTGGTAAATATTTGTCAAAGAAAGAGAGAACTGAAAGCTCGCACAGTGTGGCTTGGATATCCTGAAAAGTGTGAAGAAAAGCATCCCAGAAATTCTATAAAAAACCAAAAATATAATGTGTTTACCTTTATACCTGGGGTAAGATTATTAAATTTCCTAAGAATAGGTTTCATATCAGGGGTTACTAGCTTCTTTTGTTTTCACTGTTGTTGTTTTTTAAATATTTTTCCCTGTTAATTGTATCATACCCAAATCAGTGTCCTTTTGCTTTTGAACCATTAATGTTTCAAATAGTTCTTAAATCATTCATGCACACTTTTAATGGGTACATCATAGAGTTCAGTGTAAGAAAATTTATAGTTTGATATCAGTCCTAGATAGACATGTTTATATTATTGTAGAAATAAGTTAAATTATCAGAAAATAAGTCATAAATTTTGGTTGGATGGAATGTTAAGTTTAAAGCCTGTAAGGAACTTCATGATGAAAGTAAAATAATTTTTTTATACAAACATGACTCAGTAACAAAATATTTATAAGCATTTATAGATAATATTTTCTACTTCATATTATAAATTCTAGGCCATGTTATATTGTTATAGCATTAGTTATATTTAATTAAGTATATGCTAAGTTTAAATATTTAAATATTTCCTTACTAGTGATATTCTTGGCTTAAGTTACAAAACAGAGTTTGCATATATTTAGAATAATTGAGTAATTTTTGGTTTTTGTGCATCATTTCTTACTTTTATAGACCAATTTCTAAAGGGAAAAGGAAGCTGATAACTGGTTTTATTTCTGCATCAAAGATTTTGACACATCCTAGTTATTTACTCGTAATGCTATTTTGCAAGAAAATCTTTTGGTAATATGAATGAAATAAGTTTTACTGTTCACGTTTTAATTTAAGTAATCATGCTGATTTTATATCAGGCATTGATTGCCTTCCACCACCCTCCCCCATTCATCGAATGCTTGATATCTAATTTACTCTTTAGTAAGACACACAAAACAATTGACTCCATCGTTAAAAGACTACTCTTGTCAGGACAGTAAAATGTAAGCTGTCTTTCAGACAGATAAATATTCCCATCTTTATTGAATGAAGCTCCTGTTTTCTTTAAATTTTAAGTACTCACAGATCCGTAAAGCATTGTACATTTTCCTAAAGGTCACAAAGGTCATTCAGTAGACAATATCATATTGATTATGGTGGCTAAAAGCACACACAGCTGCCTCACTCTGACCAGAGCAAGTTCTTGTAGCCTGCCAGGATGGGCTGTGTCCTGAAAATACCTGTTGATGTGGCTTACAACTATTACCGTGTGAATTTTTTTTCTTAGATTGTCTCTTAAATTAGGCTTTTCATCTAAAACGTAGTATTTTAGAAACATTTGGTAATTGCACAGTAGGAATTCTATGCCATTTTTAGCACAAATGGCAATTTTTGAATTGCTAATAGATATAATTTATGCTAACTGAGATTTTAAAGAAATGACTGAGGAAAAAGAGCTTTCTCTCCTGCTGAGATTAATTTATGAAATGACTCAAAACATTTTTAGACAGCAATTGAATATGATTATGAATATAAATGTGTTATCAATGTAGCTGATTTTTGAATTGCACAGACAACTGTATGATGATGTAGAAAACTTCATTATATAAAAACTGTGGTTCCAGACTCTAAGTCAACAATAGGTACTTAACCCATTGCTCTGTTCTAGTTAAAATTTCCCATACCTTCCAAGTTGCATATAAAGTGGCATCCAAGGAGATTCTGATTTGGAAGTTGCAAGGTTGTAAGTTTAATTGCAATTATTGTGGTATTTGAATTATTCTCATCTATAAACATGGGTTTTGTTCCATTTTGATTTTTTTTTTCCATTTTGATTTTCAATTTAAATTTAATAATTTGAGAATATGGACATAGAAGTCTATTAATATACTGGATCTTGGGTATTCTTCCTTAAAGATAACTCTGTTTGAATTAAAAAAAACAAGCATAGTTGCAGGATTTGCATTCCTAAAATATCAGTGAATGATACTTATTTTGTACTTGAAAATTTTCTTGCAGATCAACTGCCAAGAGACTATAAAGAGTATATAGGTCACTGTCTTCCTGAGTTGGTCAGCAATTCATGTACTTGTTATATGTCATCATTTCATATACTTCGAGAGAAGTAAATGGAGGAGATTAAGGCAGTTTTTGTGATGTCATATTGTGTACATTTTGCTTGTTCACTCATTTTTGTAAAGCTACCTAGATGTTTGTGTTCAGAAACATGCCTATCATACTTTATTTTTTACATTTCAAAAATATAAGGTTAACATGACTTTTCCATTGTAAGATTTTCTGAGTTATCAAGATACACGGTTGTATGTATATAAATACATATTTATTGACTTACTAGTATTGGGAAGGTTTTGTTATCTTATTTGCTTTCATATACATATAATGACTTTTTTTTCCTCACCTATTTTATTTATTCATGAGAGACACAGAGAGAGGCAGAGACATAGGTAGAGGGAGAAGCAGGCTCCATGCAGGGAGCCTGATGTGGGACTCGATCCCGGGTCTCCAGGATCACACCCCAGGCTGCAGGCGGCACTAAACCGCTGCGCCACCGGGGCTGCCCAGAAAATCAAAACTTTTAGAGGATAGTTTCAATGTAGTTGAAAGTTCTAATTGTCTTTTTTTCAATTTAAGTATAATTTTGGGGTAACCTGACCTTTCTTTATATGTGATTTTGTTATTGGAAAGCTAGTGTCAAAATTACTAAATTTACTGTAACTCAGGGTAGATTCTCACCTTTAGATGGAAATGTAGTTAGATATTATGTTGATTTAATTATTTAATTGAAGTATTAAAGGTTTTCCTTGGAGAGATTGTGTTAATTTTTTCTTTTCCTTTTTAGGTTTTATATGAACAATTCAAGTTTTTCCTGAATCTCTATTTTCTGGTAGTATCCTGCTCACAGTTTGTACCAGCATTGAAAATAGGCTATCTCTACACCTACTGGGCGCCTCTGGTAAAAGAAAAGATTTTTATAATTAAGATAAATTATTAAATATTTAGAATATAGTTTTAAGAGTGGGGATGTTTGAAAGATATAACTGATGAGATTTTAAGAAACATGATGTTGTTATGTGTTATTGAACTTTGGTTAAAAATTTTTACAGACCTCTGTCACTTAAATACTTTGCAGCCCTGCAGGAGTGTCAGGGCAGCACACTGCCTGCAAGTCTTGGCTACAAAGGCCACTGGTACCTTTGTTGGTGGTTTTTCTGGGGCATTGTGTACATGTCCTATGATACCATTTCTGTCTCTTCAGCCTGGTTCCCCCCGTGCCTGTGGCACTGTCAGGAATGCTGATGTGGTCTGCTCAGCGACCTCTTGGCATCCTGACAGATGGGCAGTTCTTACCTTTTGGCTGAAGTATCTCAATGAAATCCAGACAATTTCTGGTTGACAGCTCAGTGTATAAAAGTTTTTTGAAAGGCAAATGATATGTAGCATCAAATATTTCCATTTCAAACATAATACTACTTTGATGGTTTATGCTGTTTGCCGATAATTTTCATTAATTTTCAGTTTATACAGACAAAATGTGTGCCTTCTTTCTTCCTGTCACTTAGAAAAATGTACTGCTTCCTTTTGTTTGCTCCCTTTTGGGCAGACTACCAGCATAATCCAGCCAAGAAAACATAGTGAAAGAGCAGTGCCGTGCTCACGTTCCCCACCTAAGCACTCCCTTCAGAACTGGAAACCTGAGCAGTGTGCTCTTGAGTTTCTCTCTTCTGGTTGTGCAGCTCTGCTGCCTCACAGAGCCGGTCTTCTCAGATGCACCAGGGGTGACCAGCAGAGGGGACAGAAATGATGCTGACCGAGTTGGTTGAGCCAGCCTCTCCTCCCATCCATGTAGCAAGGGTCTGAGCAGTGAAAGTAACTGCATTTGCAGAACAAAAGCAGACCACCAATGTTTCCGCTCATTAAATTAGCAAGGTTGGGAGACATTGGAGTTACTCAAATAGGGTGGTCAAGGAAGGCCCCTCTAAGGGGTGGTGTTCGAATGACATGCAGATGGTAGAGTGGTGGGATTGTCCTGAGCTCTCGGGGTACACAGTGCAGGTGCCACTGGGGCGTAGGGACATGGGGACTGTGATTGCAAGGAGTCCCATGGGTCCTCACATTTCCTCCTGAGCAGGTGAGGGAGCTGTGGGTCTGTGTACATGTCACATAGCACACAAAGGACACCGAAGCCCAGACCCCAGTGTTCATAGTTGGTGCTCAAGCCAGGTGGCTATGGAGAGAGGACAGAGGGGACTTCTTTTTTCCTACTACCTTTCTTTCCCTGCAGGCAACTTCTCTTCTGCCTTTGAGATTCAATTGTTGTATCTCTCTTAATTTTACTACTTATGTTTGTATTCTGAGAATAAATATGCAGCAGTGTTTCCATGCTTTAAATAACTTATGTAAAGATAGTTTTACTTTGTGTCCTTTTGCATCATGCTTTTTTGGCTTAACATTGGTTTATTAAATGGATCCAGGATGACACATCATACCAGGACGATACTTTTCACTTCTCTGAAGGATTCCATTGAATGAATATGTCTGTTTTTCTAGGAAAGGAGACTTCGGTTTCTTCTCATTTTTCACAGTTATAGACTTTGCTGTAATGATAAGTCTGGTTGTACACTCTTCCTCGTGCTCATGAGCTAGAAGCTCCATAGGCTGTGTGCACCCAGGAAGTCTCATTAACAAACCACTGCTTATTTTTCCCATTTTCCAATAAAGGCATTGTAGCATCACAGTAATTTTAGAGAACAGAGAAAATACTTGCTCATCCTAAAAACACAGCTGTACTTAGGATTTCAGTGTGTTTATTTCTGGCCCCTTTCTCTCCCCCTGGCTCTTATGCTTGCACTGAACTGCCTCAGTGTCACTCTGGTCTTGGGTTGACGTTTACTTCAGCACTGATAGTCTCAGAACATAAGATCATCTTAAAATCTAAAGTAAAGTGTATTCATTTCTGTTTTGTTTTTGCATCTTTTCTTATCAACTGTGATTTAAGTAGCTTTTCACCAAAGAAAATGTTAGTTTTAGATAAGTTCCTGATGAATTTAATTTTAACTGTGCACAGAATTGACTGTTTGGCCAGAGCTGGAGTGAGAGCATGCATGCGTTGTAGCCTCTCCTTTCTCTGCTTGCATGAGAGGGTTACGTCCTCTAACTTGATTGTCAGTCTTAGGTGTTTGAAGTACTTTGTCCGTCTTTTATTGATGTGTGAGAATTAACTATTATATTTACAGAAGAGCCTCAGTAAGCATCTGTTTCAATATCCACGGAAGGGATGCCGTTACTCTGCTGCAGTGTGTGTCAGGGGCTCCAAAGAAAAGTGAAAAGCACATTTTTCCCACTTGAGTAACTTAACGTTGCCTTGTGACATGCCTGGGCAGGTTCTCATGTGCCCTGCTCTCATATCACACCATTAGGTCTCAGAATTGGTTTGCTCTATTCAACAGTGTTCTGTTGTTCTTTGGTTTGGCAGCAGCCACAATCGATGCCTTCATCAGTTAATCAGTAATGAACATTTGTTAGTATCTATGCTTGCACTGTTTATATACATTTTAACCTCTGATTTAGCAAAAATCTTAAAAAGTTGATGTGTACATTAGGATCCCCTTTCAATCCAAGAAGCAGGCTGAGGTATATTGATTCTTTGATCCAAACTCACCTCAAATAACTTTTTAAAAAATTTTTTTTTTAAACCGAAGATTCAGCTACTATATACATAAGATCTTTTTTATTCATCTAGGGCAAGTTGAAGAACCTTTAAACTAAATCTACTTCTAAAATACACTTTTTTTTTTTTTTTTAAGATTTTATTTATTTATTCATGAGACACAGAGAGAGGCAGAGACACAGGCAGAGGGAGAATCAGACTCGATCCCAGGACTCCAGGATTACGCCCTGGGCGGAAGGCAGGGGCCAGACCTCTGAGCCACCCAAGGATCCCCATTGTTTTTGGTTTTTAATAAAGAGACTATGCTTCAACAGAATTCCCTCACAGCTCCTGAGTTCTTGTTTTGTCTTGACCACTGTGTTTGCCCCTGTCCTTGGTCAAGAGCCTGTACTGGCATGTGGTCTTTACACATACACTTCGTGTTTTGACGCCTTTCCGCTGCCTGCCTTCTCAGGTTCTGTAAGGTTGCTCAGAAAAATGAATTGGTTAGCATTGCCAGATTCCTCCTTGCCAGAAACCTGCCAGTGAAACATGAAACCATCATACAGCGGTGGTTTTAAAATCTTATATCTGATGTCTGTGAATTTTAATAAGACGCTTCATATTCTTTCTGTTCTCCAACTAAAAGGAGTTCCTGGAAACAGTAATAGTTTAATAATCTTTCTTTATCAAGTACTCGGGGCAGTATTATTTACTAGCTTCAGCTCTGATCTAATTTCTGTTATATTTTGCCATAGAACAGAAGAGCAAACTGAGAAGTGATTTCATTACATTCTTGTGTCACAATGAAGATTACCTTTTGCATCATTCAGGTTTCACAGCAACTCTTTGAGGGAAAGCTAGTGTAATCAGGATTGCAGTGCTTCTATCAGAATTAATCAAGTAGAATAGATCTATCCATGCAAGTGATTCTTAGATTAAGGAGGTCTAGGTTGTTCATACTACATCTTCCACATACGCTGTGTTCCTTTGTTAATACAAAATGGACAGCCAGGTAGGCTGGGCTACGTAGGTGACCAGTCCGTCTGCGAGGACTCTGATTTTCAGTCCTTCTTCTGTCCACTCTTTTCTTTTTGAGTGTCTCTGCGTTGGTGGTATGGTGTGGATGGATACGGAAAGGAGAAACCAAATCAGTTACTTGGACTCGAACCTCATACTGTGTAGAGACAAGCACTCTTAACATAAGCTGCCCATGAGTGCGACCTTGGCAAAAGGATGTGTGCTTCTGGTGTCTGAGCTTTCCTGGCTGTGAATTAGAGCTAAGGGTACACACCTCATAAGGTTTTTGTGGCATTTAAAAGGTAACTCACTTAAAATACATAGAAAAAATAAAATACATAGAAAAGTTTTTGGCATGTAATAATTCCTCAAGGTTAAACTGACATTATTATGTCAATAGCATTTTTTTCTCTTTTTATAAAAATGCATATTGTTTTGGCACTTACATGGCTCCTGGGCCATTTGGAAAAGTAGGAAAAAAAGAATTCCACTTTGTGGTACAGAGTTTAGTCACAGCCCGTGGACTGGCCATGTGCCACATTCCTGTCAGGCATTGCGACTGACAGGTTGATGCACAAATACTGTTGTTTCACTGTGAAGTTCTGCCACCCTCTTGTGTTCACTTTGGGTTTTTTTAGGCAGCATTACCGTAGCTTCTGTCTTGGACCTGGTTGGTGCTGAGGTCCTAGAAAGGTCCAGGAACTCCTGTGGTTCCCTTGTCCACATCTTCCATAGGCCACCAGTCTGTTCTGATCCAGTTAGGACAAAGTAGGTCTCAGCTCGAAAGCTGGAAGCCCGTATGTGCTAGACTCCAGTGGTTAAGAAGGAAATGTTGGTGTCAGCTGCACTGTTCTGATAACCAGCTTTATGTAGCCAGGCTGGCTGTTGGGGCTTTTCTCAGAATAGATATGCTAGAGATGGACGTGGTGGTATGGGAGTGACACCTCTTGGTTGTGGCTGGTCCTACATCTCTGTTCTGTATTTAGGTAAACCTTAGATTTGAGGTGTGGCTGAGAGCAGCTTGTATATGCTAGCAGTCTGCCGGTGACCAGGGCTGTTTTCCTCTGGAGAGTGCTTGACTCCTGTTCTAGAAGTTGGGACCTACCCCACTTTGGTGCATCTTCTCTGATATCACTGCTTTAGAAATGAGAGCTTATTTTTACTTCCTGAGTTCTTGGAAACACTGGGAGCTATTACATTTTGTGGTTTATAATTACTTAATGAATGGAGATTTAATTAACTTTTGCTGCCTTTAAGCCATAGTGAAAGTTAGATTGACTGGAAGAGTGTAGTTAATGTATATATGTCTGGGACCTGTTTTTTTTTTTTTTTATTTTGGAGAGGAGATTAAATGTACACATTTCAGGTAGGGCTTGAACACATCGATAGCACAAAAACCCTTCCAGGTGATGATGCTGTGCTTGCCTGGTTCAGAGTCACGCTTCTAACAATACCCTCCAGTATAAGAAACACAGGCTTGACAACCATTCTCTTGTTTCTCTCAGGGTGAGTTGGTTATATATAGAATTTTGAGAAATTATAAGTCTATAACAGTAAATATTCTCCAGCATGAGAATGGCTGTATAAAACTCTTTATTTCCTGGATTGGTAGATATGTATTTTTCACATTACTGAAATTGATTGTGAATTAGATTTTGTGTATTTAAAGTGGTATTGTTTTCCTATCCGAGACTAACAACATCTTTTAATTCAGAAAGTACAATATTTCAGCATATGAGTATACCATGAATTTCTTATTGTAGACATTCAAGTTATTTCCAGTTTTTTATGTTTGATCCTGCTGGGATCCTTGTTTTGTTGTTGTTTTTTAGGATAAGTTTCCAGAAGTGAAACTGTTTGGTTAAAGGGTGTGTCAATTTTAAGGCTTCGTGATAACACTGAATTTCTTAAAAGTATTTTGGGTCTTCTGGTTTGGATTTTCATGTTTTTTTCTTTGTCTTACCTGTACTAAGATACCTAGATGGAAAGGAGAGAAGGAAAGCTGGCTCCAATTCATAGTGGCATGGTCTTGTGTGTAGGGAGGCCCATTCCTAGTTCAGAAATGCTGGCACAAGTAAATGAGTTAGTAGGGCTGTAGGGTACAAGATAGATACACAGAAACCTCTTGTATTTCCATATACTAGTGAGGACCATCTGAAAATGAAATTAGGGTAATAGTTCCATTTATAATATCAGAAAGAAAATTGGAATAGATTAGCTAAAATGTAGCATTGCATATTGAAAACTAATAAAACATTTAAAAAAATACCAAAGATCTAAATAAATAGAAGTCCTCACATATTTATGAATTGAAAGACAGTACAAAATCCCACTTGGCTTTTTGGTAGAAATTGACAAGCTAGTTCTAAAATTCATATGTAAATGCAAGAGACCTAGAGTAGCCAGTGCAACATGGAAAAGAAGATTGGCGTTGGAGGACTCCTGCTTCCCCATTTCAAAACTAATTTCAAAGACAGTCAGTCAGGAAGGTATAGGACTGCCAGAAGGATAGATGCAATGTAAAGTCCAGAAATAAGCCTTTACTTTTATGACGGATTGATTTTTGGCAAGGGTGCCAAGTCTGTTCAGTGGAGAGAGAATAATCTCCTCAACAAATGGTGCTGGGGCAGTGGGACAGACAGATGTGAAAGAATGAAGTTGGGCCCCTCCCTCGTGTCATACACAGAAGACCACTCATCATGGATCATAGACCTCAATGGAAGAGCTAAAACTGTAAGACTCCTGGGAGGAAAATGTAGGGGCAAATTTTTATGATCTTGGACAATCAAAGCCCAAGTGACTAAAGAAAAACTTAAATAAATTGGGCTTTATTAAATTAAATATCCTGTGCATCAGAGAATACCATCAAGAAAATAAAGTGATAACCTAGAATGGGGGAAAATACTTGTAACCTCACATTTGCTAATCACATGTCTAACAAGGTATTTGTATCCAGAATAATACAAAGAGCTCTTACAGCTTCACGGTGAAAAGACAAATGACACAGTTAAAAAGTGAGTATAGGATCCCAAGAGTATACTTATGGCCAGTAAGCACATGTTAAGGGGTACAACCTCTTTGGGAAGCAGTTTGGCAGTTCATCAAATGCTAAACATGCCATATCACCCAGAAGAGGGGAATCCATAGAGACAGAAAGTTGGACTAGTGGTTGCCGGGGGCTGGGAGCAGGAGGGGATGTTGGTGACCACCATCAGGTGTAGGCTTTCTCTCTCTTTGGGATGTTGAGAATATTCTACAGTTAGAGGTGGTGATGGTGCCACAACTCTGAACATACCGGGGAGGATCGCCTTTCAGTAAACGCAAGGGCTCACCCAATGTGGCCTATTGGTGACACAGACACAACCCTGGAGTGACAGACCATTGTCCTTTCAGGGCAGTCATCTGGTATTACATCACTTACAGAGGGTAAATGAGGATCAATAACACGAGCCTACTGAGCATTGTGTGGTTGTAGAGAAGTAGAATGAAGGGTATTGGCGAGGTGTTGGAAAACCTGTGGGTAGGCTTAAGAAAGATGATGTCAAAGTTTTATTTACATAGCATCAAGTTGATTTGTTGAGGTTTTTGCTTACAAAACAAAAGCCGGTGGCTGTGCCTGGGGTCCTGTACTAGAGGAAGCTGTTGTGCTGAGATTGTGCTGTGTTCCTTTGTGCTTTCTTTGACCAGAAAGATTCAAGTGCAGAGAGTGTAAGATTTTGATGATAGTCTTTGGTAATTTGATACTTAAAAGCTTGAGTGTTCTAAATATAATTCATGGGAGGTGTGGGGTGTGTTTGTGTGTGGGTTTTTTTTTTTTTTTTTTTAGATCGTAGATTTCTTTTTCTTTGGGTTACTAAGCATTTTCTGATGTTTAGCTTGAAGTACATGTTATATGGATTTAAAAATTTTTTTTCCTTATAGGGAGAATTTTAAATATTTTAGTATTTATTATATTCCTCTTCTAGTGTTTCATTGTTACTTTCTGTTTTTGTTTCTGTTTCTGTTTTAGAAGTAACATAAATTGAGAGGGAAAAAGTAAAACTCCATGGTAAAAGAATTTTGCCTTAACTTTTTTGTTAAAGACCAGTTTTCTCAAATACCATATTTTCTTTTGTTTCATAGGGATTTGTTTTGGCTGTCACTATCATGAGGGAAGCAATTGATGAATTTCGGCGTTTTCAGCGAGACAAGGAAGTGAATTCACAGCTATACAGCAAACTTACAGTAAGAGGTTAGTAAGACCCTTTTGATCTAGCTTATCATGTGCTAAATGTAATCATCATTTTAGAGTTAACATAAATGAAAGAAAACATGTCTTAATTCTGTTATTGAAAGTAATATTATGGGATTACATATGGTATCTAATTAATTTTCTTATAATGCCTACCATTTCAAGGTACTTGGACATATGTACTTAGAAACCCAACTGGTGTATGCACATTTTCTGTGAAGCCTAAAATCTTTATTTGTGTTATATTTTAAACAGTCATAAAGGTCAGACATCTAGTACTATGGCCTTAAGTGAAGGGCCTTGGAGCACCTAAAATAAATGTCACGATCCAAAATGATGATTGCTTTATGCCCATTCCTCCTTAACTTCATTCAGGGCTTTAACCCTTGCTTAATTTTATGTTTTTAAAGAGCTTGTTTATTTGGTCTCTCAGTCCCAGTGGAAAAGAAGTGATGTAATGGGAAGAGTGCAGGAGAAGCCATAGGTGGGCATTATTACCATTGAAAAGTGACACCATGACAGTGATTGTGTCCGTGAGGGACAGCGAGGGAAGGCACTGAATAGCTAGATGAGTATTCGTAATAACCTTGAGACTGTTTAAAAAATGAGGTTTAGAATGGAGTTTGTATCTTCTATTCACATGTGGACATTTGTACACTGAATTTATTTATTTGAAATAATTCTCCGAGAAATTTTTTATAGCTTATTGGGATATATTTCATATAACATAAAGTTTATCCATTTAAAGTATACAATTCAGTGATTTTTGGTATGTTCACAGAATTATGAAACTATTACCACCATCTAATTTTGGAACATTTTTAACATTCTAAAAAGAAACTCTGAATATATTAGCCATCATCTCATTTTTGCCCCTCTCACCCTACTCCAGCTCCAGGCAACCCCCAGTCTGCCTTCTGTCTCCATAGATTTGCCTCTTAGGAACAGGTCACAGAAATGAATCATGTGATATGTGGGCTTTGGTCACAGGCTTCTTTCACTTGCATCCTGTGTTCAAGATTCACCTGTGTTGTGGCACCTGTCAGGCTTTCTTTTTGTTGCCAAATAATATTCCACTCTGTGGTACTCCATGTTGTGTTCACCCATTCATCGGTAGATGGACGTTTGGATTGTTTCCACTCTAGGCTGTTGTAAATAATGCTGCTGTGAATGTATACAAATGTTTTTGTGTGAATGCTGTTTTATTTCTTTTGTAAATATACCTATGAGTGGAATTGCTGGATTATATGGTAACTCTGTTTTTTATAAACTGCCAAACTATTTTCCTGGTTGGCGACACCTTTTTGCATTCTCACCAGCAATGTGTGAAGGTTCCAGTTTCTCTACATCTTCACCAGCACTTTTATTGTCTTCTTATCTTCTTTATTGTGGCCATCCTGTTGGGTGTGAAGTGGTATCTCACGGTGGTTTGATTTGTGTTTCCCTGATGACTAGTGATGTTGAGCATCTTTTCATGTCCTTGTTGGGCGTTGTCTTCTTTGGAGAGATGTTTATTCAGATTCTTTGCTTACTGTTTTACCTGGGTTGTTTTTTAATAATTGAGTTGTAAGAGTTCTTTATATATTCTAGATTTAAGTTTCTTGTCAGTATGTGATTTGGAAATATTTTATCTCATTCTGTGGTGTGTGTTTTTCTTCTTGGTGTCCTTTGACACACAAAAGCTTTCGTGTTCATGGTGTCTGACTTATCTGTGTTTTCTTTTGTTGCTCGTGCTTTTGGCTTTGTAGCTTAGAAATGGTTTACCAACCCAAGGTCACAAGGATTTACTTCTGTATTTTCTTCTAGGGACTTTATAGTTTTAGCCTTGATGTTCAGATGTGTGATCCACTTTCATATTTTGTGTATGGTGTGTGTTATGGGTCTGTATTCCTTTGCATGTGACTACCCTGTTGTCCCAGGACCGTGTATTCAAAAGACTATTCTTTTGCAATTAAATTGAACAGTTAACTATTAAGATGTTTTGATGCTTACAGTAGTGGCATGGTAGAGGAAAGGTATGTTGTAGAAAAGAGGTAAGCTTTAGTTTTTGAAAAAGCGAGTCCCCAGAATGGGCCAGGAATAAATTAGTTGTAACTTTGGTGTGTCTTTTTTAGAATGTAGTATAGATCCTGGCTTATTTTTAAAATTGTTTTAATTGTGATATTTGGACTGTGTTGAGATTTGTTTTTGTGTATTACCAATATTCATTCAAAACTAAGTGGTATGGTGCTATCTGTGAAACTGGGGAGGAGGCAGTCCTACATGCTCTTTCTTTCACAGAAATATGGATAAGTCAACACTTGCTGGGAAGATGGCAGGCCACATTCTTGATTTGGGATTCTAGACCCTGGCTCTGAAGGGAGTAGAGCAGAACTTACTTGCAGAGAATTGTGTCTATTCTGTCCACCCTATCAGCAACACGTGAAGGACTGACTCAGGATACTTGTCTTTCTTTCATCTAACTTGGATGTCTCTCAGGGCAGAGGAGCCCAAAACTAGTATGCATTTTTCAAGCCTATGTCAGGTTAAGGAACTGCAGCAGTAGTTTGGGGCCAGCAGTGGCAGTCAGCACATAGGATAGAGTGTCAAATGCCAGGCAGAAGAAGCTGGAGAGAGCATTTCCTCGGAAAATTAGGTCATGTAAAAGTGTCTGTGTTTACTGGTGAGTTTTGAAAGGTATCTCCAACGCCAGTGCTGGGTCATGCTCAGAGAAGACCCCAAGAAAGTATTTTGCCTCTGGCCAGCCTCTAGGCTCAGTGCAAACAGAGGAAGGCTCAGGCTGATTCTAGGCAGCCTGACTCTGTTGGGAATCCCCAGCACAGAGGCAATCAGCAATGATGGGGAGAGTTTGGTCTTTTTCTCTTCTTGTCCTCCTTCTCCCTTCCTCCCTTGTTCCCTTCCTTCTCTAATTCTTTCCTTCTTCCTCCACCATCCCTCCCTTTCTTTCTTTGTCTTTCCCCTTTCCTATGCAAGAAATCCTTTCCAAAACACTGGCTGAAAGACTTCACAGACCACACATGACAAAGAATACACACTTTACGAAATGAGTCTAGAAAAGTCCCTGTATGTGCATGGCTATAGCATATACCAAGCAACAAAATAAACCTAGAAGAGGGGAAAATCAACTCATTTCCTGAGTTAACAGATTATGATGTTTCCACAGAAAATTACAGAGCATGGAAAGAAACCATGTGGCCCAGTCACAGAAGAAATGAACAGAAACTGTTCCTGAGGAAGCTCAGATACCGGGCTTACTAGACAACTCAAAATCAGCTGCCTTAAATATGTTCAAGGAGTTAAAGGAAACAATTGAAAAATGCTAGAAGATATCAGGAAAAACAGTGTATTTACATACAGAATATCAACGAGGGTATAGAAATTATAAAGGAAGCAAAAATTCTGGTGCTGAAAAGTACAATAAATTAAAAGAAAAACTCACTGGAGAGTTTCAGTAGCAAATTTGAGCAGGCGGAAGGAGGAATCAGTGACAGTGCACCTAGGTAATTTCAAGTGAGATGATCCATTCTGAGAAGCAGAAGGAAGAATGAAGAAAAAAAAACAGGTCCTAAGAGACTTGTGGGTAACACCAAGTGTACTTATATGCACTCAGTGGGGATCTTAGAAGGAGAAGCAGGGAGAAAGCGGAGAGAATGTTTGAAGAAATAATGGCCATTAACTTCCCAAAGCTGATAAAAGACAGGACTGTACACATTCAGAAAAATCAGTGAATCCCTAGAAAGATAAATGCAAGGAAATCCACACTGAGACACATTATAATCAAACTGTTGAAACCTGAGGACCAAGAGAGTATTCTGAAAGCAGTGAGAAAGAAGCAGCTTGTCACATACAAGGAAGGCTCTTCAGTAAGAAAGCGTGGAGGTCAGAAGGAAGTGGGGTGACACTAATTAAGATGGTAAAAGAAACAAACTGACAACTAAGAATTGTATATCCCTTTGACCTATCATTCCCAGAGGAAGGAGGAATTGAGACATTCCCAGATGCCTTTAGAATTGAAAACAGGGACTCAGGCAAATACCCATACACTCAAGATCATGCAGTACTATTTATAATTGCCCAAAAGGTGATAACAGCCTGGATGTCTACCAGTGGAAGAATGGATAAGCAAATTACGGTGTTTTCTTATAATGAAGTATCATTCAACCATAAAAATTCACAAATACTGATAAACATAGGTGAACCTTGCAAATATTGCCCTTTGTGAAAGAAATCAGATGCAAAGGACCATGGCTGTATGATTTCATTTATCAAAAAGGGTAGATTCATGGAGCTAGAGAGCAGGTTGTGGTTGCGATGGCCTGGGAAAGTGTATGCAGTTGGATGGGGGCAGCTGCTTAGTGGGCATGACGTGTCCTTTTATGATGATGAAAAGCTTGACAGAGGGAGTTTGCACAACATTGTGAATGTACTCAATGCTGCTATAATATTCACTTTAAAATGGCTGATTTTATGTTATGTCATTGTCACCTAAAAATAGTAAACAATGTTGAAGAAAGCATACTAATGTTATGTCTTTTGTACTTCTGTGATACTCAAACTCAGGATACTTTAAAAATAATTGTCAGTGGGTTTATTTCAAATAGAAATGCAGATTTACCTTTTTAAACAAGAGTGATTATCGTTGGTGATCTTTGGAAGGAGATTTTACATGTAGATGATGATGATGATGTTACTGCTTTTTTTTTTTTTTTACCTTCTCCTGAGTGTGTCAGGTAACGTGCTCATTTGTATAACCACCATTCAAGGTGGGTAGGTGTTAACTCCACATTACAGGTGAGGGACCTGAATCATACTACATGATTTGTTCTGAGCCATTGCAGTTTAGAAGAGTTCATATTTGAACCCGGACCATTCTTACGTCAGTGTTCTTACAGCTGTGGTGCATTGTTGTGTGGCTGGTTATTCTGATACACATGACTGATAAGTAAAATCTGCAATATAAAAAAATGCATGTATATGCTCATTGACTTTAGTTTGAAGTTTGTTTTCTGGTCCAGAATATTTTCTGTACATCTCTTTAATTTCTAGTATTTCATAGTAATCTCTTCCTTATGTGACTTAACTGTGGTTTGTTATCATATTTACAGTATTTGAACTTTCTGTATTTGGAGTTCTTAATCATATTCTTGTAGAAATCCTCTGGGAAAATGTTCTCTGCTTTATTTATTTATTCATTCATTCATTCATTTATTTATTTATTTATTTTAAGGTTTTATTTATCTGAGAGAGAGAGAGAGAGAGAGAGAGAAGGAGCAGGGGAAGGGCCAGGCAGAGGGCAGAAGTAGAGAGAGGCTCTCCACTGAGCAGGGAGCCCAATGCGGGGCTGGATCCCAGGGCCCTAGGATCATGGTCTGAGCCTAAAGCAGACACTTCACCAATGGAGCCACCCAGATGCCCTTGTATGTTTGCTTTTAAAAAGGAAAGGTACTTCCACTTTTAAATATATTCGTATCTTGAGGGTGCTTTGTTAGAAGCAGAGAATATTTTAAGGGGTGTACAATCTCAGTCAACACTGAGATTTTCATTTATTTTTTTAAGTTTATTTTTTGTTTTAGTCATCTCTACACCAAGTGTGGGTCTTAAACTCATAACCCCATGACCCTGAGATGAAGAGTCTCATGCTCTTCCTGCCAAGCCAGCCAGGTGCCCTGACACTGGATGGTTTTCAGTTAGCTCCATGTGTTACCACTTGAGAAGCTGCTTCTTGAGGCACTTGGGTGGCTCAGGTTGAGTGTCTGTCTGCCTTAGGCTCAGGGTGTGATCCCGGGTACCTGGAATTGAATCCCCCATCAGACTCTCTACAGGGAGCCTGCTTCTCCCTCTGCCTGGTCTCTGCCTCTCTCTGTGTCTCTCCTGAATAAATAAATAAAATCTTAAAAAAAGAATAACTAAAAAATAAAGTCCTTCTTTACTGTCTTTTATACTTTGTCTCTGGGCGATGTGTACTTTCTTAGGGAAATCCTGATGTGTAACTGGTTTCCTGAGTTACTGCGTTGCGTACTCAGTTCCTGAGTTACTGAGTTGTTATTTTCTTTCCACTTGGTGAGAAGAATTTCCTTTTGTGACAGTCATGTCTTCAGATAGTTGGGTTTTTTAAAAAATAGTATGCTCAAATGTTAGCTGAATTTTCCCACCAGAAATTGCCTAGGAGCTGATAAAGTCAGAAGTAATCAGAGTGGATTGCTGACATCCAGTCCTCAAGCATCGGTGCTTTCCTTCTCTTATGTGTAGTTTCATGTCTCTGGTCTACTTTTGTGACAGCACAAATGAAGGGGAACACTGGATACTTGGAAAGCCTTTCTGTGTAGTTCTTGTATGTAGTCAGAGCAGTTCCTAGATCAGCATGCTCACCTTTTCACATATTTCTCTTGTGTGGTCTTCTTTCCTGTGGTCTGAGCAGCATTTGGAAAGCATTCATTTGAAGATGTTCAGTATACATCATTACATTTGTACCACATAGTGGTAGATCTTGATCTAGTCAGGCACAAACTGAATTGAGGTTTGTTTTCTTGTCTCTTTAGTTTTCTGTGGCTGGACTAGGTATGTACTCATTACTCTCATCACTGATCTTTTTTTCTCAGGCCATCCTAAGAGGATCTATATGAATTTTATTTTGTCATGATGCTCATACATATAATGTTTTTTATTGCATTGGAGATTAGGGCCTGGAACATATGAAAGCAATGAAAAACCCTGGCTAACAAAGTACCTTCTGACAGGGGAGAGTTATATGTAGGCATGGGTGTGTGCTAGCATCCAGAACCTCCCTCTAGTAAGTGGTTTTCCTCCAGTGATCACCTCTAATCATTGCATTCTCAGCTCCGTGTCTGTACCACTGTTCCCCCAGAGTTAGGTAGGGCTGTTGGTCCATGGTAGGAACTCAAGAAATGTGTTGATTCAGTAAGGTGGAATTTCCAGATCAAATATGAAAAGTTGTAGGCCTGATATTGTCAGACAGCTGCCCAATGAAGGTGCAGCAGTTTGCATTCCATGGAGCCCAGACCTTCCCTTCTCCCATTGTCTTTGTACGCTGTAGTTCTTTTACGTTGCCAACTTTCTTGGTGACAAATATTTTCATTGTGTTTTGCTTGCTGCTTACCTTTTAACATTTCATTGTTCATTTTGGTCTTTGATAAAAGTTTATTCATCTTTTTTCATATGTCCATTTTTACCTTTTTGTAAGTTCTCTAAGAGAAATTTATCCTGTGACAAATATTTTTGTCTTGTTTGACTCATTTTTGTATCTTTGTCTTTTTAATATGGATAAATTTATACTTTGTATGTATGCATATCTTCTAGTCTTTTCCTTTGTGGTTATGCTTCAATCTTAGAAAGTCCATTCAGCCCCCAGGTAAATGAGTATCTTTATTTCCCTCCAGTGTTCCATAGCGGATGTTTTACTCCACTTGTAATTTTACATATCACGTGTGTGTTATGTGAAGAAGGGATCTGTCTTCTTTTTTCTCCCAAAAAATGCTTAGTTAGTTCCTTTAAAACCAGTTATTAATGTTATTAAAGTTCTTTTCTCAGACCTTCGAGAAATGCGTCCAATTGGGACCCTTTGCCTTGCTTTCTCTTCTGCTCCACTGACTCACCCAGATTTCCATGCCAGTTCCATTCCAGTTTTATTTATTTTTATTTTTATTTTTTAAAAGATTTTATTTATTTATTAGAGACACAGAGAGAGAGATTGAGAGAGAGAGAGAGAGAGGCAGAGACACAGGCAGAGGGAGAAGCAGGCTCCATGCAGGGAGCCGGACGTGGGACTGGATCCCGAGTCTCTAGGGCCACGCCCCAGGCCCAAGGCAGCGCTAAACCGCTAAGCCACCGGGCTGCCCTCCATTCCAGTTTTAAACCATGTTCCTTTTTAACACGTTCTAGAGTCTTGGGAAATCTTCCCTCCCTCCCTCCCCTCCCTCCATCTCTTTCTCCATCAGTTACTTTGCTCTTCCCATTTTTTCTTGTTTTCTCTGAGAAACATGAAACACAAGACACTATAAGATCATTGGGAGGTTTTCTTTCTGCTTGTGATTTAGACCAGTGGCTCTGAAACCTTATAAATAGGCTCACAGTTGCTTACCGTCTTTATCTGTGATTTCTTCATTCTCTACAAAGGATCAATGTCAGCTTCCACACTTGGGGTATTTGACCAGTAAGAAATTGCCATGGGATTATTGAAAATCTAGAGGAAACGAGAGACTAGGGACAATTTGAACCATATTTAGTTCATATCCCTTTCAGTAGTAATGTAACCATTCTTGTAGGGCATTGGGATTTTCATACCTTTGCAGGCCCAGGAGAGAGGAAGGCTGCTTTTTCATAAAGCTTCTGGTTTTTGTGATTGAGAGTCTTAGAACTAGTCTTAGAACTAGTTAATTATGAACCATTCATGTTAACAATATTTTGTATTTTAACACTTGGTAGATGTGTCAGAAGTCTTTCTAACCACAGAAAACAAAACTAGAAATTTCTCTTATACAAACAAACACCAGCAGGCTTCACCAAGACTTTGAAGTGTCCCGTTGGTAGTAAGACCATAAAAATTTTCATTTGTATCTGTTAGTTGATAAAATATTTAGTAATGAGATACTTATTAAATTTTTCAAACCTTTGTATTTTTCTATAAAATACTTAGCGAGTATAGGGAATTGCTATGATACTTCTCTGTTTAGTTCTGCATATTGCTTCAGGCAAAGGATGTGTGCATTTGTGGGATATAAAGTCTGTATGGATGGATAGTCTCTTCTGCAGCTTCTGGACTCTCTGTTGGTAATTACATGGATGGAATAGACCATTTTAGTTAGTGACATAATTTTAGAGGGGAAGTGGTTGCCTAATGTAATTGACCCAGTGAATAATATGAAGTCTTTTATCTTTAAATGTTTCTTACCACAATATTTCCATATTCTTTCTAGAGCTATCTAATTTTTTTTTTTACTGATAGAACAAAAAGATTTGTGTTTAACTTGAGCTTCTTAATTTTTTTTTTGTGATTGCTAAAAAATGCTTTTTAAAACTACTTGGATTATTGCTCGTGAATGTTTAAGAGTAAAAATTGGTTACTTCTAGCAAGATGCTTTATAAGCCTCACTCTAAAACAGCAGTATTTCCTTTTTTTTTTTTTTTTTTTTAATTTCCTAGGCTGTAATTCATACAATTGACATGTCACTGTATTTGATCTCACCCTGCTTTACGTCTGCTCATGAGTGTAAGTTTCCTACAGGCAGGATCTTGCCCGTATTCTTCTGTCTGTCCCCAGCCTGTGTCAGGGGAGGGGTACCACAGGCCCCTGTGTCCCCGCCCACCTTCAGCAGGACTCAGAAAGAAGTTGTGTGCTCCCCCAGGGTCTCCTAGCCCCTATGCTCCATGACAGGTTGCATGTGGCCTAGATAGCCTCATGTTGTAAAGCCACCCTTCATGGCCAGAGACATTTCGTCTGTATTCCTACCCTTGCCTTTTCCCGAGTCTCTGGCCCTCAGATCCCTTTACTGCCTCAGGCTTTCACTACAGACCCTCCCATGTGCCTTCTTGATTTCACTGAGTGGGACTTCTCTTTGGAGGCCTCTTCCTTGGCAGCCCTGCCACATGGTGGTGGTTTTTCAACCAGGGCCTAGGGGCTGCTTCACCTGGAGCCAACCACCCTCCCTGTCTTTCCCAAGCTTACTCCCTTCTGCATGTGACTCCAGCTATTTTTCAGCTGCAGACCCCTTGGTCTTATGCCTTCTCATTGTTCCCAGCCCCTGTGATGTTCTAGGTGATGATGTCTAGGCCTAGATGTTCTAGGTGATGATTTGTCAGCTTTTCCTTTATGATTGTGCTTTTCTTTCCTAAGAACTCTTGGTCTACTGCAAGTTCACAAAGATTTTCTGTTTCTCCTATGTTTCTTCTAGAAGTTCTTCGGTTTTAGGATTTACATTATGTATATCCATTTTGAGTCAATATTTGTACTAGTACCAAGTGTACATGTAAGTACTTTTTTTGCATGTGGATATTCAAATGCTTCTAATGTTTTGGAAAAGTGGTCTTTCTCACATGGCTTTGTCTTATACTTTTGTCAAAAGTCAGTTGTCTTTTTGTGTATCAGTTTATTTTTTGGACTCTCTCTTCTACTCTACTGATATGTTTGTCTTTATGCTAATACCATTCTTTTATTATTTCTTTATAATAATTTTTGAAATCACATAGTGTTGTTTCCATTCAGCTTTGTTTTTTTCATTTTCAGTCAGGTTTAGGTCTTGTGTTTTTGTGTATTTTGATATGTCTTTTAAAATCAGCTTGTGGGGATCCCTGGGTGGCGCAGTGGTTTGGCGCCTGCCTTTGGCCCAGGGCGCGATCCTGGAGACCCGGGATCAAATCCCACGTCGGGCTCCCGGTGCATGGAGCCTGCTTCTCCCTCTGCCTATGTCTCTGCCTCTCTCTCTCTCTCTCTCTCTGTGTGTGACTATCATAAATATATATATAAAATCAGCTTGTGAATTTCTGTAAAAATGGCTGCTAGGATTTTGTTTGGGATTGCATTGAATCTAGAGATAAATTTGAGGGAGAATTAACATCTTATTAATACTAAGTCTTCTGACCCATGCATGAGATAGATCTTTCCTTTTATTTATCTTAAAATTTCTCTCAGCAATATTTATTTTCAGCGTATAGGTCACTTTCAAAATACAGTTTACTTATATATGTAAATAAATATATTAATTACATTTCCCAGCTATCCACTTCATAATCCATGTTAAATTAGTTTTCTACCTCCACAGACATTTAAAGTGTTAAGAGAGTTGGTGGGTACTGGTCCCACCCAAATAACAGAGATAAGCCAAGCAATCTGCTGCTGTGGTGTGCAGTTTTCTGCCCAGGAAAGTACACCTGTCATCTGGTGTTGACCTTCTGGAGTGCCGCATATATGCGATCAAGTCCTTGTTTAAAAAGGTGCTTAATTATCTCCTACCCTTATTACCTCTGTGTATTTTGTTGGGAAAGAAGTAATTAATATGTTTTCATCCTCATTTGGTGTCTGTGTCTAGTTACATGTGGCTTATATAGCTACTTTCCCATTAGTCCCTTATTACGTTTGATCCATTTAACCGATAAGGAATAGATTGATGTAAGTTTCTCTTGTTTTAGAGTGGGGTAAGTTTGATGCATTTGCGAAGAACAAAGCAAATGTCTTAAAAATATATTTCAGTTATGCTTTGAACCTGTCACGGGATCTGGGTTTAGTCGACACTGTAATGTTTGTTGATAGCAGATAAGCACATTGTGTAGAGGTGTGCATATATACTGCTGGTGCTTAGGTGGGTCCAAAGGCATCGTGAAGCTCTGTTTGCTGTGTAACTAAGGAGAGCTATGAGGTGAGGGCTTCCAGTCAAAAGAAACAGCAAGTGTTGAGGACTTGCTAGAAAATTAATTTGAGGTTAGTTGTTAAGAACATGTGTATAATGATGTGAATCTGAATTATATTATAAGTAATTGTCAAATGATGGAGATTTTGGGGGGAGATAAACATAATCCTTAGTTTTGCCAACCGGTTCATTTGGAATTCATATTGAATTAGGGAGGTGATAGTAATGGAGCATATTAATAGAATATTCTCTTTATTCAAGCAAAAAATGAGTAGCAGTGAGATTGGTGGACAGAGTCTGTGTTTAAGAAGCTTTGGAGTAAAAACAAAACAAAACAAAAACAACAAAAAAAAGAAGCTTTGGAGTAAGAATAAGTAGTCCTTTGAGTTACGTCTTGGATCTTTCAAAGGAGCCTGTGAAACTTGGTTCATGGAACGAGCGAGTTGAATGCTTTTATTCTGTGAGAAACATGTAAGCTGCTACGCTTTGGAAGCATGGTGGCAGGAACATTTATTCCTAGGAAGAGGGCTTGATGGAAAGATTTTATTGCATTAGTTTGGAGAGAGGAAAGGATGGCTATTACTGTACCTGGTAACATTCATTGTTGACTCTTTCATCAGAGAGAAAAGGCCAATACTGGATGACTTCCAGGGCTTGAACTTGAGGTAAATTAAATACAGCATTTTTAAGGAAAACTGTCCTCAAGTATAAGTACTGGTGTATGCATCGTTACTGTATTTAGAATTTGGTTCTGTCAAGTATAGCTCTGAAATTATTAAATTTTAAATGCGCATTTCAAAAACACTTTGCATTGTGGATGGCTCTATTGGGTTGTGAGAACAGGTGGCAGATACATGTTTTTTTTTTTTTTTTTAAACATTTTTTTAAATTTTTATTTATTTATGATAGTCACAGAGAGAGAGGGGGGTGGGCAGAGACACAGGCAGAGGGAGAAGCAGGCTTCATGCACCGAGAGCCCGATGTGGGATTCGATCCTGGGTCTCCAGGATCGCGCCCTGGGCCAAAGGCAGGCGCTAACCCAGGGATCCCCAGATACATGTTTTCTTTGTGCTGTAACATGTAAAATTTAGGAGTTTCCTTCTGTTACCAATCCCTCATCTCTGATGATAGTATGTTAATAGGGTCAGATGTTAGCTTAGTTCACGAAGGGTGTCCAGAAATCAAACTGTTGGTGTAGGCATGAGTTGTCCACAATTGGGCAGCTAGGGTCATGGTCATGGTGCTGGGCTGTCATTGACAGGCGGGTGCCTGGGGAAAAGGTAATGCTCCCTCTTCTCTTCTAATGCCCTAACTGCTCTGGAAGAAAGAGAAGTCAGTGAGTTCACGTGACTGTGCTGTAAAGAAGTACAAGGAGCCCCTGCACAGAGATTAATGAAAACTATTTAGAGAACTAAGAGCCATTAAGCAATTTGACCAATTTTTCAAAATGTAGAAATGTGTACTTTAAGTAGGTAAGCGAGGCAGATTGCCATACCAGTAGGACATGATGGCCTTCTCATGTTTTATTCTCATTGTCCTATCATTAATGTGAGAAGTTTCTACGCTGCATTTTACCATCACCTGTTTTCCTTACACAAGTAATTGTAAGTAATTTCCTCGGAAATGAATAAAAGTCACGATACAATGCCCCCAAACTAAAGGCTATTAATATTAAATATAAATTGTGTCTGTTATGTGACAGTAGCATCTCTCTCAGAAATAAGATATTGATGAAGGAGTCAGAAAGGGATATATTTTTCTGTCTCAAAATATTTAAGAATTGTTTACTACATTTATTATATCTTATGATTACAGCTATTTCTCTTCCTCTCCTTTTTAAATGGGTATGTTACTGAGAATATAGAAGAGCAGAAGGAAGGAAAAGTGGGTTGGATGGTAGGAGAGAAAATAATATGAAGTGATAAGACAGGAATTCTTTCGAGTAATACCCAGGGAGCATGAGATCACTGAGGTAACTTTACTACCTGGTGCTTGGCTATAGAAAACACAGTAGTGGGACCATAGATAACGAAGCCTGAAGGGACCAATTGAAAAAATAATTAAAATAGACATTCTTTTATAGGTATACTTTCTGGCTATTAATAGACACGTACTTATCAATTATGAAGATATCTTAAGATTTGTTTCACATGTAATTCTAAAGAACATTGCTATTTTATATGAATAAAAAAATAGCTCCCCTCTGCAACTAGTTCTAGTTCTTATGTGTTTATTGTATAATTGAGAAACATGGAAAAACATAGTATTCACAAAACTTTTTTTGATATCCTCAAAATACACCTTTAGGAAAGGTGTGATACTGTTGACACTCAGCTGCTTCAAAAAGTATTTAGGAAATAAGTTTGTAATAAGTTGAATGTGGTCTAAAAGTCAATGGTATAACTAACTAGTAATGTTAGTTTTTGATAGTGTGATATGAACTTTTACCTCTTTTTCTGTTAGCTTCAGAGTAAATTGAATGAATGTAAAGGCATAGACATTTTCCCATGTTAAACCGGTAGCCACAAAAAGATAAAAATAGTTCCACAAGGGTGTTGCTAGTTCTAAATTGACTGAGGGAGGGGTGGTGGGAGAGGGAAGGAGAGAAGGAGGGAGGGAGAATGGAGAGTCTCAGAGAAAACTTGAGTAAGTTTTGTTGCTTATGTAGGATGGTGTCTTAAATTACGTATATGACATTTCATCTACTCTATGCGACATTAATGTTACATAGTATTGTGTAACATTAAATTTTATAGATCGTTGTACACTAGATATAATATAGATAACTTAAGAATTTACACACGGTATCATGTAAGAAGAATCACTTCTTGTAACAAAGCTTTCAACTTTATCAGTATCAGTTATCAGTACGGATCCATCTGTGAGACTACCAGTGCACAGTGATTTTATGTATCCTTTTCTTCACTTCTTTTGTTCTGTCAGTTATGTGTCAATCAATGCCATTCACAATATTAATACAAGGATTTTACGTCTTTATGTTATTCACTCATTAAATCACCCCTAGTGCTATTTCTGATCATCAGTGCTGGACCCAGACCTGAAATAATGGCAGATTTGGGAAGATCTTCCAGTTGGAGCCCTCTCCCATACCGCATGTCTTGTATTGGGGGCAGTTAGCTCTTTGTGCTTGGGAGCTGACTAAGAGAAGTTAATTTTTAGTGACTGTCTATATGAAATAAAATTATTTTGAAAGTATTAGTCCAGATAAATATCTAGTGTTTTTCCCCCCCTCTGAAAATTATTTCTAAAATATTATTTGTCAATTGAAACTTTAACTCTGGTGTACTATTATTTCCTTGGGTTGATTATACTTCTTCTTTTTTTTAAGGTAAAGTGCAAGTTAAGAGTTCAGACATACAAGTTGGAGACCTCATCATAGTGGAAAAGGTTGATGCATTTTTAATATATTTTAGACATGTCTATGCCAGTGATTAACATTTAGCCTGATTGCAGTAACTTTGAATCTGAAGGAAATTGTTTGAGACAGTTATTTTAAATCTTAACATCTTTGTATACGATATGATGTATGTGAAGAAAAATCTAGATTTTTCTGTAGTCTGTTTTGCTTTAGTACATTTCAGTATGCACAGGTGAAATTGTACTTTGTCTAAAGTAAGTCATGTGTTAACTGCTTAATATTGCATTATCAGAATGATTTCATTTGACAAAAGATTTATATTAGAGGGGATGTCTGGGTGGCTCAGCGGTTTAGCACCTGCCTTCGGCCCAGGGTGTGATCTGGAGTTCCAGGATTGAGTCCCACATCGGGCTTCCTGCATGGAGCCTGCTTCTCCCTCTGCCTGTGTCTTTGCCCCTCTCTCTCTCTCTGTCTCTCATGAATAAATAAATAAAATTTTTTTAAAAAGAATTATATTAGTTAGAACCTGGTTATCATAGGATACGTTTCATTTTCTAAAACCGCCTTTTATAGATAGATGTATTACAATGATTGGATATTAATTCTTAGGGTTTAGAAACTTCAGGAAGGAAAGCTAAAGTACAAGAAAATCAGAAAGAAAAAGCTTAGGTCAATACAGGACAGAGCCATTAAGAACAGCCCTTGGTGTCAGAGTGGCAGTCATGCAGTGACCTGGGGAGTGCCTGCACAGGCTGTCTGCTGTGGGTAGAGGTGCTACTGCATATGCGCTGACTTTCCTGAGTGATGGTGAATGAATGGACAAGCCTCTTTGTTTTCTTCTTTTTTCTCTTTTTTTGTTTCTGTTTTTAAGGTGCTTGAACAACTTTTTAAAAATATGTTTTATGAAGGTGCTTGAACAACTTTTTAAAAATAATGTTTTATGAGAAGTTGTAATAAGGCTTCTTATGAGAATAGTTCAAGTCCTTGGTGCCATCTGGCATGCAGGCCATGTTCTCGGCTTGAGCCACCTTCTGGAGATGGTTGGTACAAGAAGGCCTTTCTCCTCAGGACTAAAGTGGGCTTTATCTCCCTGTATACAGTAAGTGTATACAAAGAGTATTTGGGGGTATATTAGTTTGATTTTACAAAATAGGAAAATAGAATGTATTGATTTGTACCTCATTTACATAGCATTTGGTTGTATGGACACTGTAAGTTACTAGCTTTTGATCTGTGGTTAGATTTTCAGATGGTGTCTGTGTTCTGCTATTACAAAGTGCTTTATGTGCATCCTTATACATACATCTCTGTATGTTTCTCTAGGATAAATGCCAACAAGAGAGATGGTTGAGCTGTATATGAGTGTTTATTACCTCACAGGTTCTGTGGTCAGGAATTGGGGCATAGCTTGGTGTAGGTCCTCTCTCCGGGTCCTTCTCAGGGCTGCAGATAGCCAGGTGGCCATCACCTCCAGTTCACTTGGGGGTTGTTCAGGGCCCTGGTTCCATGAGCTTTTGGCTGGAGGCCTCCCTTATTCCTGTCTGCTGTGGGGTCAGTTGATGGGGGACAAAGAGGGGGTTGGCTCCACAGGCTGCTCACAGTGGCCTGCCAGGAGAAGGTGGGAGCGGGAGCAGCATGGACTCATGGGCGGGGACCTGGTGTCAGCAGTTCTTGTTTCCCTTGTAAGAGGTTGTATGGTGTTGATAGTGGGGTTTGAAGAGCATATAGAGTCTCTCTTTGTGAACCAGGGCGTACTGTTTGGCCTTATCATTCTTTTGTCTCATTTCCCTTGCTCTGCTGTTGATGCATGTTCTCCTTCCCTTTGCTGCCTAGGTTGATGGAGTGGTGCACCCTTCAGTGCTTCTGTTTTTACTGAGTAACACGTGAGCCCTTCTTGGCCACAGCGTAAGAGCTCATCTCTTCAGTCATATAGAAGGATATGAAAGATAGACATCTAGATCTATGGGCATTGCCCTTGAGCTTCTGTCTGGCCTCCCAGGTGTACTCCATCTGTGAGAGATTGATGAATGCTGTAGACACTTTGTAGACATCCAGGTAAAGGTTTTACTTTAATGTAGTAGCTACATGGGTAGTGCAGTGTGAAGTACTCCAGCACTAGATCAGTATTGTAAACGAGCATGTGTATAGTAGCAGAGCTAGGGGAAGGACTTCTAAAATATTTTCACTAATCATTAGGAAATGTTGTAAACTAAAAAATAGAGGTAGCCCCTGTACCTGATGTACTTTTTCATATTTCCAGTTTTATACCCATTTTCCTGTAAAAATTTTCCACAAATTTTGGTTACCTAAGAAGCATAAGTATTAGAAATTTTAGACATAATTTCTAGTAATTGCTGTGTAACAATACATTTTTAGTAGTTGTTTTATATTTGTTAAACCAAATTTGTGGTTTTTCTTTTCTTTTCTTTTTTTTTTTTTAAGATTTTATCTGTTTTTTCATGAGAGATACAAAGAAAGAGGCAGAGACATAGGCAGAGGGAGAAGCAGGCTCCCTATCCCAGGACACTGGGATCACATCCTGAGCCAAAGGCAGATGCTGAACCACTGAGCCACTCAGGTGCTCCAATTTTGTGTTTTTTTGTAGTGATAAAAGTTACTGATTGATACAACCTTTATAAAGAAATAGCAACAATATGGTGGCAGATGGCTTTATTTTTTTACCTCTTATTTGAAGGTATTGGAAACACTTACCACTAACCAGAAAAGTAATTTCTCAGTTATTTGACCATACTGCTTGCTACTCAGAAATTAATGCTTGGGTATTTCCATGGTGGATTTTATGTTGGAGGGTAGCTCTTCTAATTCTGTATCCTAATGTGAAAAATTTAGTATATCAGTAGTCACTGTATGGATATTTAAAAGTGTGCTGACCCAATTTGGACCAGTGTTGTAGGTGTTGAGAGTTGTACAGCTAACAAGAAGGGCAGCAGCCTGGGACAGTGGAAGGGAGAAGAATGTGGGCTTTCATGTTAAAGGGATCTGTGTTTAAACTCCTGTTTTTGCAGCTTCTGACTCTCCCTAGAAGAAGCAGCTCTTTTGACATGCACTTGAAAAGTGGTAGGCTAGAAGCATGCACAGACCAGGTTAGATTACGCATGCAGGACAAAGAAAGAAAATCCGAAGATTGTTTCCTGGCTTAACAAGGAACCCTCCTAAGAAGTATCTAAAATTTTTAGAAAAACATGTCAATTGAAACATTATTACTTGTGGAATGTGTCAAGTAGGGTAACTGTTTGGAAGAAGAGACTTAGAAGTTGAAGGTTGTCCAGGTCATCTTACAGGTCCTAACATCAGCTCTGAAGTCCAGGTAGGCACAAAGCAGAGCAGAATTGGAGGTGACACTTGAGAGTCCTCCTTCATTATTCAACCTAAACATGTTTTTTTAATAGCTGATTTTGAAAGACAGGTCTTTATATAGGTGTTTTTTTTTTTTTTTTGAGGTAATGTAATTTAATAAATGTTTTAAATAATTTAATAAGTATTACAATGTGTATTTTAATACCCAAAAGAAACACTACAAAAAATATGCAGAGAGATACAGTCTGAGATACTAAGATGGACTCCTGAAAAGAGTTTAGGTAACCTACAAGAAAGTGTAAGAAATTTGGAACTGAAGAATGAATACCAGAGAAAATCAACAGAAAATCATAAAATGCAGACTTATGTGCTAATGTGTCAGTAATTACTTTTATTGTGAATAGTCTAAATATACCAATCCTGAGATAGGCAGAGTGGATAAAGACCCAGCCATGTGCCATTCACAAGGAATTCAAATCCAATGACACAAATAGGATGAAGGAAAATAATAAAATGGAAAAGATACACCACAAAAAATTAATCAGAAGTAGGTGGGCCAAATTAATATTTAGTGAAATATAGCTCAGAGTCAAGAAAATGACTAAAAATAAAGAGGGACATCACATAATAATAACAGGGTTATTCATCAAGAAGACAAAATAATCCTTGATTTGTACTCACCAAGTAATGAAATCACAAAATACATGAATCAAAAACTGTTGGAGCTGAAGAAAAGAAATTAGGAGTGAGAACTTCAGCCCCATTCTCTGGTTAGAAGTGCCAGGTGGGAACTCAGCAGTGACAGAGAAGATCCTCACTGAATCAGCCAACCAGATCTGACATCTACAGACCACTCTCCCAAATAGGAGGAGAGCATACATCTATTTCAAGTGTCCACAGAACATGCACCAAGATAAAACATATCCATAAAACCTCAAAAAATTGAAAAGAATTTGAAACCATACAGCATACAGCATGTTATTTCATCATAGAAAATCAAATTAGGAATTCATAACAACACAGCAATAGGAGAACTCTAAAATATGTGGAAAGTGAACAGTGTACTTTAGTTGTGGGATAAGGATTTGTGAATATATACATTACTGCATGAAAATGAAAATACAATAAAGTACATGGAATGCACGTATGGCAGTGCTGAAAGGGAATTTCATAGTAGTCAGTGCTGACATTAGAAAGAAGTAAAGATCTCAACTTAATAATCTAAGTTCCTGGCTCAGGAAACTAGAAGAAGAAGAGCAAAATTAAATCAATGCACATAGAAGGAAGGAAATAATAAAGATAAGAGCAGATCAATGAAATTGAAAATAGGAAGACAAGATAACAAATCAATGAAAGCAAAAGCAATCACTACTGCTCCTTCTGAGCCATTGAAATGGTCACTACGGAATGCTACCAACAGCTGCACTCTAGTCTATACACCCGCTTAGGTGATGGACCAGTTCTTCCCAAATCACAAACTATCCAAACCCAGTCAAAATGAAACAGGTAATAGGAATGGTTCTACAAACAGTAAGGAAATGGAATGAGCAATTTAAAATTTCCAAGAAGGAATTATCTAGGTCCAGATATTTTCATTGAAGAATTCCTTGAGACCTCTAAAGAAGATTTAGTGTCATTTTTGCACAGCAGTTTCCAGAAAATAGTTGAGGATGGAACAATGCCTCGCCTATGTTAGGAGTCCAGTTACTAGGGATGCCTGGGTGACTCAGTGGTTGAGCGTTTGCCTTCAGCTCAAGGCATGATCTCAGGATCCCGGATCAAGTCCCACATCAGGCTCCCTGCAGGGAACCTGCTTCTCCCTCTGCTTAGGTCTCTGCCGCTCTCTCTCTCAGTCTCTCATGAATAAATAAATAAATCTTAAAAAAAGAAAAAAGGAGTCTAGTTACTGTCCTCATACCAGCACAAGACAAAGCATAAGAAAAGAAATCCACAAATATCCCTCATGAATATAGACAAAAAATTTTTTTAATAATTGCTAATTGATAACAGCAATATATATAGAAAATGCTATATCATGACAAAGTGGAGCTTATTCAGAGTACTGAAGGCTAGTTCAACATTCTAAAATCACCCAGTGTCATCCAGTCTATGACAGACTAAAAATTATATGATCATATCAGCTGATGCAGGAAAAACATTTGACTACATCTAAGACCCATTCACGATAAAAACTCTCCACAGTTTGGATTAGATGATAATTGCCTTAATTATGCTTAAAAAGCTTCTGTAAAAACATAACAGCCAACATCATATTTAATGGTGAAATTCTGAATGCCTCTCTTTCAGATTGGGAGTAAATCAAGGATGTTTGTTCTTGCCACTCTTAATTCAGCTAACATTTTTAGCTACATAGAATAAGACAAGTAAAGGAAATAAAAGGAATTCAGATTGGAAAGGAAGAAATAAGAATGTCCCTGTTTGTGGAGGACATGATTATGTACATAGACAATCCCAAGGAACCTGTGAAAAACCTCCTGAACTAATGATAATGAGTAGGTTCAGCAAAGTGGCAAATTACAAGGTCACCACTCAAAAACCAATCCCATTTCCAACATGTGGAAACAAATAAAAACTGAAGTACTCTTGTAGTCCCTACTATGAAAACAAAATCGTAGTTATGCCAAAAATAACAGTGTGCTCATGAAAATAATGAAAGACACTCTAGTCTTGGGTTGGAACATTCTGGTTTTCCTAAAATTGAATATAGGTTTAATACAATTCCCATTAAAATCTCAGCAAGGTTTTGTTTTTATTTTTTTAGACAAAATAAGCTTATTCTAAAACTAATTTGTAAAGGCTAAAATGGCAAAAACAGTCTTGACAAGGAGGATAAAGTGAGAGGGATCACTTCCTGATGTTATGGAATGCTATCTAGCTATAGTTATTAACACTGTGTAAGAAGAGTAGAAACAAAGGTCAGTGGAACATTGCAGAGGACCCAGAAATAGATATACACAGATGCTCAAGTGATTTTTGATGAAGTGCAAAAAAAATGGAGAAAGGTTAGCCTTTTCAACAAATGAGGCTGGAGCTAGTAGACATACATGGGTTAAAAAAAATGAACCTACTCTAAATGTTATGCTTTATATAGATATTCAATAAAAATGGATCATGGAATTTGTCTTTTTCTAACTTATTTCACTCAGCGTGATACCTTCTGGCTCCATCCACATCATTGCAAATGTCAAGATTTCATTCTTCCTGATAGCTGAGTAGTATTCTGTTTGTGTGTACACATACACACACACACACACACACTCTCCATCTTTATCCATTCATCAGTCAGTGGACATTTGGGCTGTCAGAGAAAGACAAATACCATGTGATCTCACTTGTGTGGAATTTAAGAAAACAGATGAACGTTGGGAAAGGGAAAAGAAAAACAGGAGAGAGGGAAACAAGCCATAAGTGACTCTGAACTGCAGAGAACAAACTAAAGGTTGTTGGAGGCAGGTGGATGGACTTAGATGGGTGATGGGCATTAAGGAGGCACTTGTTGGAATAAGCACTGCATGTTGTATGTAAGTGATGAAATCACTGAATTCTACTTCTGAAACCAATGTTGCACTATATATTAACTAACAAAATTTAAGAAAATGGATCATGGATTTAAATGAAAATTGTCAAAATGTAAAAACTTAAAAAAAAATTAAGGCGAAAATATTCAGAATCTAGTGTAGAAAAATTGTTCTTAGGCACCAGAAGCACAATTCATAAAAGAAAAAAACTGATAAGTTGCATCTTATTAAAATTAAAAATTTGTGCTTATGAAAGATGCAATGAAAACACAGGGTACAGGTGAGGAAAATACTTACCATATACCATACCATCTAGAATATGTAAAAATTCAACAGTAAAGAAAAATCAAATTAGAAAATGAGTAGAAGATGGAAGAGACTTTTCTCCAAAGAAGATTACAGATGGAATATAAGCACATGAGAAAATATTCCATGTCATTAGTAATCTGTAAACACAGATTAAAACCCAGTGAAATATCAGGACACACTGAGTGAATGGCTACCATGAAAACTGATAACCCCAGATGCTAACTAGTAGTGATGTGAAGAAAATAGATCACTCATACATTTCAGGTGAGATTATCAAATGTTACACTTATTCTAGAAAATCATTAGTCTCCTAAAAAATTAAATATGCAATTATTATATGACCCAGCAGTTAAACTCTTGGACTTTTTAACACAAAAAATGTTAATTTAAGTTGGCGTAAAAGGCCATACATGAATGCGTATGCCTGCATTATCCATACTAGCCCCAAATCAGACACAGTCCATATATCCTGAATGGGTGGGAGGGTCAGAGAAACAGTTGTACATCATACTAGGCTGTATAATGTTAATAAAACACAGGTCTCTTCTGTGTGGTTCCTTGTCTTGAGGAAAGGACAAATAGAAAGTATCCAATGATTGTTTGAAGTTACCTAGTTTATTTATGACTGCTTCACAAAAGATAAAACGGGAAGAGAATAAAGAGTAATGGTCTGAAAGTGAAATTAAGAAAAAAAATCCATTATAGTGTTAAAAAAGATAAAATACTTATAAGTTAAATTATTGTTAAGAATAAACAACAAAGCAGTGTTGAAATATACTAAAGTATATAAATACTTTAGTATTTAGTATTATATAAATACTCCATAAATGGAGAGACATTCCTTTTTTTTTTTTTTTTTTTTTAAGATTTTATTTATTCATGAGAGAGGCAGAGACATAGGCAGAGGGAGAAGCAGGCCCTCTGTGGGGAACCCGATGTGGGACTAGATCCCAGGATCCAAGAATCACACCCTGAGCTGAAGGCAGATGCTCAACCGCTGAGCCACTCAGGCATCCCAACATCCTATGTTCATGGATTAGAAGTACTAATATTGTTAAAATGGCAGTACTCCCCACATTGATCTGCATATTTGGTGCTATCCCTCTCAACATCCCAGCTGACTTATTTGCAGAAATTGAGAATCCAATTTAAAAATTTATGTGGAAATACAAGGGACCCAGAATAGTGAAAACAGTTTTGAAAAAGATGAATAAAATTATAGTATTCATACTTCTCCATTAAAACTTTATTCAGAGTTATAGTGATCTAGACAGCATAGAACTGGCATAAATTCAGAATTGAGTTTGTGAGTAGTTGCTTTTCAAGAAGTGTGTATTTAGGTGGGTACTTTTCTTTTGACCCACTACCGTTTGTGAGATTCTTCCATTTTGTTGTGTATAGCCATAATTCGTTCATTTTGTCTTTTATCCATTCTGGTGGTGGCTATTTGGGTGGCTTATTTGTTTTGCCTATCAGAAGTGATAGTAACATGTCATACTGGACTCATGCCTTTTGGCTCATTTGAGTACACATTGCTATCGTATATATACCTAAAGAGTAGAGTTGTTGGATTTTGGGGTATGTGATGCACCACTTTAGTAGGTACTGCAAATGATTTTGTAAGGTTGTGAACAAAATTAGATTCTAATAAGCGGTGTGTAAGAGTTCCTGTTGCTTCATGTTTCCCAACAGTTGGCATTGTCTGCCTTTTTAATTTAGCATCTCCAATATGTATGTAGTAGTTGTGGTTTTAACATACCTTTTCTTGAAGAGTAATAAGGTTGGACACCTTTTCACATGATTTTGAGAATCTTTTTTTTGTTTTTTTTTAAAGATTTTATTCATTCATGAAAGACCTAGAGAGAGAGACAGAGACACAGGCAGAGGGAGAAGCAGTCTCCATGCAGGATCCTGGGACTCCTGGATCATGCCCTGAGCCAAAGGCAGACGCTCAATCACTGAGCCACACAGGCGTCCCAATTTTGAGAATCTCTTATTTGGAAAGAACCTGTTAAAATCACTTCGCATTTTTCTTCTAAGTTATCCCTTCTTTTCTTAACAGTTTATAGGCCTTTATATATTCTGGCTGGGAGTTTCTTTTTTTAAAAAATTTTTAAAAATATTTTATTTATTTATTCATGAGAGACAGAGAGAGAGAGAGAGAGAGAGAGAGAGAGAGGCAGAGACACACAGGCAGAGGGAGAAGCAGGCTCCAGGCAGGGAGCCCGATGTGGGACTTGATCCCGGTCTCCAGGATCACTCCCTGGGGTGATGGTGGCGCTAAACCGCTAAGCCACTGTCTGGGCTGTGGCTGGGAGTTTCTTATTAGCTACATGTTGCAAGTATTTTTTTCCTCCCTGGTGTGCTTTGTTGAACAGATCTTTTTTTTTTTTTTAAGATTTTATTTATTCATGAGAGATACACACAGAGAGAGAGGCAGAGACACAGGCAGAGGGAGAAGCAGGCTCCATGTAGGGAGCCCGACATGGGACTCGATCCCGGGTCTCCAGGATCAGGCCCTGGGCTGAAGGTGGTGCTAAACTGCTGAGCCACCTGGGCTGCCCCTGAACAGATCTTCTTAATTTTAATGAAGTCCACTTTATTAATCTTTTCATTTATTGTTGGGGTTTTTTGTTATGTTTTTTGAAATTTTTGGTTGTGGAGAAGGTGGAGTCTTTTTAGGTTTGGTGGGGAAGAAATATTCCCTACCAAAAAGCTATGAAAATATAATATTTTTAGGGCTTTATTGTTTTGACTTTGACATTTAGAAGGAGAATTCATTTGGAATAGATTCTTATGTTTTGATTGATACAGAGATGTAGCATTTGTTATCTCCTGTCATCTCCTGTATATATCGAAGTTTCTCAACACTGTTTAGTGAAAGGATAATTGTCACTGCTCTGCAATGGCATCTTTCTCATTAATCCAGTATCCATTTTCATGTGGACCTCCCTTCTGGATCTTTGTGTTTACATTGCTTATAATTACCTATTTTTTTTTAAGATTTTATTTATTTATTCATCAGAGAGAGAGAGAGGCAGAGACACAAGCAGAGGGAGAAACAAGCTCCATGCCAGGAGCCTGACATGGGACTTGATCCCGGGTCTCCAGGATCACACCCTGGGCTGAAGGCGGCGCTAAACCACTGAGCCACCAGGGCTGCCCTATAATTACCTATCTTAATGAAATGCCATCTTGCCTTCACTGTTCTAGTTTAATATTTTAGTTTTGGTATATTGTAGACTTAGCCAGCCTTCTGTGTTTCTCACATTTGTCTTATTCATGCTTGGCCTTTGGATTTCCCTGTAAATATTAGGAATACCTTGTCAATTCCTCCCAAAAATCATGTTAAGATTTTGATTGGGCTTATGTTAAATATATAGGTCAATTGATGGGCACATGACAGACATCTTTGCATCCTGATTTTAGGACATGATGTGTTCTCTAGGTTTTATTTAACTTCTTTCAGTAATGCTTGATAGTTTTCGTTTAGAGAACTTGACTTGCTTGTCTTTTGTTAGTTATAGTCTAACCTTAGTTTTTCTTACTAGTGAAATGGGCATATTTAAAAAATACTTTCTTGCTGTCCATTACTTGTATGTATATACTTGTTTTCTGTGTCACTAATTTTTGTTTTAATATTTGCTTATATCCTCGTACTTTCTTTGGGGTTCATTGGCTTTTTTCCCCTTACTTTCAAGTGGATATTTAGCTTGTATTTTTAGCTTCCATTATATATTGTGTGTGTTTATTTTTATCTGTTTTCCTCAACATTTTTCTTTGGCTTTGGCAGAATGGTTTCACACACTTTGCTATGTTGAGTTTTTGTTATCATTCAGTTAAAAATATTTTCTAAATTACATTGTGGTTTCTTTTTTGACCTATGAGTTCTTTAGATCTTAATAATTGATCCTTCTTGTTCTTGTTAGAAAGAGATAGCTTTGGCCCACAACATATCATTTTCACCTTGAATGACTTATATTTGTTTTTATTGCTTGGTTACTGACAAGTAATCCATTTATCATGTGTGGGTAAATCTTTACTTAGTTCTCAAAAAATACAAGTACTTCATGAAATTCTGTGACGTGTTCTTACCATATATTTTTTCTTTAGTTTGATACAGCTTTTCCAATTGACAAAATTATTAGTAATGATTAAATAAATGTATGGATAGCAAATACTCATATAAGCTTATATGCTTGTAAGTACCTTTAAGTTTTTTGTCCTTCTCTGCTTGATAAAAGAGTCTCTCTCAAATTTGTAGGGCTTATTTTTTTTTTGTTTGCTCAGTTGTACATTTATTCCTTTATTCACCGTTGAGTAAATGTTTCATTTATGATATGTTCTGTTTTGTGTTAGGCTTTGGAGGAATTCTGTTCTCACTTTGTAGGGTTATTTAATCTAATAGGGAGGGGGCATAATTTTTTATAGGACTAAAATCGCTATACTGTATGTATGAGTTCAGTTAACAAAGAGGACACAGAAGAGGCAATATTTATCATTTTTCATAAATGGAGCAGTTTTCAGGTCATCCCAAATGCCGTTTCATGGTTTGTTAATGAAAGAGAATTGTAAAGAAATTCAACTAAAAAATGAATTTAAATATAAATTATACAAATTAATGTTCATTGCTTCAGCATAAATTTTAATTCTAACTTTTTTATTTTTACTAGCTATTTCTGCTTTGTAATGAAATTGTATTACTTTATAAGCTTACATATAGATAATTAGTGTTTTATATTACTCTCTGCAGAATCAAAGAATTCCATCGGACATGGTATTTCTTAGGACATCAGAAAAAGCAGGTATTTTTATTTGTATTTAAATTGCTGATCATTTAGTATTTTAGTTTAATTTTCATTTTGAAAGGTAAAAGTTAAATTTATTCTTATAAAAAGTTTTCTTCAAATGATGATACATTGAATTCGTTAATCCCGAATCACATTTCACTGTTGATATTTAAAATGGTGATCTTTACTGTAAATATTTGTTTTAAAAAATACAGTCCTATCACAACCTTTATATCAAATGAATGCTTTCATTCAAAGCTGTATTGATATCCAAGTAATTAAATGGTGATGTTGCTCAAAATTTGATTGCTATTCTGTATTTTCAGTTTTATTAATTCAGCAAGAATTTATTTACCACTTACTTTGTGCCAGGTATTACTTTTTGTTTCGTTTTGTTTTGTTTTTGTGCCAGATATTACTTGTTGCATCAGATACAAAGGGAATGAGACTGAATTTTTCCCTTCAAAGAGGTCATGATCTACTTATGTATGGATATACGTACATTGACAGTAATACTCTGATTATATAGATACTTTTAAGAGTTATAAGATGGGTGGGGGTAACAGGAGAGGAAGCAGACAATTTGCTTAGGTGAGTGGGTTTCACAGGGTAAATGATATTTATATGACCTGAGCTTTCACCAGTAAGAAGAAGGTGGAAAGGGGGTAATGAGATGGAAGCCTCATGTGGTCAAGGAAAAGAACTGTGTGTTGGAAATCAGGAAACCTAAAGTCTAGTCTGCTTAGGTCAGTTCTTAATTATGTGACCTAGATACATGGTCACGCATTTTCATAATGTCTAAAATGATGAGAGGTGAGGCACCTGGGTGGCTCAAGCAGTTGAGCATCTGCCTTTGGCTCAGGGCATGATCCCGAAGTCCTGGGATTGAGTCCTGCATCAGGCTCCCTGCAGGGAGCCTGCTTTTCCCTCTACCTGTGTCTCTTCCTTTCTCTCTGTATCTGTCATGAATAAATAAATCTTTAAAAAAAAATGAGAGGTTTATCAAGTAATACCCAAGTTCCTTCTGTGTTGCATTTCTGACTTTGTTGAATAAATGGACAATATTTTTATAGGAAGCTCAGATTGGAAGCTCAGTATATATGTCTTATTATTTGTAGTGTGAAAACTCTAGAAATGGCAAAGTTAAATTTTAGAGTTGTTAATTTATTTTATTATTTTTTTTTAATTTTTAAATAATCTTTACACCCAATATGGGGCTTGAACTCATGACCCTGAGATCAAGAATCACATATTCTTCCAACTGAGCCATCAGGTGCTAGAGTTGTTAATTTAGCTTTTTCTCCATATATAAACAGCATTTTTTCCAAAGGACATTTTAAGTCATGAGAAAGAAAAATGTTTTTTCATCAACTATAGTTATGGTTATTTACATTTTAATATGAGGCTGCCATTAACAGAAGAGTTCAGCTACACCTAATAATCAATATGCTTGATGTCCTTTTTTGTTTTTTTAAAGATTTTATTTATTTATTCATGAGAGACACAGAGAGAGAGAGAGAGAGAGAGAGGCAGAGACACAGGCAGAGGGAGAAGCAGGCTCCATGCAGGGTGCCTGACGTGGGACTTGTTCCTGGGACCCCAGGATCAGGCCGTGGGCTGAAGTCGGTGCTAAACTGCTGAGCCACCCGGGCTGCCCTGCTTGATGTACTTTATGTATTGTTTTACTGATCAGAGGTTTTCTTCTTCCTGTGGAGCAGACTACAGAGCTCCTCTTGCAGTCCATTTCTCTTTCTTCTCAGAAATACAACTAGACTCCCTTTTCTGTTAGATTGGGCTAATACATTGAGGTCTCGCCAAAGGAGGTACGCTGAGGCTGGTGTGCTGAGGTCTGGCCAAAGGAGGACAGCTGACAGTCTTGTGTGCCACTTCCAGGCCTAGTTTTAACCTCTTTTGTAGCTGTTGACTCTTTCCTTCCCAGCGTCAGTTTAGTGTCCATGACTAGGGTAATCTTAGAAGCTGCTCTTCAGCCTGGGTTCATGAATGACTGTGTGGAACAGAGCTGTCTCTCCTCCCATTACCAAGTGATTCTATAAGGGAGATATTTAAGTACCCAAACTGCAAGGTTTATCTTTAATAGTAGCTCATGTTCCCTTAACATCTGCAGTGCTATGGCCAGCAGTGGACAGCTCTGCCTTGCTTTCACTTCTTGCTTATATAGAGCCTCAAGGTCACTGGCATGAGACATGAAGACCTTTTAGGTGTTCCTGGGCATATGTGCAGCTCTGCAGGAGCTTCTGGGCTCCCAGGAATGTGTTAGGATTTGTCAGAGCCTCCTTTACATCGTCTGATTTTCTAGATTTTCTTTTAAATTTTTTGGTCACCTTGTTTACCACAGTTCTGTCACCAGCTGAAGTAGCTGTGATGTTAAACAGTTGCGACTGATAGTTTTCTGATGAACAGTCCAGAGAAAACACTGTTGTTGATATATGTGCTCTGGGTCAGGTCAAATCCAGGCAAAGCCCTAATTGGTCAAGTGATTACAGTTCTCTGGACATGGATTTGAGGAGCCCAGCCCTGATTTGTCCCCATCAGTGGCTGCTAGAATTTCAGGTTTCTCAGTCACCGTGGAACCATAGGCTTAGGGGGAAGAGGGTTTGGGAGTGGGAGAAGACAGAACACTACATAGCTCACTCTCACTCAGCTCGATTTAGCCGTGTTTCTTGAATAAATGCACCTGAGACTGTTGCAAGTCTTTGATTAGTCTCCAGAATTCTGAAAAGGTTGCTTTTGATGATTTTTTTACTGATGGTCTCAAAATTATGGAGGAGTGGATTTTCAGAGATTTTTTTAACACTGTCATCCCTGTTTACATCACCTATTTGTTTAAGATTTGTTTGTCTTTGTTTCTAAATGTATTCAGTGTAATGAATAGCAAAAATGTTTACGTTTGAGAGATGGTTTTATATTAATTGACCTTTTAATGACTGTGGTAGAAATGATCCTGAATATGGAAATACATAGATAATTAACTTAAAAAGAAATACAGGTTGTGTTAGGAGATATAAGATGAAAAATAACCACTTTAAAGCTGGAAGATGATGAGAACTCCATTTTGTAGAGGAGGAGTCTGAGGGCTGGACAATATGAATGCCTTGTTGAAGATGTGACTAACAGCAGTTTACGTTCTTCAGCCTTTGAATGACTTACAGCACTAACACATAAATAGAATATTCAAGCATTAAGCACTAACAAGATACTCTTTATTACGTTAGCTTTGTGTAAAGGACATTCTATCTAAACTGATGATTTTTAAAAACATTTTCTTTCCCTCTAGTTTTCCCTTGGGTTTCATGTTGTAGGGACATGTGGTAGTGTAATGATAATCAGTCTTTTGGAGGTCCTGGATCTCACTGAGATTCTTAAGAATTATCACCTTGTTCCCTAAAAAAATGTACATAATGTGCATGTATGCTAATTATTTTTATTGTTTCGTATATTCCTGGTAGATTATTATTGGATCTGACTTAGACCTTATTATAGTCTGTTTAAGCTTACAGTTCTATTATATTTCTTAGTTTTATTATTTTTTCTATCAAATTTAAATTGTTAAAACTATCACTGATTACAGATATACAGACACTAAAATGTTAGATTGCTATTTCATGCTCTTATTCTTTTTTATAAAATAGACAAATACCTTCCCTGCTGGATAAAATATGTGTCATAATATTGCTTTAAATCAGGAATTCTTAGCTTTAGAAATTCTGTTTCTGTGACTTAAGTGATTATTTTAAGTTTTTTAATTGTCTCGTTTTCAAAAGTACACATATTCAGGATTGTTTACCTGCTAACGCTATTGATATTATTTTACTACTTGTCAGTTTTAGTTCAGGAGAATCTGATAGTACATTATCTATTAAAATAAAATAAAAATCTTCAAGCCTTAGCCAGCATAAAAATGTTAAATCTGTGTGGTGTGTCCAAGTTTGGACAGTTGCAACTCAGGGAGTCTCTGTGGTGTCATATTGACTGTGTATTAACACAGGGCCTTCTGTGGGGCCAGCTTCTGCTTGTTTAGAATGCAGATGAAGCTGTTGATGGATCTGGGGACTGATGGCTTAAATTCCAATTAATCAATGGCTTCATCAGTTTCTTAATTCAGATCAAATATCTCCTGAATGCACACAATTCTTTTAGTGGTATTAAGAGAAATTAATGCTTTAGAACTAATTTTCATCAATCTCTTATAAATGCCAATATCTTTTTCACTTGTCTCCTAAGTGATGACATTATAGTTTAAGTGTTAGGACATATTACAATAGCTCAGCCGTCACCTGTTTGTGGGGTGGGGGTAGGTAATGACACTGTGCTCATCCACATTGTCTCCTTGGTGCTATTCATCTTCCCACCAGCTTAAAAATTTCATGCAGGGTCATTAAGTCATATAAATGATTTAGAAATCAAGTTTAGTGGCAAACGATCTGGTATTACATATGCGAAGTCAATGTCTATTTTTCTTTTGTCGATCATATACTGTACCCATCTCTTTCAGAGCTATTGGGTACGTGAGCTCTTGCAAGCAATCTCCTGATATTACAGGATAACTTATCACGGTATATGACAGACTCTGGTGCTCTGTCTCATCGTGTCCCATCAGTTACTTTATCACCACTTGATGCCACTCTCCTGTGTGACACATAGCCTAGTTGATCTTAATTTGATTGTCATTAAACCTGTCCTTTCCTGTCAGCTCTTGTCAATTATACAAAATAAAATCAAGTATTCATAGGAAGTCTGTAACGGGATATAAGCAGACCAATTTAATAATTCATTTTTGCTGAATCTTCACTGATCTCCATGGTAGCTACTGCTTGCTGTTAAACATTATTAGATATAGTACGTGTAAGACACAGCAAGTTGGCCATACTCCTGATTTTGCTACAGTTGATTCTCTCTTTTTAAATCATATAATTTACTGCGAGGTTAATAATATTAACCGTACTCAAAGATGAGTAATATGTCCATTGCCCTTAAGTTTTTTAAAACAGCATATAATTATTTAACGTGAAGCATGTCCTTTTTTCTTTAAAGAAAGACAACTATATTACTTCCGGTGTTTAATACTTTTATAGAACTTTGGTACTCGTTTCATTTTTATTGTTTACTTTATTTCTAAAAATTTTACTTATTTATTCATGAAAGACATGGAAAGAGAGGCAGAGACATAAGCAGAGGGAGAAGCAGGCTCCCTGTGGGGAACCCGATGCGGGACTCCATCCCAGGACCCTGGGATCCATGCCCTGAGCCTAAGGCAGACAGACGCTCAGCCACTGAGCCACCCAGGTGCCCCTTAGTTTCACTTTTAGAAACATAAAATATTTGAAATATAAGAGACTCTAGAGATTCTCCCTTCTTATTATTTTATATGTTAGAAAGCAAACCTAGAGTAGAGCTGTTGGCAGTGACATCTCAAAGTACGTGTCAGACAGAATGTAGAATTCAGTCCCTATGAGGTTATCTTTTGTATCAGAACACACACAAGCACACACATGCACATATATAAACATGCATATATTTAAGAGGAAAATATCAACTTTGAAATAGCATCCACTGCAAATTTTCGTATGCTCCTTTTTAGCTGAAACCAGTTTGTAAAATAGACTCCTTATGATAGGTCTTTTGACAAGTAATGCATAACAAAATTTATTTATGTACTTAGATATATTTTTCTAAGTACATGTAATCAGACAAAGGTCTCCTAATAAGTCTTCACTGGATACAGTAGATGACTCAGAAATCATTTTATTTTATAGTTCTCCATCTTACTATACCTTAGGAGAGTGACTTGGCTTCTGTGAGTGTCCTAGAATCAAACTGGTAGTATTAGTGCCCCTGGCAGAGAGCAGTTAAAAGAATTAGAAGTATAATTGGTGAAGGGTTTGCATGGGGCATGTTTCAGATACTGAACTGTGATTAGTTGAAAGTGCATTAGCTGACAGAGAAAAGTAGTAAGAGAGCAAGAAAATGCTCGTGATGTGTAGGACTGTATTTCTTTCAGAGGGTTCCAGGGAGAATGAGGCTAGCACGGATGTGGGTTTGCACAGACCCATTTTAGTTTTAGGACATTGTGTAAGAGGTGTTCTGGACTGGGCTCTGTGAAGATACTTTCTGGCATGTCTACCTTAACTAGTTCCCTCAAATTGAGAAATAGTAGCTAAATAAGCTCCTGGTATATGGCACTCACTGGCAGAATTTCATAGATTTTCCTCTAAATTTTACAACACACCTCCAAATTTGATGTTTCCCACTGTGCAGATGAAAACTTTATTGAGGTGAGGTCACTGGACAAGGAGCAGTTGTGAGTGAGATACAGAGCCAGTGCTCAGCCCAAGGCTGGTCTTCCTGCTGTGCTGTGTCGGGCCCTGGGAACAGCAGCATCTCCTAGAGCACTGCTGGCACCTTGGGCCCCGGCTTTCTTCATTGTGGTGGTCTGGTCTGTCTTACACGCCATAGGGTGCTGAACAGTACTCCTGCCTCACATCACTAGGTGCCAGTAGCACCCACTTCCCTGCCCAGCTTTGAAAATAATGTCTCCAGAAGTTTCCAAGTGCCCTCTGGGGGCAAAATCACCCCTGGTTGAAAAGCACTACAGGACTTTTTATTTTTTTCTTTCATTGAAGAGAACCCCTAAGATAAATTAAGTGTTCAGTTCTGTTTCTTTTGAGAGTAATTGTTTTACTATTTTTCAGAGATCTTTCTCAGTAAGAACAGATTGATTCTGTGGCATTTGACTCCATTGGGAAGAAGCTTCTGCTCCACACCAGTGCAGCCAAGAATTCAGAGACTGGCTTCATGTCCTTGCTACCAGCTCCATGCCCTTACTACCCTGCCAAGCCAGGGCGGCACCCTGCAAAGAGTGTCCGTTAGTCGCTCATTTCCCCAGGCCTGGTGGGCTAAGTCTCCCTTCTGTTGACCAGTTTCCCTTCAGAGGCAAGAGCTATGCCCAGTTTTGACAAGCTGGGAGTAATGGGGCCCCAGCAGGTCCCCCACCAGCTAGCTTATACAGCAGAAGTAACATGCCTGGGGGGGCTACCACAGCCCCTCTCCTAACCCCAGCACCCACTTAGAAGCAAGGAAGATGCCACTGTAGATCAAGCTGGCTGTCCCCTTTCATTCTCCAGTGCCTTGACCCAGAGGTTCTCTGGGGGGAGGGCCAGAGATCTTTGCAGACCTTGCTGAAGTTCGTGCCTAAGGGTGGTGGTGAAAACCATGGAGAGCTTGGTGGCCAGCTGTTCACAGGGCCTGTGATATACACCGACAAAGGACGTGGAAGCCCGGTGAGAAATTTTACTGCCAGTACCAGGGTAAGAGTCCCACTGGTTCACACTCAACACTGTGTGCGTGTGTTAGGCTACTCTGTTCAGGGGCAGCCAGAGTGGGGCAGTCTTACAGGCTTCCTAAGCAAATTTCTGGATGTGCTGCTCAGCCCAGTGGTAGTTCCTGGGAGGCTGAGCTTAGAAATGAAATCACATGCCTCCTTGTTGGTCTAGAAGATTGCACAGATGCCAAAACCATAGCTGTGGTCCCAGGAATAGACATAGAGAACCTCCAAGCTGCTGGTCCATCCCTGAATGAACCAGGGGTAGAATCACGAACTGACTTCTGCACTGGGGAGAATAGCATCCAAGCCACATGTGTCCAGCGGTAAAGGGTGAAAATCTGACTGATTGCATTCAGACACCACTTTTGGCCAACAGAAGTTGATGTGAGGCTCGGAGCAGCCCCTAGAAAGCCAGTGTCAGTGACACAGGGCATGCTACAGGGGAAATTGATGTCACAGAATTAGGTTAGCCAAGTCACTAAAAAATAAACAGTTATCTGAACAACAACCAGCACTCAAATACAGTTTTTGATGTTTGTATAACACAATTCAGAGTGTTCACTCATCAACTGTAGTGAATTTTGTGTGATGGTACAGCAGAGGGGTTTGAAGTCAGATGGACCTCAAGGTGGCATTGTGCTGTTCATTCTGCCCTCCCCAGTGAGGCCTCTGAGCTTGGAAGAGGGGCATGTCACCTGCCTACTGTCTGATAGGGCCTCAGATATATGTAGAGCAGCACAGACACCTAGGAGATGCTCAGTCAACATTAGTAACCTCTTGTTTCGGGGAGAAATAAGTGACTTTTTATTATGCACATATGTCTCCATATAGTTTTTGAGGAGTGGATGTGGAAATTTCTTTTTTTTTTTTAAGGTTTTATTTATTCATGACAGATGGGGGGTGGGGTGGGGGGGAGGGGAGGCAGAGAGACAGGCAGAGGGAGAAGCAGCCTCCGTGCAGGGAGCCAGGTTTCCAGGATCACACCCTGGGCTGAAGGTGGCCCTAAACTGCTGGGCCACCGAGGCTGCCTTGGATGTAGAAGTTTCTAATTAAGAGAGTAGATACCATATTTATTTCTTCTTAGTTTGGGGTGTTCTGTTAGTCTCTGCCCATAATGATCTTTGGAAGGTACTTTCTAAATGAGCCAGGCCCCGAAGAAGTATACTTGTATTAAATCCCGTGTCCCTGAATTTCTCTCCCTGACACTTGATCTTAGTCTCTATCCCTCCCCCCATAGCCCCAGTGGTATCTGCGATGGTGGCTCTTTGGCCTTGGAGGTTCAGAAGGATCCCAATCATGGCAGAAAAGACAGTAACACTAACAGAGCTGGTCTACTGCTTTGTTCCGGGGACTTCTCTGGATGTGTGAAGCCTGTTGCTGTGGAGGCCCTCTTTCCCTTAATTGTAGATGGTAGCTGCTCTACGTTTCCCTCACTGACTTTCACAGAAACCACTCCACCCCAATTCTACAATAGGATATTGGGTGTGCCCCAAATGATGAGTCTGGGTTCTGTTTGAGAATTTTGAGTCTTGGTTGCTTGTCAACCCCATACTGTGTGTCTCCCAGAGCTTCTTTCACTCCTCCTGATTTTGCTTACTTCTCTCATTGTTGGACTAAACACTAAGGTCAGTAGGACCGTTAGTGCCTGGAGTAGTGCTCTCAGCATGCTGGGAGTTCAATGAATCTTGAGAGCATGTGCAAGAGCAGCACCGACTGTAAAGCTGTGGTGAGGAGGAGCACAGCCACACCCCGTGAGGTAGGGCACTTCCTGTAAAATCTTCATCATGTCTTAATTACACTTTTTAAAAATATATATTTTATCTACGTATTTATTTGGGAAAGGAAGAAGGAGCAGGGGAAGGGGCAGAGGGGGGAGCAGGCTCCTCATGGAGCAGGGAGCCTGACGTGGGATTCGATCCCAGGACCCTGAGATCATGACCTGAACTGAAGACAGACACTCCACTGATGGAGCCACCCAGGCATCCCCTATGTTTATCATTTTGAAGATATCAATAAATTTACTCTTCTTAGCATATGTCTGTATTTACAACCTCCCCTCCCCTCTCCCCAGGGGTGAGATATTGTTTTATTTACTTAATATTGTTTTATTTTTGTTTGTTTTAAATATCTAGTAGTTTATTTTAACCATTTTAAATTATCTTAATTTGACTGTTAAATAACCATATCATTTCAGCTGCTTTATGGATAAGTGACCTTATTTTGGGCGGGGGGAGAGAGAAGGAGAGAAAAGGGAGGGTTGGGCAGAGGGAGAGAGAGAATCCTAAATGAATTCCATGCTCAGCATAGAGCCTGATACGGGGCTCAATCTCATGACCCTGAGATTGTGACCTGAGCCAAAATCAAGAGTTGGACGGTTCACTCACTGAGCTATCCAGACACCTCTGGGTAAGGGATCTTTAACAGGTTCTATTAGGTAGCAGAAAACTCAACCAGCATCATTTAGCTCTGTCTTCTAAATCTAAGCGACTTAGAAGCCACCATTTTGAAGTCTCAGGCCCTGTCTCTGCTGGGTAACTACAGCCTGTGAGCAGCCACAGGCTTCTTTATAAGGCTGTTCACCTCTCCCTCTACCAGTAATCTTACGATTTCTGTATCTTTAAAGTTAAAACCCATTTCACCCAGGACACTTAAGGTTATGTCGTCAATACTAATAAATAGCTAGTTTAAAATATTGTAAAAACCTTTTATTTAATGTTTCTGTGTTGCTGTAGTCTCTTCTAGATAAAAGGGAAAAGGCCATGAGATAAGTTATTGATGAAATGAGCTGCTGAAGTGGAGAGGAAGTGCAGTCGGCCGATAACTGTCATAGCATGAGCACTGGTAAACGACCATGCGTACTGTCAGCTGTACACCAGAGCCACACTGGTGCTGAGCTGCATTGATCAGCAGTGTCTTGTCAGTGAGGTTGATGGATGGAGCAAACACGGATAGGGGAAGGGAGCCCTGAAATAGAAATATGAGAAATGTACAGCTAGAAGTACTCTCCATCCCTGCAGGTGTTCACATATAAATTGCAATGTGGGTTTCTGTAGTGTTTTCTCTCTTTACTGCAGAGATCAAATGTTTGTACAGTTGACCCTTGAACGACCGAGGGGTTAGGGCTGCTTACCCTCCCACCCCGCCCCCCATTTAGTTGGAAAGTTACATAAAACTTTTGACTCCCCCAGAACTTAACTACTAATAGCCAACTGTTGGCTGGAACCCTTAGCAATATGTCTTTTAACACAGTTTATATGTTCTAGATATTATACACCATATTCTTACAACAAAGTAGGCTGCAGAAAAAATGTTACTAAGAAATCATGAGGAAGAGAAAATACATTTATGGTGGACCCATGTGAGGATCAATTTTATAATATTTTGGTTGATATATTCTGTATTAATCTGAATGCACTTTTAAAATGTGTTTTCAGACATTCGTGGGTTTTTTTTAGAGCAATTTTAGGTTTTCAAAAAAGTGAGAGGAAGGTACAGAGATTTTCCACACATCCCTGCACTCTCACACGTATAGCTTCGCCCAACATCAGTGGGCCCCAACGGAGTGGTGCACTTGTTCCTATAGATAGACCCACATTGTCACGTGAGGGCTCACTCTCCAAGGTATGCATTCTGTAGGCTTGGGCAAATGTAGAAAGACGTGTATCTGCCATTATGGCATCATATGGAGTATTTTTCTTTATGATACTATTTGTAAAAATCCTCTGTGCTCCATCTGTTCATCCCTCAGCAACTACTGATGGTTTCATTGTCTCCATAGTTGTGCCTTTTCTGGAATGCTCTATCAGATTCTCTCCTCACACTGTACCGAGTGGCAGGCATTATGAAGTCTCTCTGTGTCTTTCATGGTCTAACAGCTCATTTCTTTTTAGGGCTGAATAATTCCTCATTGTCTGGATGCACCAGAGTTTATTCATTTACCTATTGAAGGACATCCCAGTTGTTTCCAAGCCTTGGCAGTTATGATAAAAGCTGCTGTAAAATCTGTGTGCAGGTTTTGTGTGGCTTAAGTTCTCACGTCCTTTGGGTCAAGGCCAAGGAGCACAGTTGCTGGGTAATACGCTGTGGTTATGTTTAGCTTTGTGAGAAACCACAAACTGTCTTCCACACTGGCGGCGCCATGCTGCACCCCCTCTGCCAGCGAATATGGATTTCTGTTGCTCCCCGTCCCCCGTCAATGACTTGGGCCATTCTCATAGGGTTACAGTGGTGTCTCCTTGTGGTGGTAACTTGTTTCCCCGGTGACATAGGATTATGTGCTTACTTGCCATCCGTGTGTCTTCTTTAGATCTATAGCCTGTTTTTTAATCAGATGGGTTTCTTATTGTTGAGTTGTAAGAGTTCTTTGTGTATTTTGAATAACAGTCCTTTGTCAGCTATGTGTTTTGGGAACATTCTCCCTCCTAGTCTGTGGCTTGTCTTCTCATTCTCTTGATACTGTTTTTTGCAGAACAGAAGTTTTGAATTTTAGTGAAGTCCAGCTTATCACCTGTTTCTCTTCCTGGCTCACATCTTTGGTGCTGTATCCAAAAAGTGGTCACCATACAACACTAGAGTCACCTAGGTTTTCTCCAGGTGTTCTTGTCCAGGACTTCCATGGTTTTGCATTTTACATTTTACATTTAGGTCTGTGGCCCATTTTGAGTTAATTTTTGAGAAGGATATAAGGTCTGTCTGGATGCTGTTGTCACATGTGGGTGTGGAGTTGTTGCAGCACCATTTCCTGAAGGGACCGTTTTTGCTCTTATCTAGTAATGTCTTGATTTCTCTCTCACCTTGCAGCACAGTTTAGCTGGATATAGGATTCTTGGTTGACAGGTTTTTCTTCTTACAGCACTTTAACCGGATTGGTGACTTTGTCTCAGATCCAAAGTTTTTGATGAAAAATCCACAGATAATCTTATTGAAGATCCCTTAGATGTGATAAGTCTCTTCTCTCTTGCTTCTTTCACACTTCTTTGTCTTTTGAAAGTCTGGTTATAACATGTCTCCAGTTGGGTCTCTCCGACTTCATCTGACTTGACCCTCTTTGAGCTTCTTAGCTGTGTGTCTTTCGTCACATCAGGGATGTTTTCAGTAATGATTTTTCCCCTTTGTCTCTCCTCCTTTGGGACTCCCACAGTGTGTGTGTTGGATCAAGTGCTGGGTCCCATGGGCCCCTCAGTCTCTGCTTGGGGTTTTTCAGTTCTCTCTCTTTCTGTCCCTCAGGCTGGACCACTTGTGTTGTCCTGTCTTCAGGTTTGCTGATCTTCCTTCTGCCTTCAACTCCCTCCAGGGCATTTTTCATTGTGATTACTGTATTTGTCAGCTCTTGAATTTCTTTTTCTTTTTATAAAAGTTTTTTCTCTCTATTGATTCCATTTTGTTCATCATTTGTTTTCTTGACTTTCTACATCTTTCTTCAGTTCTTTGAGCATCTTTTAGACTAGTCTTTGTCTAGTGGATTTGGCGTCAGGTCTTTTTCAGGGACAGTATTTGTTGTTTATCTTTTTTTTTTTTTTTTTTCTTTAAATTGGCCATACTCTCCTGTTTCTCTGTGTGCCTTGTAATTTTTGTTGAACATTGACATTTGAACCTTTATAATGTGGTAAGTCTGGAAATCAGATCCCGCCCCCCATCCCAAGAGTAGGTCAACTTGAGACTCCGTAATAACAGTAACAACATTGCAGTGAAACTTCTCGATTACTGTAGCTCATCCAGCACACATAGTGCGTGCACACGTGAATGCACTTGCCCTAACTGGCCTTCTCCCGAGGATGGCAGGGGGCCAACTCATTGTCTTGAAGTGTGAATAAATTACAATAAGGAATCAATGTTTTCTTATAGGAACTGTTTCACCAGGTGACCAGACCAAATCCAAAGAGCAGATGCTTCTCATTTTACATTTTATTCTAGCTCAAAGGTAAAAAGGAGGGGTAGGCTTCCTTCCACTTTCTTGAACCTGTACTGCAGTCATGGATGTGCACTTTGAGTACAAAGGGCTGCTGGCATCAGAGCAGAGCAAAGACTGGATATGGTACCAGGGTCTGTGGAGTGTGAGCTGGGCTCTGAGTGCTGGAGCCAGGGTTACAGGACCCACAAGGGAAGGGGAGATGGTTGGCCAGGATTAGAAGTGTTCAGTCAGTGGAATGCAAACCAGAGAGGGCCTGTAGATAAAATGGGACTTTGAGGGCATACCCAGAAAGGACCAGGCTCAACTGTAGTGTCTTGGGATGTACATTTGGGGGATAAACTCCAAATCAAAGCAAAGAAGTGCAAGCGACAATAGTGTTACGAGGAGACAGGGAGGGCTTGTGGGACGGGGACACACAGGATCTTCTCAGGGGTCTCTCAGGGGTACAAGGGTGAGTTATGTTTACGTAATTCACTAAGGTGTACATATGTAACTATTTTATAATTAAGTTTAAAAAGCCATCAGTCCCTTGAATTTATTTGGTGATGAAACTACTATTACTTTGTTTTTTATGCTTGTTTTTAGGGACTGTTTTTAGGGATTGCTTTTACAAAGTTAAAGGTGATTTGCTTTTTTAAATTGTGTACAATATGTATAATTTCACAATGAGCAGTACAAAACAGATGGGGCCTCTCTTCCAGCCCCTCCCTCCCCGCCTTTCTCCCCTGCAGAGGTCATCCCCACATCCACACCCACACACTTCCTCCCTCTGCCACCTGGCTCTTCAGTGCATGGTGTTATTCTGTGCACAGTGTTGACACCTGGCTTTCCTCTCTCCGCCATGTACACTCTAGACTGTTAACAGGAAAAGTGGAGGCCTTTCTCATTTCTTTCTCTTCTTCCTCCCTCTCTCTCCCTCCGTCTCCCTCCCTCTCCCTCCCTCTCCCTCTCTCCCTTTCTCCCTCTCTCGCTTTGTGTGTCCCTCCCTATCTCCTGTCTGGGTCCTGTCTTCCATCCTATCTTTGTTACACAGCTGCTTGTGCTCCCTTTTATTCATTGATTCTCACATTATCTGTTCCCAGTCTTTTATTACAATAAATAAAGTTAGAAGATCATCTTACGTGTATGTCATTTTGTGTTTTGCTGTTCTATCTTAGGATAGGTTCTGAGAAATGATGTGATAGAAATACTGATGGTCAAAGGGTGAATGGAGTTTTGTTATTTAATAGTTTTTCATGTTTAAAATTTGGTAGGGTATGACAATAAATCTTACCTGGGTTTTGACATTTTAGCTATGCTTTTATTATTGAACATATGTTTTATCGTGGCAGATCAGATGATTTATTAGCAAAGTTATGGAACACACTCATGGATATTTTTGTGTATTGACTTATTTTATTATTAAAACATGAATTAAAGGTAGAAATGATTGATGTAGTTTTTCTAAAATGAAGCACTAATTAATATTAAGTCTCAGTAGGCAAGAATACCACATAGGAGGCATCTGTATCTTGTTAGCACACTTGTTTGTGAATCAGATGTAGAAGGGCTTTTAAGGACTTTTGTTTATGTGAATCTCTAGCTGCATCCTTTCTGTATCCCACTTTGCTGCACAATTGTGGTCTGAAAGCACCTGTAACTCTGGAACTTTCTTCTCTCATTCCAAGGTTCGTGTTTTATTCGAACTGATCAGCTTGATGGTGAAACTGATTGGAAGCTGAAGGTGGCGGTGAGCTGCACACAGAGGCTTCCAGCCTTGGGGGTGAGCGTTCATGAGATTACAATGTCATTTTACTACTACTCTTCATTTTCAGGCAGCAAACATTTCCTTGTATACCAGTTGACTTCTTGAATGCACTCTTTGTAAAAATAATATTTTTTTATTAGTAACAAAGGGTCATTGAAAATCAACCAAAGTAATTTCTCTGATGTCTTGAAATGTGACCTGTTCTAGGTGTGGTTTGCAGTGTTCCCATTTGCTGGACACTTTGGTCTTTTTTTCTTTTCTCTCACTTTCCTTTTCCTTCTGATTTTTATTGTTAAACCTTGCAGTTGAGTAATCTTCAAGATTGAGACTTTTGGCAGGGTTAAATGAGCCCATTATTGCTAATTGACTGAACTCCCTGGTGGTCTGGTTTCCATAGTGTTGGCAGACTGTGGAACTCAGAGGGAAGTTAGCCTCCTTTTGGAGACCGGCACGTCCACTCTACTTTTCTTGTGACAGTAGAGAACCCTCTTTGATTAGGAGAGAGGAGAGTGTTACTGTGTCTCCTTCTTGTGACCGAGAGAGAGGAGGAGGACACTGTCAGGCACCTTACTTGGTCTTTGCACAGTGTCCCTTTGTTGCTGGGGAGTAGGCAAGAGGTAGGATTAGAGAGAACAATATTTCATCATTTTCATTAATCTCTTACAAATGCTGAGAATCTCCTAAGCTGGCACAATTTTTTTTTTTTTTTTTAAACAAAACCACAGTTGGGGCCATTTGGTGCTTGTGTTAGATGTAGTATATATTTGAATGAGAGGAGCTTCGTTTTTTCTTACATCATCTGCTGATACGCCATGGAGAGTAAAGAAAACTTGAGGTGGTCTAAGAGTGACCTTTGACTCGGGCAGTTGTTGGGGAAGGAGTGGGAGATGGGGTAATGTAGATTAGATCACTTTCCTTAGATTGGTTGGGTTTGGAAAGGAGTCTCTGCTTTTATTGCATGTGGTTTATAGCTAGTTTAAGTGGACAGTGGGGGACATCCTCATTCTTGTGTACACTGAACCTTTTGGAAACTATGTAGCCTGACATGTGTAAGACTGGGAAATATTTGCTCTTTATGTATGTTTAGTTGTCTATACTTTAAGTAGTCCTTAGGTTGAAATTCTTTCTTTTATATGTTTCATGTATATCTTCCAAAGACTGGTCGCTAGTGAACAGTTGCTGATTCTTTCCTTTGTACATTTATTCATCGTCACATAACAATGTGGGTCATGTAATATGTCTGTCACAGACTTACCCTATCCTTCTGCCTTTCCTACTCCTCTCTCTTTCTTTCTTTCTTTCTTTCTTTCTTTCTTTCTTCTTTCTTTCTTTCTTTCTTCTTTCTTTCTTTCCTTTTCTTTTCTTTTCTTTTCTTTTCTTTTCTTTTCTTTTCTTTCTTTTCTCCTTTCTTCTTTCTTCTTTCCTTTTTTCTTTTTCTTTTTCCAACCCTTTAAAAATTAAAAACAACCACCATTCTTACCCCAAGGGTGATAACAGAAGAGAGTGCAGGTTGCTGGATTTGAGCCCCAGGTCTTGGTTTCCTAACCCCTGAGCTAGAGAATGACCCCCTGCTCAGCTCATCAGCTAACCAGGTGCAACTCTGTCATGGTGGGAGCAAGTACGCAACTCTTCATTTTGTTTTTTTGTTTTTTTTAATATATAAACATTAAAAGGCTGCATGTAAATAGCAAGTCTTCCTTTTTCAGGTAAATTCTGAAAAGTAGAACAGGGTGTGTGTAAAGGAATGCCTGTGATTTCAGATCCCAGTAGGTCATCTCTGAAGAGTTGTGCCCAAACCCCTGTAAGCAGCAGAATGTGATTATTGGTGAATGTGCTTCAGAACACTAATAATAACTGTTGAAGACAAAATCTCAAATTGATAGAGAAAATTTGGACCATTCATTGTTTTAATTTTTACCTCTTTGTTTACCAGTATGGTTGAATTTTCCACTGTATATTCACTAGAAATTTGTATTTATTTGTTTGCCCTTTTGCTGTTTTTGAATTGGTGTTTGCCAATTAAAAATTAATATATATGCTTGTGTGATGTATAGTATTGACTTGATAAAACCAGATATGTGCAAAGTCTGTCCTGTTTGTAACTGATCCTTTCTTAGATGTGGAAGTATTCTCGTATCTCTTGTAGATCTATGAATCTGCACCATTCTTCAGGTCAGAAAGTATTTTTGTTTTTAAAGATTTATTCATTCATTCATTCATTCATTCATTCATTCATGAGAGACACAGAGAGAGGCAGAGACACAGGCAAAGGGAGAAGCAGACTCCCTGCAGGGAGCCCAGTGTGGGACTTGATCCCAGGACCCCGGGGTCACGACCCAAACCAAAGGCAGATGCTCAACCACTGAGCCACCAGGCGCCCCCTGACGTTATTTTTGAAAATTGTCCAAACTGCTGTTCTGGATCAGTTTCTCTGTGAATGCCAGGTGGCCTACCACTTTGAGGATTTGTTTTCAGTCTTTTAATTCTCAGTGTTCTGAGAATTAGGGATAGTTTTTAAAAATTCTGTAGGATATTATAAGTGATTTATATGATGGGGGTTAGTACAATCGATTGATTGTGAATGAGGGAAAGCAGATTTTCTTGGACCAACTAATGAAGGTAATAGTTGAGGTTGACACTCTTTCCCACTAACTAGCTGACCTTTGCCCACTTCACAGTAGACAGGAACAGGTGGGGAGCTAGTAAATCACTAAGTCACAAGTCAGGGGTGTGTGGGAAAGTGTGCATGCACAAACTGCCCAAGTGTCTTTCAACGTGGCTATACTGTAAAACAGCCAGCAGTGCATGAGTGCTGTAGTTTCTCCATAGCCTTGCTGGTACTTAGTGGCGTCATGTTTTAATTTTAGTTATTTCAATAAGTGTGCTGTGATAGCTCATTTTAGTTTGTGTTTCTATCATGGCTAGTAAGGCTAAACATTTTTATTTATTTGTGAGAGAGAGAGAAAGTGCAAGCAAGAGGGAGAGGGAGAGAGAATCTGAAGCCAACTACACACTGAGCATAGAGCCCGACATGGGGTTCCATTTCGTGGCCTGAGATCATGACCTGAGCTGAAACTAAGAGTCACTGACTGACCCACCCAGGTGCCCCCGGAACATTGTTTCACGTACTTGTTTACCATCTGTTATATATCCTCTTTGGTGAAATGTCTGTTCATGTCTTTTTAGTGGCTTTTGTTTAATTCCCTAGAATGTTGTCTATGAATGATCATGTCATGTGCAAAGAAGACAATGTAGCTCTTCCACAGAGCTATATTGTCTATACTCTATATCAAGTGTGCATAGACAGCCTTCTCTTTCTTCTACTTGCAGTATCACACTGGCTGCAATCTCTAATGCGTTGCTGAACAGAAGTGGTGAAACCATTCATCCTTGTTTCCTTTCCAATCTCGGGGAACATGGAGCTTTTTTAACATCATGTGTGATGGTAGCTGTAGGTTTTTTTTTTTTTTTTAAAGATTCCTTGTATCAGGCTGAGGAAATTCTTTCTGTTCCTAGTTTGCAGTGAGGTTTTTTCATGAATGGGGATTGGATTTTTCAAAAGTTTTTGTTTATTGACATGATTATATGGTTTTCTTTTTTCTTTTTTTTTTTTAAGATTTTATTTATTTATTCATGAGAGACACAGAGAGAGAGAGAGAGAGAGGCAGGGACACAGGCAGAGGGAAAAGCAGGCTCCATGCAGGGAGCCCGATGTGAGACTTGATCCCGGGACTCCAGGATCATACCCCAGGCCAAAGGCAGGCGGTAAACCGCTGAGCCACCCAGGAATCCCAATTATATGGTTTTCTTTCATCTGTTACTAGGATGATCTATATGGATTTATGGATTGTATCAACCTCATAGTCCTGGGATAAACCAGAACACATCTGTTCATACTGAGTGTCCTTTTCACATAATGCAGCTTTTGACTTGCTCATATTTTGGGAAGGATTTTTTAAAGATGTTATTTATTTATTCATGAGAGAGACAGAGAGAGGCAAAGACATAGGCAGAGGGAGAAGCAGGCTCCCTGTGGGGAGCCCATTGCAGGACTTGATCCCAGGATTCCAGGATCACACCCTGAGCCAAAGGTAGACACACTCAACCACTGAGCCACCCAGGCGGCCCTTGGGAAGGATTTTTGTGCCCATATTAATGAGGAATATTGATTTTGTTGCTTTGGTTTATGTTTGTCGTTTTGCTTTTGTTGTAATGCGTTTGGTGTGCTGGCCTCATAAAATGAGTTGGCCTCATAAAACTACCTCCTGTATTTGAGGTAGTTGATGTGAGATTGGTGTTACTTATTAATTTTTTTAGTACTGAACGTCTTCACTCTTGAAACAGAGTCGCAAGTTTACTTTGTGGGAAAGTATTTAATTAATTAAATAACATATTTACCATAATTATTAGTAATGGTTGAGTTAAAGGCTTGCTGTTTATTTTCTACTTATCTCTTTGTTCCTTTTTTCCATCTTTAGGTATTATTTTAGGTTTTCATTTAATTACCATTATTGCTATAACCATTAGTTCTTTTTTAAAATTTTAAAATTTTAAAATTTTTATTTATTTTATTTTTATTTTTTTTAAAGATTTTATATTCATGAGAGACACAGAAAGAGACAGAGAAAGGCAGAGACACAGGCAGAGGGAGAAGCAGGCTTCATGCAGGGAACTTGATGTGGGCCTTGATCCTGGGTTTCCAGGATCACCCCCTGGGCTGAAGGAAGGGCTAAGCGGCTGAGCCACCCAGGCTGCCCTAAAAGGTTTATTTTTTTAGAGATACTGTTTATTCATTTGAGAGAGAGAGAGATCTTATCTGAGATCATGATCTGAGTCAAAGGCAGGTGCTTCACCATCTGAGCCGCCCAGTTGCCCCTTTCACCTTTAGTTCTATTTTGTAGTGGTGGGTTCTGCGATTTCCAATATGTGTTACTAACGCACCATAATATTTCTCCAATATGGCACAATACCATATTGTATGTAATTTAAGAAACTGGCACAGTTAGACTTCCAGTTTTTCTCATCTCTTGTGATTGTCTTACATGTTTTACTTATACATGTTATGAACTTCACCATAGAATATACGTATTTTTTGTTTAAAGCAGTCAAACATGTGGGGTGCCTGGGTGGCTCAGTCAGTAAAGTATCTGACTCTTGATTTTGGCTCAGGTCACAATCTTGGGGCTCCATGGCGAGTCTGCTGGGGACCTTCCCTTCCTATCCCTCTGCCCCTCCCCCACTAAAAAGAAATAAATCTTGAAAAAAAAAGTAGCTAAGCATGTTATTAAAAAAATAAATACCGCTTTTTCCGCTGTCCTGTACATTTACTCGTTCCTGAGTCCTCTGTCCTGTAGATGGATCCAACTTGCAATGTGACTTTACTTCAACTCAAAGAACTTCCTTCAGTAGTTTTTGTAAGAGGAGTCTACTAGATTAAAGTTTGTGCTTTAAAACTGTCTTCAGGGGTGCCTGGTTGGCTTAGTGGTTGAGCATCTGCCTTTGGCTCAGGTCATGATCCTGAGGTCCTGAGATCATTGGGCTCCCCATAGGGAGCCTGCTTCTCCCTCTGCCTGTGTCTCTGCCTCTCTTTGTGTCTCTCATGAATAAATAAATAACATCTTTACAAAAAAGAAAAGAAAAGAAAACTGTCTTTATTTCACCTTTATTTTTGGAAGAGGTTTTTCAAGTTTTGGTTTGACAGTTTTCCTTGTCTCTACCTACTGTCTCAGCGCTACCATTGCTCTGCCTTACAGGATATGTAGTTCTGAAACACTGTGGCCATCCTTATCTCCTCTTTATCTCCTTTTTCTCTAGACATGTTTTTTAAGATTTTATTTACTTATTCATGAGAGACAGAGAAAGAGAGAGAGAGAGAGATACAAAGGGAGAAGCAGACTCCCTGAGGAGCAGGGAACCCGGTGTGGGACTCTATCCTAGGACCTTGGGATCATGACCTGAGCTGAAGGCAGACACTCAACCATTGAACTACCCAGGTGTCCCATCCCTTCTCTAGATATTTTAAAGATGTTTTTTTGTGATGACTGCTTTCAGGAATTTGTATGTATCTTGTTTTGTCTTGCTTAGTGTTTGTTGAACTTCTTGGATCTGGAGATTCATGATTTTTTTCTACCCCATTTCAAAAACTTTTAGCCTTTATTTTTGGGGCCTTTCTGCCCCACCCCACCCCCCCAATCTGGCATATCAGTGATATGTGTGTTAGACCACATATGTTCACAGGTCATTGAAGTCTCTTGCTCTTTCTTTCTGTGACTCTATTTGATAGTTTCTGTTGCTCTGTCTTTAAATTCACTGATTTTATCTTCTGAAGTCTTCTATGAAGACCATCCAGCAAATTTTTTATTCCAAATATTGTATTTTTAATATATGGAGGTTCCAGATCTTTCACGTGTATAATACTTATTCTTCATTTCCTAATGCCATTGTCTCTTTTTTCTTGGTATATTTCTAGTTTTTTTTTTTTAAGATTTATATTTATTAGAGAGTATACATATGCACATGTGAGCAGGGGGAGGGGCAGAGGGAGAGAGAGAGAGAGAGAGAGAGAGAGAACATCTCAAGCAGACTCCCCACTGATTGAGAAGCTCAACATGGAGTTCAGTCTCAGAACCCTGAGATCATGACCTGAGCTGAAACCAAGAGTTGGATGCTTAATGACTGAGCCACCGAAGTGCCCCTGTTTCTAGTTTTTAATTATTCTCCTGTTACAGGTCACAATTTCTGCTTCTTTGCATGTCTGGTGATATTGGATGCTGGATATTGTAAATTATATATATTTTTTCTTTTTTCAAAATCATTGATTTTATTTTCTTAGTTTAGCAGCTTGTGAATAAATGTGATTTTTTCAAAGCTTGTTCTTAAATTAAAAGGTGGTTTGTCGAGCATAGCATTTTCAAACACCAAGTTAACAGGTCTTTGTTTGTGGTGGATTTGATTGCTGTAGGGCCATCCCTGCCAGGGGGATGGGTCCTCGAGCAACAAGCATGGACTGTCCTCCTGCCTCAGCCTCCACTGCATTTCAGCCCTTTTTCGTAGGACTCATTCTTGCCAAAAAGAAATGGAGATTTATTTTTCTTGCTGATAATAGTAATACCATTGAAAATAATATATACATCATAAAAAAGATGGAAAACCGTCATAATTGTATTCATTAGTATTTACCATTCACATTTGGGTAAAAGTTATTCCTGGCGGCACCACTTCTCCACCCTTTCCTTCATGCATCTGCATGGATGGATGATGCTATATGTACTTTTTTCCTTTTCCAGCAGTATGTTTTGTGTCATCTTTTATGTCAAAAAATGTGTTTCTCTCCAAGTGCTTTATTAGCTGCTTGGTGCTGGACAAGTTATAACTTCAGTAACCAGCCTGGTATTTATTGGTACATATGAACGTTAACAGTTTTGACGTTTTCTAAATAGTGTTAGAACTCAAAAGATAGACATAGTTGTAGGATTTTGGTTCTTCCTTTTTTTTTTAAATTTTTTAATTTATTTATGATAGTCACACACACAGAGAGAGAGAGGCAGAGACACAGGCAGAGGGAGAGGGAGAAGCAGGCTCCATGCACCGGGAGCCCGACGTGGGATTCGATCCCAGGTCTCCAGGATCGCGCCCTGGGCCAAAGGCAGGCGCCAGACCGCTGCGCCACCCAGGGATCCCGGATTTTGGTTCTTGTGCCAAAATGCTACCTGCAAGACTGCAGCAGCACGCACATCTCCTGTGTATTGGTCAGTTGGCCTATCTTCTCCCATCTGATGGACATGGAAATGGCATTTTGTTTATATTGACAATTTTTTTGTGAGGCTGAAGATACCTCTTACCTATGAAAGTCTGTTTCTTATATATTTTTATTTTATAAATTTCTGTTTGTGGTGTCTGCTTATTTTCCTGTTGTGTGTAGAGGTCTTTATGTACACTTTGTTAATTGTGGGTCAGACTCCCATTTCTTTAGGTCTCGTCTAAGTGTTTTCATTTATGGTTTCTTCTATCCTGTGGAAGGCTAATGTGTTTCTCTGAGGGCCTACTGCTAATGTGACGATGGCACATGTTGGTAAGCTGGTGATGTAGTGCTCATTACCCTAGCCATGGTGGCAGCCCTACTACAATGCCTAATGTATCTGTCAACCTGTTGTGCCCCTTGTAATTTGCACAATGTTCTATATTAGATGTATTTCAATAAAAACAACTTCTAAAAATAAAAAAAATGGTTGCTGCCTTTGGTTTTATGTTTAGCATTTTTCCACTCCATGATTATATTTTAAATGATTACCTTTTAAAAAACAAGATTTTATTTATTTATTCATGAGAGACACAGAGAGAGAGAGAGGCAGAGGCATAGACAGAGAAGCAGGCTCCCCACGGGGAGCCTGATGTGGGACTCAATCCCTGGACTTCAGGATCATGCCCTGAGCTGAAGGCAGGCGCCCAACCGCTGATCCACCCAGGCATCCCTAAATTATTATTTTGAAAACAACTCCTGCTTTACATGTAATATCTCCTGTCCATCTGGTATTTATTTTGAGTCAAACTGTGAGTGGGAAATCAGACTTAAGAAAATAACTTGTTAGCCAGTTGCAGCAATACCACTTACTGAATAAATAGCTCACTTTTTTTTTTTTAGCTTACTCTTTTTGCAAGAGTTTCAAATTGCCGCCAACTGGTCTCACCATTTTAAACTGTCAACATAAGTGTATGTAAGCCTCTTTCTCCCTACCTTTGCCAAGTGTGTATTGCAAATATAGCTAGACTTCTCGTCTCCCTCTTGACTTCCTGCTTTAGAATATCTTTCGCCATATAGGTATTTTAAATTTTATTTGTGTAATTATTTGTTTTCCTTTATGATTACAGATTTTTCGTTGTGATCAGAAGGCTCTTTTCCTACCAATATTCGTTTATCATTTTAACCACTTTAAATGTCAGTAGGCAGTGAGAAGCTGGTCATTAGCCTTTACATTTTAGAATTCTTAATGCATTCCCTGCACATAGACTCATGGAGAAGGAAGTTTAATCATGTCACTACATCTGTGTGGCTAAAACACTGTCGTATGAATGAGTGTTGAATGGGTTCTTTTGTATCACGTGCTGTGACGTGGGCTGAATCATGCCGGAGCCTGTGAATTCGCCCTACGGTCTCCTCCTTTCTCAGCTCTTTCCCAGACTTACTCAGACTCTCTGTGTTTTCTGTCTGCTTTGCTTTACTTCACATGGCAAAGTAAGGCTGTGCTGTCACCTTATTACTTAGGATATCTAGCTTACAATTCTCATACTATTTGTTAAAATGGATTAGTTTTTATCACAAGATGTTCTTGCAGCCTATTGACTTCCTGATGTGATTTGAGCCAATTTGGGGGGTTGGTGCTATTTCTCAGTGGCATGTTTCTCCTTTGTGTCCGGGTTTTCTTTTTCTGGTGTACCTCCTCAGTGAACCCTCCAGGGTTAAGGGGGAGGAGAGATAAAGATGATGAATCATAATGGACTGGGAAAGATTTCTGTTTGCTGTCATGCACAGATGGGGGCCCCACCTGGTCTTTCCCACTCCGTCTCCTTTGCAAAAGTTCCAGAGTCACTGGCTTGGGCAGTTGGAAATGCTGGCACTAAATCATCATTGGTAGTAGCTTTATTTTGGAAAGAGTGGTAGAAAGGAAAGTGCAAAGTTAAAACACTGTGTTAGAAAGAATGTGTCTGAAAGAAAAAGCAAAAAATAACAAATAAGAGTACCTGAAGTGTCCATAGTAATGCAGAATTCTAGGAAAGCCCATCCACTTTGTGATGGAGCCCGGGGTAGAGCAGTCCTGCAGATGAGGTGTTGGAAATGTCCTGTAGCTTGGCTGTGGTGATGTCTTAGGCAGGTACAAGTGTTCAGGGGCACACAGATGTACACTTTAAACATGCACAATTTATTGCATGTAAGTTAGGTCTTAGAAGACTAGTTGAAATCCTACTCTGTTCTCATTTGTACCTTTGATATGACCATAAAACTAAAAAGCTGTATATTGTAGGAAAAAGGAAGTTTAACTGAATTTCTGGTTCATTAATTTCAATTTGTAGCTTCATATAATTTGGCATATATTTAGATTTTGTAGGAAAAAGAGCTCTAATTTCATTATGGATTTAGGCATGACAGTTTGGTTTTTCATTTGATAGCTTACTCTTCCCCTCTTCCTTCACTCTGACTTCTCTGTTTCTGCTGTAATGGACTTGGTGTCACATCATCTGTTGAGCCTTATAACAGCAAGTAGTAGTAAACCTGCAGACCTCAGAGCTTTTCTTGAAGAACTGAGGACGCCACCAAGAATGTCATCTCCGATTTTGTGGTATTCTCTTATCACTGGATGTGATCAGACCATTAAAGTTCGAGCAAACCATTTGATAATAGCTGTGCAGTGGGCCCTGTGATGGCAGGCTCAGCTTCTCGTGACTACACACAGGCAGCTAGAAGGCATGCTTCTCAGGGATCCATAGATATTTGGGAAATGTGTTTCTGGCTTTTGTGATCAGGCAAATTTATTAACAACAATGAGGTCACAATAAATCATGACTTGCTGATTTATTTCAAAAGATCCATATAGCAGTAAACAATACCATTTACATTTAATTAGTTTTATTGAACGAAAGGCAATTTTATTTGTAATGAACCACATGTTATGATTAAGGATGTATTTTAATGACCTTTAAGTAATGCGAACAAATGTTGCCCTTGACCTAATAGCAGAGGCTTTCCTACATTATTGAAAACTTCAGAATGATTTTTAAATTATCGTGAAAAGCTTCAAATGACATTCTCATTATTGTGCCATTATTCAGTCATTTGATGTCTAATATACTAGATGAAATGCATTCCTCTGAATGTTCATGTGTGTGTAGAAATGAGGATTGTTGCTAGTATTGTTCTTTATTTCCATGTATCAAAAGGTAGTCTATTATAGGAGAACTTCATTTTTTGAAAAATACTTGTGACAGGGTAATACTTAAATGATGAAGGGGTTTTGGACCTGCCTTATTCCAGGAGTCATTTGGCTGCTTATTAAACATCCTTGTTGTATTTCCCTAAGTCCACAATTATTACACAATGTGTTCTTTCTGGGTAAACCAGCTTGACATAATTAACTTGAAAATGACTTTTTATTAGTTAATGTATACTCTAAAGTGCAATAGCAGACCCGCTGTGGTGGGCTGCTGTGTTCATGCTTTATCCAGTGTAGTATCCCTGTTCTCTAAAAAATGGAAAACTCATCAGTGTTTTCCAGGCCTTGATGAAGGTGTGTGAATAAGCTTTCCCAAGTTAAACCTACTCTCAAAGCATTTGTAGGGCAGAAATGAGGATGATGTCTCCTGCCCCTTTGGTGATTCTCTGCTGTCAAGGGCCACCCTCAGTGTCACAGGTGGAAGTGGCAAGTGCCGTGTGGTCAGTGGCCTCTGCACCCTGGAGTCAGACTTAATGGGTGTGTGTTGACCTCAGTAATTGTAAGGATGTTTCCCATAGAGGGCCATTTTGGTCATATCCTGAGAGCAATTTTTGGAGGTTCAGTCATGAATCTAAGCCTTTCCTGTGATGTTGGAAGGACCTTATTCCATATATTTTTTTTAATTTTTTTTTATTTATTTATGATAGTCACAGAGAGAGAGAGAGAGGCAGAGACATAGGCAGAGGGAGAAGCAGGCTCCATGCACCAGGAGCCTGATGTGGGATTTGATCCTAGGTCTCCAGGATCGCGCCCTGGGCCAAAGGCAGGCGCCAAACCGCTGCGCCACCCAGGGATCCCGCTTATTCCATATATTAAATCCCTTTCTGCTCCTGAGATCTGTTTCCTGAACTGTTGCAGCACAAATTAAGTGAGAAGTTTTTCTCTTCCCCCCACCACCCAGTGGTGGGGGGTCTGAGGCCGAGAGGGCAGCTGTGGCATCATTGACAGGTGACTCTCTCACCTGTGTCCCATGTGACTGCCTCCCCCTGCCTCCCCACAGCACGTGTCGTCATGCTCTACCCCATTAGGCCAGAGAGAATGCTGAAGGCTGCGTTCAGTGGGTGGGGGATCATGTTCCCCTGGAAGGCCTGGGAGTCCTGTCTTTAACAGGAGCTGGGGAGGATGGTGGGAAGTGTCTCTGCCATGTCATCTCTTTTTGTTTTCTGGTGAGTGTCTTTGATTTCCTCTCATACATCCTCCTAAGTGGTACGCACTAAAATTTTTCAGTTCTTCTGGAGGATTTTGCTGCCCTCAGAGTAGGTTGCTCCCTTTGGGGTTGTTAGGGCTACCACTTTTATTAGAATCCATTCTTTCACACTTGTTCTTACCATAACTCTAAGCCACTTGAAGATTTGTTTGCTCCCCACTCACCTAAAGTGGGAAATGAATGAAATGTAAACAGTGAAATAGATGTTTTCTAGAGCTGAAAGAAGCCATATCATTTTTAGATGGCTGCTTGTTTTCTGTGAAAGAATATTTTCTCTAAGTGATAGAGCATGATATACAGCCCACAAGTCAGGGCTCCCACAAACAGAGGAGATCTGATGAGGCTGGTTAAATTGGGTTTTCCAGGAATAAAAGAGAATAAATACAAATCTCTAATATATTTTAAGAGATATGAGAGGATATTACAGTCCAAACAGAAGCTATGAAAAAAGATCATGCGTAAAGTAGACCTCTTAGAAAGACATGAGTGCTGAAATAAAAACACGTAAATGGGACTGGAGGATGGATTGTTTTGCATCTCTGAGAACCCAGGCAGAGATGGGAAGGAGGCATGGATGACCCACATTTCTAGCTCAGTCCTTAATACTGCCCCTAATTATTGTGTGTGTGTGTTTCAAACTGTATTGAGGTAAAATTGGGAAACAGTGAATTGCACATAATTACTGTACACCTCAGTACATCTATGCAACCATCACCACAGATAAGAGCAAGACTGTAGCCTTTGTTACGTGTCTGTGGCTACCTGTGGTCCTCTCCTAGTGCCCAGTGCTTTCACTCTTCTCAGCTTTCCTCTGGCTCCTCATACACTCACACTTCTCCTGTCAAGGGATAATTCTTCGAACACTTTGGCCTAACACTGCTGTTCAGAAACCTTGGCCCATAGTCCCCTTGCCCTCTCTTCTTCCTGACCTTCCCTCACAGGCTGTCTCCTTGTCCATGGCCCACAGCTCTGGTGTCTCAGATGTTTCTTTCACGGTTTTAGGTTAGCTGAATATGTTTGGAATTAGTTTTACTCTATCTAAGCTGCACTGCTTTGCATTTCCTTCGTAGTTGCTAGAGATCATAATATAAATTTCACTAAAAGTATACTGTGAAAGTTAGTTACAGTTGTGTCACTTGACATAAAATGTAAGACCCTTGTCATTGTATGGGTCCATTTACCCTACCTGTCCTTTATGCTCAAGCAAATTGTGCCTTTTCTGTATGTGTCTATGTTTATATGCATTCATATACTTTTTTATATGCATTATATTTGTATATGAACTGTTCCAATGTTTTTATATGTATTTTAAGGAAAAATTAAGTAGAAAACAAGATTTTTGTTTTTCTTTTGTTCTTTATTATTTTTGTTCCTCACCACCACTTCCTAAAGACTGAATTTATCCCAGAGAACATTTCCCTTCAGCCTAAAGAATTTCTGTTAACATTTCTTGTAATATATATCTGGTAATAGTGAATTCTCATTTTTGTTTATCTGAAAATATCTTTATTTCATCTGTTTTTTGAAGGATATTTTTGCTGAATATTGAATTCTTGGATGACCGTGTTTCCTCCATAGCACTCTAAATACTTTGTCCCACTGTCTCCTGCTTCAATTATTTCTAGTGAGTAATCAGTGTTGTTCTGCTAGTTGTTCCCTGTGTGTTGTAATATGTCATTTTTCTCTAAGTAGTTTTGAGACTTTTCTCTTTGATTTTTTTTTTTTTTTTTTAAGCAATGTGACTTTGGATTTTTTTGTTTTATTTTTTTTTTTTTTTTTTTTTTTTTTTTTTTTTTTTTTTTTTTTTTAAAAATTTTTATTTACTTATGATAGGCACACAGTGAGAGAGAGAGGCAGAGACACAGGCAGAGGGAGAAGCAGGCTCCATGCACCGGGAGCCCGACGTGGGATTCGATCCTGAATCTTCAGGATCGCGCCCTGGGCCAAAGGCAGGCGCCAAACCGCTGCGCCACCCAGGGATCCCTTTTTTTTTTTTTTTTTTAAAAATTTTTATTTACGATTTTTTTGTTTTAATTTTATTTATCTGTCTAGGGGTTTTCTATGCTTCATAAATCTGTCTGGGCTGTCAGTATATTTTGCATATTTTTAGTCATTGTTTCTTCAAATAGTTTTCCTTCCCCATTCTTTCTCCACTCCCTCTAGGAGCCCAACTATAAAATATTACAACTCTTGACACCCTGTCAGTGGCACTGCAGCCTATCCTTTCCTACAGCTTCTTTCTTTGTGTCTTCAGATTCATTATTTCTCTTGCTCTCTCTTCAAGTTTACCGACTCTATTCTGTCATCTCCAATCTACTGTTAAGTCCATCCAATAAATTTCTTTCAGATATTGTATTTTTTTTAATTCTAGAATATCCATTTGGTTCTTTTTCCTTAAATAAATATTTTTTCTGTTCTGTGGTTTCCCATTGTTCATCTTTAGGAGAATGTTTTCCTTTAAGTCTTTGAGACATTAAAATTGCTTTGAAATTTCATCTCTTTATTCTAATATTTGGTCATCTCAAAATTAGTCTTTATTGCTTGACTTCTTTCTCAAATATAGATCTTGTGCTATGATGTCTTCATATGTCTAGAGGTTTGGATTGTGTCTTCAACATTTTTTTTTCAAAGATTTTATCTATTCATAAGAGAGACACAGAGAGAGAGAAAGAGAGAGAGAAAGAGAGAGAGAGAGAGAGGCAGAGACACAGGCAGAGGGAGAAGCAGGCTCCATGCAGGGAGCCTGACATGGGACTCGATCCCCGGTCTCCAGGATCACGCCCTGGGCTGAAGGCCGTGCCAAACCACTGAGCCACCTGGGCTGCCCCAACATTTCTAATGACACATTGTAGAGACTGGATTGGCTTATGTTCTTCTGAAGAGGACTGTTTTGTATTTGGTTTTGTCCTACTTAGTATTTCACTCAGCTGAAGTCGAACTCTAAGCTCTTTCTTCCCTGCCGTTGGGGAGGTGCTGCAGTCTTTTTTCACTTCTGTCAGCTGGGCTGCTAGAAACCCACCCTGCATATGGGTTGTGTGGGGTCAGGGTGAGAGGATGCCAGAATTAGGGCCCCACTGGGACACTCTCCACCTCTCCTGTTGCTCTTCAGCTGCTGTGGTTATCCTCATCTGTGGCCTCTGGGTCTTCATGACTGCATGTCCATGATTTCCTAAGTGTGGCAGCCACACTAAAACATTTGTTCCAAGGCAAAACCAAAATAAAACAGATACCAAAAATTAAAATGAGAAGAATAAAAATGGTAAACTCTCTGTTTTGAAGGACTTTCAAGACCACCCCCAGTTTTAATAATTCTCTAGGAGGACACCCAGGATGCAGCACATAGTCCTCCTCATGACCATGATTTATTCCAGTGATGAGACACAGGGTACAGACAGCCGAGTGAAAGGCACTGGGGTAAATCTGGAGAGAGCAAGGCTTGAGGCTCCAGAGCTTCTCCCTGCGGACTCCCCCAGGATGCACTACATACCCCAAGCAGCATGTTGTGAGAATACATGTGAAATGGTGCCTAGCAGGGCAGCACAGGAGAGACTCATGGAGGCATTCCTCTGTCTGGCACATACCAAAATGCCAGACTCCCAGAAGGAAGCAGGTGTTCAGTATAAACCACACTGCCTGACTACATTCTGCAGGCACAGCGAGTCTTTCTTATCTGGGAATTGTGGCGACCCTCCTGAAATTCATATTTCCAGACTCCACCCAATGGCCAGCCTTGCTTGTGAGCAGCCCTTTCTCAAGTCTGCATTCATGTTCCTACATGGCCCCCTCCCTTAGCCAGGTGTCTTTCAGGAGAAGTGCTAGGGGTATTGTTGTAGGATGTCACTCAGCCAGCTGAGACCAGTGTGCACACCTGGTGCCAGGTCTGCACTTTAAATTCACCATTCACCATTCACCACAGCATCCAAGTGAGAAATCCCAGCTGCCAGATGTGTTCTATGCCCTGCAACCCCTTTGAATCTCAAATGCCGATCACTGGCAATAGGAGTGTTTCTTGCGGACTGGAGAGCCTGCCAGCAGTTGTAAGGAGCACAGGTGACCTCCATCCTCTGCTCCTCCCTGGTGTTGGTGCTTGTCTTGTGCCCTCAGGAGTCCTTGCATGGTCTGCCCAGACTTTCAGCTGGAAGGGTTTTATGCACGAAGCACAAAGTATCTGGGGTGCCTGATGGACTCTTGTTGGTTGACCTAGTTTGGGTTCAGATCATGATCTCAGAGTTGGGGATCAAACCCCAGGTCAGGCTCCATGCTGAGGATGGAGTCTGCTTGGGATTCTCTGTCTGCCTCTCCCCACCCGCCCATCCCTGGCTGTGTATGCACGTGCCTGCTCTCTCATATAAATGAATCTTTAAAAAAAAAAAGGACAGAGCATTTTTTTACAGGATTTTTTTTTTCCTAGGGAGGTAGAGAGGGTATGTACATGGGGTGGAGAGGGAGGGGCAGAGGGAGAAGGAGAGAGAGAATCTTAAGCTCAACATGGGGCCGTGAGATTATGACCCAACCAAAATCAAGAGTCAGGCACTCAACAGACTGAACCATCCAGGAAAATATTTTTATACAACTTAATCCTGAAGGTGCATCATGTTTGGGAAATGGTCAAGAGGAAATCTGAATCTTCAAACCATTTCAGAATGGCTTTACATAGCCCCACCCCCACCAACACTTTGGTCCCCATCATTTATCTGGGAAATGGCCCAAAAGAGATCATTTCCCTTCTGGGGCAGTAGCACCTAGTAGTCAAACTTCCTCACTCCAAGCTGCTTATATTGGGGGTGGTGGTGGTGAGGGAAGTGGGGTTAGGCTCGGGGTCCACTGTTGTAAACTGCAGCTGATCTGGAATGCCAGCAACAGCAGTGAGACCCTCCTGAGACAGAAGGGGCTTTGGAAGGGAAGGGTCACCAGGGGGGGCCTCCCTCTTGAAGCTTTGGGCAGGGGTCACATGTTGCATCTTGATTTCACGAGGCCCAACAGAACCTGGGCCCCTGAACGTGGGCAGCTCAGATGACCCAGATGGCCCAGCCAGCATCCAGGTTGTTTTAATGGTTAATGTCCCTCTAAGGGGTCTGAATTCTCACACCCGTTGCAGGTCCAAGCTCTGTTGGTGATCCTGTTCCTGCATTCTGCTTGGGCTGATCGTGCCATGGTTGACAGCCTGGCAGACAGCGTCGGGGTGCGCGTTAGAGTCAGGTGCAGGCATTTGGGGTCTGTGAGTCCAGGGTTCCAGATGATGTGACTTCCAGGTCATGCCGTGAGAGCTGTGCCGCAGATGCCTCTTCGGCCCTGCTTCAGGAGAGCCTGAGGGCACAGCGGAGACAGGGAGCGCCTGTCTCTCAGGACAAATCAGGAAGCCCAATCTGTTCAGATACCAAGTTGGTTCGCCTTCCGCAGCTTTCACCTTGCTGTGCAGTGAGCTTGAGTCTGCTGTGTACTTGTTTGAGTGGCTAGTTATCTCTTGTTCCATTAATTTTTTTTAGTAATCACTAGATTGTATCAAACCTGCATTTGTGTTATAGAATTTACCTTAAACTTAGAATCTCACTTTTCAGTTGAGCCTCTTCAGTTACCTTCAGGGGTATTTGATGCCTGTTGTTAATGTGTAGATTATTAGTGAAATAGAAAAGGAATCCTAGTTTGCCTTCAGAGAGACTAGGAATGTGAGCAGCTTGGAGGCTGGGGCACTTCTGGCTTCAGCGTCCTGGGGGCACAGCGGGCTGGAGTTCTTTACCATCATATTGACATGGATCTTGTTTAAATTTCAGGCCTGTAGTAAGGACAGAAATTTCTTAAACTTCTGTGTAGAGTTGTACTTATCCAGCTTTCTGAGTGCCAACTAAGAAAATATATATATATACACAAATATATACATATATATATAAAATATATTTTATAAAACATTACTATATATTTTGAATATATTTTAGAATATATTTTAGAATATATTTTTAAAACAACTGAAATACCAAGAACTTAAAGAGTTTTAATAGTTTACTCTGAAAGACTCCAGGATAAGTACTCTCCATTCATGGCTATAACTCACCTACTTAGACTGTTATTTGTGTCCATGTGAATCAATTTGGAAAATATACAATACCATATTTAGATTATAACAAATTTGATAGGTCACTCTCACATCCACAAGATCATTTGCATCCTCCATGTGTGAACTCAGGTATGCTTCCTACCTGTGTGGTTTGGAGTTTTGTCTCCTAATATCACTTACATCCTGGTCACTTTGGGATGTATGGGATTACCATGCAGAAGATGTGAAGTCACTCTCCCTCGGGCTGTCTAGGGGACAGTACAGTCAGGATCCCATGTGGGTGTTGGTGTTAAAATCCACACAGACAAGGAACTAACTTTTCAGTATTGTAAATCCCTGATGATCTCCTGGTAAAAATAATCATGTACCATTAAAAATTAAAATTTGTTATCAGTACATTTTTACTTATAACATTTTAATAAAATTACATAGCATTTTAAAAACTAAAATTTCTAAATCAGCAGATGTACTTTTATAAGTTGTCTTAAAATAAGGTGCTTAAATGTCATCTCTGGAGACTTGCTGTTTAAGCATATACATGTCGCCTGTGAATGGAGTGACCTAAACCACTTCTTTCCTACTTCAAAACTAGTTCCGGAAAGTCGCTGTGATATGTGAATAGTTAAAGCCTTCCCATGTAATTTTATAAATATAGATCATGGGGATGTGGTTCAGGCACATGGAGAAAGGCAATATGTTCATGCCTTTAAGTAAGTCAGTTGTTTATAGCAAATGCAGTAGCTATTAGAAGAAAAGCATGTGAGTAGGAATTTGGTAAATTGTCTTACAGAACTTCTGTGGAATTTTGAAGATTAATTACTTAAATCCCACTAAGTTCTTGGGTACCCATGTAACTTCCAAATATTCATACACAGTATGACAAAACTCCATGAAGTATATCTCCACCTTTAAACTTGGAATCTGAGGCAGCCCCAGGCAACATGCAGTTTGTATTTCCCAAGCACTCAACACACACCTGTCATTAAGCAGCAGTCTGTTAGAACCAAGAGAAATTGCCACACCTCTCATGAGCGTAAACATTTTTTCCCTTAGTTATCTTCCATCCTAATCCATAGTGTTGGCACACAAAATAGAGGAAAACCAACTGTCACTTTTGATAAATAATATTTGAAAAATATTAGTTGGTGATTGAAAAATTTCCAAGTAATTTTGTCTGATTATAATATAATTAATTCAGATATTTTGTATTCCAGGATCTTTTTTCAATCAGTGCTTATGTTTATGCTCAGAAACCACAGCTGGATATTCATAGTTTTGAAGGCACATTTACCAGGGTAAGTTAAATCTTTTGTTAAATACAAATATATTCGTTGTGTGTTTAAATTAAAAACTGGAAAACTGAAATTTGAAAGAATGCTTAAAGAATGAAACAGAAGATTTGAACTGAAAAGGGAAAGCCTAGAGAATGTTTCAAGTTCTTAAATTTTCCTGCATCTAGTCTCTCTTGGGATATGCTCAGTACAGTGTTTTTGTTTAGCATATTTACTCTGGAGAAAGACCCATCCCCCTGAAAATTGTAGGAGTCAAGATGAAGTAATTTCACTATGTCAGTTTGAGTTTGGATATTAGTTAGCATACTATGATATGTATATTGTTTCCTGATTTATATTAACTGGATGGCTGTGCTCACATGTGCACTTCAATTTGACATTCTTCACATTATCATGGTGTTTTGCTATAGCTTGGAGTCCCTTCTCCCCAATGACTCCTGATTGGATTTGGAGGACTCAGTAACTTCTGATTTTAGCAGCTTATACAGATATTATAAACTCTTCATAATATTTGGGGGTGTTAGGTACAACTGTAGTTTACTTTTAATTGCTACAGTTATTTTAAAAAGGTTTATTTTGTTGTAACCTTCTTCGTTTCACTCTTGTTCACATACCAGGATTGGTGAGCAGTTGTCATCATTTGAGAAAGCATTTACGAAGTGCCAGATAATGAGCAAATTATGGGAATGCAAAAATGAAGATGCCTATTGAGGAGATGGTCATTGCTTTGTTACTTTATTTTTAAGGGTGCTTTAGTAAAAGTATATTCAGGATGTTCATGACAACAGACGAGGAAGATGAGGAACTGTAAATGATTTCTGGAGAAAACTCAAATCTTTTTGTGTTTTTGCAAAAATATTTATGAAAAAAGCATCTTCTAATTAAAGACAACTTAGCATATTCAAGAAAAAGCCTTAACCAAAGGGCTTCCTTAGTAGCATAAGTTAAGAGTTATTAATTTAGCCACTGTTAATATTTTGGAATATTATTTGCTTTCTTCCTTTCTGTTTTACAGATATATATTTCTTGTCATTTGCTAAGAGTTGTGAAGGTCTGCTAGACAATGTGTGGAATCACATTGAAGTCAGTGCGAGTGAGTGAGAATATGGCTGAACACAGCCAGGCTGCAAAGCGCAGTTTACACAGTGCGTGACTGAGCATGTAACTGCATAATTTATGTGTATGACCGAGCATGTGTGACTCTGAGATTGTGTGTGTGATCGAGCGTGTGAGACTGCGTGTGTGACTTGAGTGTGTGTGACCAACCATGCATGACTGAGACCAAGTGTGTGAGACTGTGTGTGACTTGAGTGTGTGTGACTGAGAGTGAGTATGTGAACACTATACATGTGACTTGGGCATGTGTGACTGAGATTGTGAATGTGACCGAGCGTGTGTGACTTGGGTGTGTGTGACTGAGATTGTGTATGTGGCTTGGGTGTGTGGGAGTGAGCGTGTATGACTGAAACTGAGCATGTGAGTACTGTACATATGTGACTTGGGTGTGTGTTACTGAGATTGTGTGTCACTTGGACGTGTATGACCTGAGTGTCTATAACCCACTGTGTGTGACTGAGCGTGTATGACTGAGACTGAGCATGTGAGCACCGTACATGTGTGACCAGGCATGTGTGTCTTGGATATGTGTGATGGAGATTGTGTGTGTGACTGTGTGTGTGTCTGAGCTTGTGTGACTACATATATAAGCATGTGACATTGAGTGTAAGACTGCGTGTGTGATCTGACACGTGACTGTAGACTGAATGAGCGTGTAGGTGTGGGGGAAGGGGATATGGAGAAGGGTAGCTAGGTTCCATCCTAAAGATCTTGTCAGAAGAAGGAAGAAGCTATTTAAGAATTTTTAGCTTAGAAGAGAGATGATGGCACTGGTGTACGTAAGAGTCGCCTAGACCTCTGGTTCACTTAGGATGGAGGCAGCCACCTGAATCGGTTCGTGTCCCCACAACCACCACAAACTGCTCAGGCCAGGTGCGGGAGTAGCCAGTGTGCCTATAGCTCGTGCACACAGCACACATGGGAGAGAGAAAATGTGCAAATTCCAATTTTCCGGAAGTGAGAAAAAGTATCCAAAATAGCACAGTCAGCTCTAGAGTCAGGACGGGGCATGAGGAATTTGTGTCGAGACTGTGGACCCGACTGGGGCTTCTGAATTCCCTGAGCTTGCACTTACCTCTTATGGGTTGCTGCACGTTCTTGATCGGTGCCTGGCCTTTCACCACCTCCAGTAGGTGTTTCTAATGAGATCTTATTTCGGTCCTTTTAAATACATTAATAGTGAGTTCTGGATTATTTAAGGAGAAAATTCTTTCATGTATATCCTTCAAAAAGGAGGAAAGAAAAAAAAACATGCTAAATAACTGATTTCATAACAGAAAAATGGAATTCATCAGTTTAAATACCAGAGTATTAAGTGAGCATTTAAAGAAATGACATCTGCTTATATTTCTTTTCTAGAGTATGATCTACAAAGGAGAGAATACATACTTTATATCAGCCTAAGTAATTAAGTAAGGATCAGAGCAGATTAATTCAAGTGTCCTGTGGCAATACATGTATTATGTATTTTGTTGCCTGAACAGAGTATAATTATGCACATTGTGAAAAATGTCTGCTTCTGCTTACCTTATAATGTGAGGATAACTTCAGGTGCTTGCTATACAACATTCCGAGTAATATAAATGATTCATATTAGTATTATTGTGTAATTGATTAGCTTATTGTTCAGGACCTAGGAATTCTCCCTGAAGTTTACAGTTTAAAATTGAGCTAGTTTTGAAATATTAGCAGTGTTCTTAGGCCTTTAACATCGTATTCCCATTTAATATTCTTTATAATGCACTTTCTGCTGTCATTTCTGCTGCAAACCATAGTACACTCATCATTGTTCGGGTCTTTTCCAATCAAAATACTCCCTTTCTAAAAAGCAGATGTCTATTGTTTGTTAAATTGGGTCCACTATTGAGAAAACAGCTTCAAGTGGTGACATTTTCCTTTATCCCTCCCAAAGCAAATTTCATCTTTGCAAACTGTGTGGTATTAGGAGAAGGAAACCCAGAGAGAAAGTTACTTAGAGATAATTTATTTCCCATCTTCCCAGTCTTTATTCTGTACTATATGAGATTGGTAAAAAGCTATCTTTTACAATAATTTTCTTGATATTAGAAAAAGTTTAATGTTTAAAGTCCATCACTGTTACTACAGAATTGGAAAGAAACTGCATAGATACTGTGTGTTCTTCACATAATTGTGCTAGAAATAGAACGAATTCACATGATTAAATAGTTGTGCAAAAGTAATGGGAGAACCAACTTAAGTTTCTAAAATGAAATTGTATAGAACCTTTTATTTGCAGCTTAGAAAGCCTTATATGTATGTATTTTTTTTAAGATTTTTTATTTATTATTTTAGAGAATAAGAGCGAGAGCATGATGGGGAGGGGAACAGAGGCAGAGGGAAAGAACTCAAGCAGACTCCCCACTGAGCAGAGCCAGATCTATGTGGGGAGTGTGGGGCTTGATCTCATGACCCTGAGATGATGACCTGAACTGAAATCAAGACTTAGAGGCCTGGGACCCCTGGGTGGCTCAGCAGTTGAGCTTCTGCCTTTGGCTCAGGGCTTAATCCTGGTCTGGGATCAAGTCCCACATCGGACTTCCTGCAAGGAGCCTGCTTCTCCTTCTACCTGTGTCTCTGCCTCTCTGTCTCTCATGAATAAATAAATAAAATCTTAAAAAAAAAAAAAAGACTTAGACGCTTAATGGACTGAGCCACTGAGGTGCACCCCATGTATATTTTTTTAATGCAAATTTTCTTGGAGTTTGACACAGTGGGAACATAACTGTACTAAAGTTAAATTCAATTCAATTTCTTTCCTCCTTCCCAAACTACTTTGATATCCTGTGCTCTTAAAACGTATCCTGACAGCACATTATCAGTTACTAATAAAATACAGTTCTCCGTGGAGGTGGCAGTACACCTGGGAGACTCCGCACTCAGGATGGTGAAGGGTCTATTCCCTCCTAGAGACATACATGTGGTGTGCCAGAGCTTTCCTGTGTTAGCTCCAAGTAAAGGGCTCTGGCCTTTTGTAATTCTGTCTTCTTGAAACACTCCATAACCAGAACTGCAAAGAACACTGTACAGACATGATGTCACATTAAGGCGAAAAGTTTCCAGATTTTAGTTATGTTTGTGTTTGAACATAAACATTAAACTGTAAAGATAAAACTAGGGTTTGTGTTATTACTGTTGTGATAGTGATGTGTGGCTGTGCCTGAGATCTGTGTACAGTAGTTGTAACATACAGCTTATATGTGAGCTTTTATTTAATGAAAAATATCCAGTAGAATAGTTTTAAAGAGAAATGAAATAGAAATGTTTATATAGATAGAGATATGTATTAGTTTTAAAATATCCACAAATACAGTTTTTTCCCCCATGAATATATGTACATTTGAAAAACATAACCCTCGTCCTTAGCAAAAGGTGAAGAGAGGATATTCTGTGATAGCCACTAAATAAACATTGATGGGTTAATTTATAATTTATCTGTGATAATATTTTATACTTTTTCAGGAATTCTGTGGTGTTAAGTTACAGACTGAAAGATATAATTTTAGTTTGCTGTATGAAAAAATTAGAACATATAGTAGTTTAATGCAAATTTTAAGTTCTTTTATATTAAAGTTAAATAGCTTAAAAATGAATTGATTAAAGGCATTCTTTACACTTATGATTTCATTCTTAAAAATATTCTTGTATTTTTTGAAATATTTCCATTTTGTTATGGTAAAATACACATAACATAAAATTTACCATCCTAGACATCTTTAAGTGTATAGTGCAGTGGCAGTAAATATGTTCAAAAATTTGTGCAGGAATCACCACCCACCTCCATACTGTTTTCATCTCATAAAACTGAAACTGTCCCCATTAAACACACACTCCCCATTTCTGCTCCCTGCACCCCTTGGCATGCACCATTCTCCTTTCTGTCTCTAAGATTTTTTTTGGCTAAGTACCTCCTATAACTAGAATCCTACAGTTGTTGTCTTACTGTCACTGGCTTGTTTTCCTCAGCACCGTGTCCCCAAGGACCATCTGTGTTGTAGCAGGTGCCACAAGTCCCTTCTTTCTAAGACTCAGTAAAGCTCTGTTAGATGGATAGACCACATTTGCCCATCCATTCATCCATCCATGGACATTGGGTTACTTCCACGTTGTAGCTGTTGTGAAGAATTCTGCTGTGAACATGGATGTACAAGTATCTCCTCGAGACCCTCCTTTCCATCTTGAGGGTCCCCACCCAGAAGTGGAATTTCTGGATCCGATGGTAATTCCATTTTCAATGTTTTGAGGACCTGCCATACCGTTTTCCACAGTGGCTGCACGTTTTATGTTCCTACCGACAGTAGGTAGAAACGGGTCCCTTTTCTCCACAGCCTGTTTTCCGTTTTCCTGACCATTGCCATCATCCTGAGTGTGCAGGGGACCTCATTGTGGTTTTGATGAGCGGTTCCCCAGTGATTAGTGATACTGAGCATTCTTTGATATCTTTTTTTTTTTTTTTTGGTCATTTGTGTGTCTTTGGAGACACGTCGATTCAAGTCTTTTCCCCATTTTGGTGCTGGTGGTGAGTTTCAGGAGTTCTCTTTCTGTCCTGGGTGTTAATCCCTTGTCAGATATATGATTTGCAGTTATTGTCTCCTCTTCTGTGGTTGTCTTTTTACTCTGGATAATGTCTTTTTGACATTACACGATTTTACAATTTCATGAAGTTCAGTTGGTCTGTTCTTTCTCTTGTTGCTTCTGCCTTTGGTTTCACATCCAAGACGTCATTGCCAAGTCCAGTGTCATGAAGCATTTGTCCTATGTTTTCTTCTATGAGTTTTGTTGTAAGTCTTATATTTAGGTCTTTGATTCATTTTGAGTTATTTTTACATGTGGTATTAGGAAAGGGTAACTATTGTTTTACGTGTGGATATCCAGTTTTCCCGGCATAATTTGTTGAAAAACTCTTTTCCCCTGGTGTACGGTCTTGGAACCCCCTCAAAAACTATTTATAGGGATGCTTGGGTGGCTCAGTGGTTGAGGGCATCTGCCTTTGGCTCAGGGTGTGTTCCTGGAGTTCTGGGATTGAGTCCCTCATTGGGCCCCCTGCATGAAGCCTGCTTCTCCCTCTGCCTATGTCTGTGCCTCTTTCTTTCTGTGTCTCTCATGAATAAATAAATAAAATATTTAAAAAATAACCTATTTGTATATGCAAGTATTTGTTTCTGGGCTTTTTTTTTTTATCCCATTGGTCTGTATGTTTGTCCTTATGCCAGCATCACACCATTCTGCGTACTATAGCTTTGTACTAAGTTTTTTTTTTTTTAAGATTTTATTTATTTATTCATGAGAGACAGAGAGAGAAAGAGGCAGAGACACAGCCAGAGAGAGAAGCAGGTTCCATGCAGGGAGCCTGACATGGGACTTGATCCCAGGTCTTCAGCATCACGCTAAACCACTGAGCTACCGGGGCTGCCCTGTACTAAGTTTTTAAATGAAGAAATAGGATTCCTCCAGTTTTGTTCTTTTTTTTTTCCTCCCCTCCAAGATTGTTTCGGATTGTTTGGAGTCCCTTGGGATTCCATATGAATTTTAGGAGGGTTTTTCTATTTCTACAGAAAATTTCATTGGGCTTTTGATAAAGGATTACTTTGAATCTGTAGATCACTTTCGGGTAGTCTTGAAATTTTAACAGTATTAAGTCTTCCAATCCATGAACATGGAATGTGTTTCCATTTATGTCTTCTTTACTTTCTTTTAGCAGTTTTGTAGTTTTTATTGTACAAGTCTTTAAAGTTAATTCCTAAATATTTTATTATTTTTGAAGCTAGGTGGAATTGTTCTTATAATTTCCTTTTCAGATTGTTCACTGATAGTGTATAGAAATGCAACTGATTTTTTAAAGGTTTATTTATTTACTTTGGGGGGGTTGCAGAGAGAGAGGGAGAGAGTTTTAAGCAGACTCCACACTGAGCTTGAGCCTGACTTGGAGCTTGATTCCACAACACTGAGATCATGACCTAAGCCAAAACCAAGAGTTGAGCACTTAACTAACTGACTATGCCACCAGGTGTTCCTGAAATGCAACTGGTTTTTGTGTGTTGACTGTTTTGTCCTGCTACTTTGTTGAATTCATTTGTTAGGTCAGATAGTTTTCTTGTGGAATCTTTAGTGTTTTCTACAAGATCATATCTGCAAACCAGTAATTTTACTTATTCCTTCCCAATAACATAGCTTTTTTTTTTCCTTTTCTTTTTCCTTTCATAATTACTCTAGCTAGAACTTCCAGTACTGTGTTTTAAGTCTAATAGATGTAGTGAAAGTGGACATCCTGACAAAAAAGGCTTCAGTCTTTCACCATCTGGTATGATGTTCATTATGGGCTTTTCATGTATGGCTTTTATTGTGGTGATGTAGTTCCCTTCTCTTCCTAGTTTGTTGAATGCTTTTTTTTTTTTTTTTTTCTTTCTTAATTACAAAGGGGTACTGAGTTTGTTTTTTCTGTTTCAGTTGAGATGATCCTGTGAATATTTTTGTTCATTCTGTTAACGTAATGCATTACATTGATTGGCTTACATGTTGAACCAACCTTGCATTCTGCTTGGTCATATGTATAATCTTTTTCATAGTTTGCTAAATTCTGTTTGCTAGTATTACAAGATTTTTTGCATCAGTGATCATAAAGGATTTTGATCTATAATTTATTTTTCTTTTCATGTCTGTGTCTGGCTTTAGTATCAGAGTTGTGCTGGGTTTATAGAATTTAAATTTTTTAATTAAAAAAATTAATTTAATTTTTTTGAATAGTTTAAGAAGAATTGATGTTAGTCTTTCTTTAAATTTTTGTAGACTTCATCCAGTGAAGTCATTGGATCCAGGGCTCTTCTCTGTCAGATTGGTTATTATTCAGTCTCTTAACTCAATATAGTTTTATTCAAATTTTCTGTTCTTCATGATTAGTCTTAGTAGGTTTTATGTTTCTAGAAATTCATCCATTTCATTCCATTTCTTGATGCACAGGTGCTCATGTATTCTCTTATAATCTTATTTCTGTAGCATTGTGGTAATTTTCCCACCTTGGTTTCTGATTTTAGTAATTTGAATATTTTTTTTTTCATAGTCCACCTTGCTAAAGATTTGCCAATTTTGTTGGTGTTTTCAGAGGGCCAACTTTTGCATTCATTCACTTTTACAATTCTTTTATGTTCTTTATTTCATTTGTCTTTGCTCTAAACTTTATTTTTTCCTTCTTTCAATTAGCTTTGGGTTAGTTTATTCCTCTTTTTGTAGTTCCATAGTTGAAAAGTTAGGTAATCGAGTTGAGATCTTTCCTCTTTTTTAACATAAGCATTTGTTTCTATAAATTTCACCCTTAGCACTGCTTATGTTGCACCTCATAAGTTTTCATAAATTGTGCTTTCATTATCATTTGTTCTAAGCATACCTTGATTTCCTTTGTGATTTCTTCATAATCCATTGCTTATTTAAAAGTGTTGTTTAATTTCCAATTTTGTGGATTTTCTGTTACTAATTTCTAACTTTATCTCATTGTGGTTGGAGTAGATACTTTGTATGATGATCTGTTGGGATCTGTCCTAGAAAATGTTTCATGTACCCTTGAGAAGAATGTGTATGTTGTTTTTGGGTGGAGTGTTCTGTATATTAGATCTAGTTGGTTTATTTTGCTAAGTTTTCTCTTCTATCTGGTTGCTGTAGCTATAATTGTGAGTGGAGTATTAAGGTCTCTAAGTATTACTTATTGAGCTATTCCTTAGATTTTGTCAGTTTTTGTTTCAAATATTTTTATAGATTTTCATTAGATTCACAGTTGTTTATAATAATATCTTCCTGCCTTATTGAACACTTAATTTATAATGTCTCTTATAACCTTCTTTGGCTTAACATTTAATTTGCCTGATACTATAGCCAGACCCGCTTACTTTTGCTTACTATTTTCATGGAATATCTCATCCCATACTTTCACTTGCAACCTCTTTGTGTCTTTGGATATAAAGTGAGTCTCAGCATATAGACAGTATATAGTTGCATCATGTTTTTATCCATTATGCCAATTTCTGTCTTGACTGTTGACTGTTGAGTTTAATCCATTGTTATTTGAAGTAATTACCGAAAAGGAGGGACTTACTTCTGTCATTGTTCAATTTTTCCGTGTGCCTTATGGGTTTTTTTGTTGTTCCTCGTTTCTTACATTACTGTCTTCTATTGTGTTTAGTTGGTTTTTGTAGTGAAATGTTAAAACTTCTTACTTCCTTTTGTGTATATTTTATAGTTATCTTTGTGGTTACCATGTGGATCACGCTTAACATTCTAAAGATGTAACACTAATTTGAATTTATACCAACTTAAGTTCAATAACATACAAATGCTCTGCTCCTTTATAGCTCTGTCCCCACCCCTTTTGTTTGCTGATGTCACACAATTACATCTTTATACGTTCTGTGCTTAAAAATGTAAACGAATAATTCTTTTAAATACACCAACCTCTTCAGTAATGTAGAAAACAAGGCTTGGAGTTACAAACCAAAGTTACAACAACACTAGCTTTTATGTATTGGTGTTTTAAATCATGTAGAGAACAAAAAGTACAGTTACAAACCATTGTTACGATAATATTTGATTTTATAATTGCCTGTATGCTTATTGTTATGGAGATCTTTATTTCCCTATGTAATTTCAAGTTGCTGTATCCTCTTCTTTCACCTGCAAGATGCCCATGAACAGTTCTCACAGGAAGGGTCTAGTGGTCACATACTCTCTTAGCTTTTGTTTGTCTGAGAATGTCTTGATTTTACTCTGATTTTTGAAGGACAGTTTTGCTAGATTTAGGATTCTTGTCTGACATGGGGTTTCTTTTGTTTGTTTTTGAGCACTTTGAATATATCAGCACACTGCCTTATGGCCTCCAGTATTTCTAGTGAAAAACCTGCACATAGTCTTATTGGGGATTCCTTGTTTGTGATGATTTGCTTCCTCCTTAGTGCTTTCAAGATTCTTTTGTCTTTTTTTCTTTTTACGATTTATTCATTTATATTAGAAACAGAGCATGTGGTGGGGAGGAGCGGAGGGAGAAGGAGAAACTCTCAAGCAGACTCTGCACCAAGTGTGGAGTCTGACTCAGGGCTTAGTCTCATGACTCAGATCATGACCCAAGCCAAAACCAAGAGTCAGATGCTTAATTGACTGAGCTATCTGGGTGCCCCTGCCTTTGTCTTTTAAAACTTGTATTATAATGTATCTCTATATGGGTCTCTTTGAGCTCATCTTACCTGGATTTGGCTCAGCTTCTTCAGTGTTTACATGCACGTCTTTCATCAGATTTGGGGTATTTTCATTACTCCTTCACATATTCTCTCTGCCCTTTTCACTCTGTCCTCCCCATTCTGGGACTCCCACAGTGCATTTCTTGATTTGTACCATGGTGTCCTGCACTCCCTCAGACCCTTTTAATTTTCCTCCATCTGTTTTCATTCTGTTTCCCAGACTTGGTCATTTTCATTGTTCTGTTTTTCAGGTTTGCTGATTCTTCTGTGTGGTCAGATATGCCTTGAATCTCTTTAGGGAAACTTTCATTTCAGTCATCATATGTTTCAGCTTTGAACAACTGGTTTCTGTTTAGCTTTTCTGTCTCTGTATTCATATTTATGTTTTGTTCATATATTGCTTTCTTGGCTTTCTCCACATCTTCATTTCATTCAGTATCCTTAATACTTCTCATTTAGAGTCTTTGTGTAGTGTATCTGACATTAGGTCTTCTTCAAGGGTAGTTTCTGTTGATTTATAATTTTCCTTTAAATGGGCCACAGTTTTTTGAATGTTTTTAATGCTCCCCCCCTTTTTTTTTTGAACACTGGTGGTGTGTTTTTTTTTTTTTTAATATAATATGGTAACTCTAGAAGTCAATTCTCCGCCTTCCTCAGGGTTTCAGTTATTATATTTATTTGCTTATTTTTTATTATTGTAGACTGTCTCCATGCTGGGTACATTTAATATCTTTTCAGGTCTTTTCTAAGCTTTTTGGGGGTATGCATGGTAATTTTTTCCATATATGTAGTTGTTTTAGAATGTTCTAGTGGGGATCCCTGGGTGGCGCAGCGGTTTAGCGCCTGCCTTTGGCCCAGGGCGCGATCCTGGAGACCCGGGATCGAATCCCATGTTGGGCTCCCGGTGCATGGAGCCTGCTTCTCCCTCTGCCTATGTCTCTGCCTCTCTCTCTCTCTCTCTCTCTCTCTCTATATATATATATATATATATATATATATATATATATATCTGTGTGTGACTATCATAAATAAGTAAAAATTAAAAAAAAATGTTCTAGTGTTTAATGTCTACCAAAAGGGGCATCGGGGGTCACGTGTCCTCTCAGTGCCCTTGCAGTCACGTGAGCTGGAGCCAGAGGGGTGACAGCAGTGGCAGCAGCCTCTGTATTTGCACCTGTGTGGTCAGAGCAGAGACTCTGCTCTTGGAAGGACAGGGTCCTTTCTGCCAACCTGGCATCAGCAGGCAGCTCCTGAAACACGTGCACAGCTGCCTGCTGCAGGGCTGGGTAGCTGCCCCTGTGCTCCAAGCTAGAATCGACCAGAATTGACTCCTTCTCCTGGACAGTTGAAAGCCTTCAGCAGACTCCACTGTCCCAAAATAGTCCCGTCAGCCATGTTCTGCCCCTGCATTGGTTGCTGGGGTTGGGGAAGAGTCCTGGCGCTCCCTGCACTGCCTTTGTCCCAAAATCCTCTGTCTAAATTCCCTTGTTTTCCACCTTTATTCTGCAATGCTATTTCACTTCTCACTAATGGAGTCCATCTTGTTTTTATCCCTGTAGATGTCTGTAGTAAAAAAAAAAAAAAAAAAAAAAAAAAACTTGCTAACTTGCCATTTTTCCTCTTTTTTTTTCTCTGAATAGGAAGACTGTGACCCTCCCATTCATGAGAGTCTCAGCATAGAAAATACACTGTGGGCAAGCACCATTGTTGCATCAGGTATGAGACAAGTTCCCTTGTTAGCATCAACTCACACATAGACGTACTGCTTTGTGTAATGGAGGGACTCTGTGATGTCCCCACACAGGAGACCTTATTGATCATACACTATAGTTCGTGGGTGTGGGGCAGGCCCTGAGGGTTTGCATCCTAGGCAAGCTCTGGCTATGGCCTCTGTGCTGCCTACCACACTACACTCCAAGGGGCAAGGCCAGCACAGCCATGGTAGTACAACCTTCATGGAGCGCAGAGCAGGGGCATTTTGCTGGTTTTGACACTTTTCTTGGCAAACTTGTCTGTGTTCCTTACTGAGAGGTGGTGTAGCAGAACTGGGGAAGCCAGTGGTGGTATTTGAGGGATCTTTCCACTCATCACTCACCCAGTAGAATTTGTAAGACGTCTCTTGGTGGGTTGTGTGTCTGGGAGAAAAGTATTAGATGAGGCCATGGGCCTTGGGAGTTATTTCATGTTGGGCCTTAGGGGGCCCAGGGTAAAGCTTCTTAATTTTCTTCTGAGTGAAATTGGAGGATGTTGGAGTATTTTGGTGGCTGAACAGGGAGATCAGCTAAATTTACATCTTGGAAAGTCAATTTCTTTGGGAGTTATTGAAATCTAAATGATTATCAGCTTTTCAGAAAGTAGCTGACTTGCTGATGGTAACCAGGAGTCACTTCTAGCAGCAGGGAGCATGAAGGTTGTTGGTGGGGGAAGAAGGCCAGGGAGCATTCAGGATAGGGCTGTTTGTCTCTCAGTTTGTGGCCCAACACTGGCAGCCCTCCTGCCTTGGAGCTCAGTTGCCCTTCCAGGGCTCTTGTAAGAATCTGTCTGCAGATCAGACACTGCTGATGCAGCGTTGAGCAGAGTCCTTATGGGTCCCGTCCTAGGGAGCTCACAGGCAGGGATGACTGTAATAAGGAGAGGCAGGTACTTTAAGCTATAGGTGCCCCATAAAGAAGCCCATATCCTTACCTGGTCATAGTTAGAGGAAGGCCTCCCTGTAAGCTCCATTGAGGAATAAGCAGTGCAACAGGTAAGGGATCAAAAGGTCAAGGCTGTTCTGTGAGGGCCTGGGGCAAAAGAAGAGGATGGTGCCAGGGCCTGGTGCCTGGCACACGGAGATGGGAAGGCTAGACACTCTCGGGGCAGTTCTGTGTGCGTGTGCACCGTTGGGGCCTGTGTGTACAGGAGCGTGTAACCCAGACTCCTGTAGGAGAGTAATGTTCACCTTTTAGGGAATAGGGTATGAGAGGGGACTTGGTTTTATACTGATGTTTTATATGTTTAATAAAAAGCTCGATGGCGGGGATCCCTGGGTGGCTTAGCCGTTTGACGCCTGCCTTTGGCCCGGGGCGTGATCCTGGAGACCCGGGATCGAGTCCTACATCGGGCTCCCTGCATGGAGCCTGCTTCTTCCTCTGCCTATGATGCTGCCTCTTTCTCTCTCTCTCTCTGTGTCTCTAATGAATAAATAAATTTAAAAACCATTAAAAAAATAAAAAGGTCGATGGCAAATAGGACAATTTTAATGGAAACTGTGAGGTATCTCATGATTTTGTACTGATGGATTTTTTTAAATTTCTCAAACTAAAGAGAAAGAGAAGTAAGGACAGCACACCAAGGAGAGACCTCAGGGGGAGCAGGCCATATCTCTGGCTGTGTAGACATCAGGAAGGGAAGACTTGCAGTGTCCATAGGGTCACCATGGAGGGGGCACTGCGGCCAGGAAGAGTCTCAGAATCTTGTGCTCATGCTTCCTTCACATCTCTGTTCTGTGCCGACCATGCTGACGGCCGAGGATGGCCCGAGGCTCACCATAGCTCAGTATGGTGCTCACATTGTTGCAGCCTCACTGTACAGGCCAAGGCCTGTGCTTAGAGACGCCCATGTTGTTGCACAGTCACACAGCCAGGCTGTCGCGGGATCAGGATTTGAAGCCAGGTAGCCGTCCTTGACAGCTGTCACCCTTTAGCCTTTAGTGTTGAGTAGTTTCTAGGAAAATATTTACCACATACCACACACAAGCTGATGTTGGTCCCAGATCTTACGTTTCCCATGTCTAGAGTTGTATTCTGTTTGGTTTCCATCATAGTGAAGATGCTCTTTTTACAAAATACGTTTTATTTGATCTTTTGTTCCCTGTGTATTAGAATATTGCTACTGATCCTCAGTGCTATGGATCTGTGGCCTTTCTCCTCAGAGACAGAGGAGAGGCCTTCTGTGAGGCCCTCTGATAATTCCGGTACACACTTTCCCTCTCCTGTCCTGCACTCTCTGGATGACCTTGGCATGTGGTAGCTCCTGGTTGCATATGAGGGCAGAGCAGACACAAAAGTAATGTCAGATATGCCTGCCCACATTGATGACTGTTTCTGATCCCATGATGTGTAGAATTCAGTTCCTCCAGGCATTTTATCTTCCAAGTAACTATTTATACTGCTTAAAAAACCAATTGTTCAAAAAGATTCAAGACACCTCTAATTTTAATTTGTGTTTGGACATTTTATTTTATTTATTTTATTTTATTTTATTTTATTTTTTTGTGTTTGGACATTTTAAAATGTAAACTCTTTTCATTAATTTCGCATATTTTAACACATACTTACCTTTAAAAGCCTTAATAATCTGAGCAAATACTAGACTCTATATATTATCAAACTTGCTGTATCCTGAGGAATGTTTGAAAAACATTGGGTTTCCAGGAGTAATATAAGAGCTCATATCTTCTTTATACTTGATTACAAGTTGAGAAAGAAGGACCAGAATTTTTTAAAGTCTTATTTTTTAAACATTACATGTCAACTGGATTCAGGTTGCCTTTTAGGTGAAGTGAACATGGGCCTTCCTCCCTTGTCATAGGGTTCGGAGTACATGGGAATATGGTGGCTCTAGTTAACACCACAGGGGATCCAAGGACCAGGGGTCACCAAAGAGGGACAGCTACTTGTGGTGCCATCCGTCTGATGGTTCAGTGAACATCGTTTCTCCAGAGCAGAGTCAGTGTCCTAGGGAACTGCCATGTTGCAAGTGATAGGTGGATAAGAGAGCGTTCTGATCTTAAACTGCCAAGAGCCTAGAAACAGAGTGTGCCTCTAGACAGGACTGCCAGGCGTGCGTGTAGATGGGGGTCCAGGGGTGACCTCTCTAGAGCGGAGCTGCTGGGCGTGCGTGCAGATGAGGGTCCAGAGGTCACCCCTCTAGAGAGGGACTGCTGGGCGTGTATGCAGACGTGGGTCCAGGGCTGATACTGTTTGTGATGAACACAGAAAATGGGAGTAAATACTTGGAAACTTTTATAGCAGATGATGAAATAATATAATGGGAAAAAATTGGACATGTATGTTCTTTTTGGTTTTTGTGTTGTTTCATTTCTGTTGGTAATTTTTGGCATGATATTTTATAATACTTGTCCTTATGACATATGAGAAATTTTAAAATGAAACCTGTCCATTCAGTGTACATGGTTTTGAGGCTCCTGTGGCAGAGAGGTCGGTAGATTAGGATTGGGATAGTAGGAGAAGCTGTCCCAGTAGAATCCCCTTGAGGGACCCGACCCAGAGAGCTTTGGAATAGGTGCACTAAACAGAGTGGTGACCAAGCATGGCAGTGGCAGTGGAAATCGCAGAGAACACACCAGCACGTGGTACATAAATCACAACAAGGCTGGGAGTTGTTGCTTCTTGAACCTTGGGTCTCCGGGTCTGGCAGTCTCTGCAGCTGGGAAATGGGTGGAGCAGCTCTACCACCCCTTCCTGCTGGTCTGTTGCTTTCCTCTGGCACGTGGTGTTGGTGGAGCCCAGACCTGGTGCAGGTCACAATGTCGCTCTTTGTCCCTGGCCTCAGCATCTCTGGGTAAGTTTCCTGAGGTGAATCCGTAGTCTTTGTTAGGGTGGCGGCTGGTACCTGGCTCCCACCAGCCTTTGCTGAGTTACATCTGTTCCAGGCACATGGAAACTCTCTTGTGGCTGGGCAGCCCATGCTGGGGTTTCTGCACTGTCCCCAGCAGGTTCCTAATTGACAGGAAATACTTTGACCGGCTAATAGCTTCTAGGTCTGTCTGTCTCTCTTTCTCTGACATGTTACCTTCATCTTTTCAGATGAACGTGCTGTGTTGTGTGCCCTCTCACGTCTCATTTTCAAAATGAAGAGGAAACACCTCCCCCCTTTTCTTTTTGCCATATATACAGGGTTTGCTCAATCTTTTAGCCTCTACTAGTCCATAAATAAGGGACCCTTTTTGAAAAGAATGGAGACTACTCCAAATACTCCATACTGACTTCAGTAATTTTGGTCTTTAAAAAGCATTGACAGACTCAGAAAAAAAAAATTTGTTATTCTCAGTATACTGAGTATTCCTTTTTAGTGAGAATGAAATGAGATAATACGTATGAGAGCCATTACCAGACTTTGGTAGGTTATACAAATAAAACTACAGGAGGGATTCTGTTAAATACTCGTTACCTACGATATATATAACATGCAAATACTGATTATATATCAAATCGATGTATATCTGAATGCATTATATTTTGTCATTTCTCAGATCTCATTTTATTTTTTTCTTTTTTTTTCTTTTTTTTTTTAAATTTTTTATTGGTGTTCAATTTACTAACATACAGAATAACCCCCAGTGCCCGTCACCCATTCACTCCCACCCCCCGCCCTCCTCCCCTTCTACCACCCCTAGTTCGTTTCCCAGAGTTAGCAGTCTTTACGTTCTGTCTCCCTTTCTGATATTTCCCACACATTTCTTCTCCCTTCCCTTATATTCCCTTTCACTATTATTTATATTCCCCAAATGAATGAGAACATATAATGTTTGTCCTTCTCCGACTGACTTACTTCACTCAGCATAATACCCTCCAGTTCCATCCACGTTGAAGCAAATGGTGGGTATTTGTCATTTCTAATAGCTGAGTAATATTCCATTGTATACATAAACCACATCTTCTTTATCCATTCATCTTTCGTTGGACACCGAGGCTCCTTCCACAGTTTGGCTATCGTGGCCACTGCTGCTATAAACATCGGGGTGCAGGTGTCCCCGCGTTTCACTGCATCTGTCTCTTTGGGGTAAATCCCCAACAGTGCAATTGCTGGGTCGTAGGGCAGGTCTATTTTTAACTGTTTGAGGAACCTCCACACAGTTTTCCGAAGTGGCTGCACCAGTTGACATTCCCACCAACAGTGTAAGAGGGTTCCCTTTTCTCCGCATCCTCTCCAACATTTGTTGTTTCCTGCCTTGTTCATTTTCCCCATTCTCACTGGTGTGAGGTGGGATCTCATTGTGGTTTTGATTTGTATTTCCCTGATGGCAAGTGATGCAGAGCATTTTCTCATTTTCTCGTGTTGGCCATGTCTATGTCTTCCTCTGTGAGATTTCTCTTCATGTCTTTTGCCCATTTCATGATTGGATTGTTTGTTTCTTTGGTGTTGAGTTTAATAAGTTCTTTATAGATCTTGGAAACTAGCCCTTTATCTGATACGTCATTTGCAAATATCTTCTCCCATTCTGTAGGATGTCTTTTAGTTTTGTTGACTGTATCCTTTGCTGTGCAAAAGCTTCTTATCTTGATGAAGTCCCAATAGTTCATTTTTGCTTTTGTTTCTTTTGCCTTCGTGGATGTATCTTGCAAGAAGTTACTGTGGCCGAGTTCAAAAAGGGTGTTGCCTGTGTTCTTCTCTAGGATTTTGATGGAATCTTGTCTCACATTTAGATCTTTCATCCATTTTGAGTTTATCTTTGTGTATGGTGAAAGAGAGTGGTCTAGTTTCATTCTTCTGCATGTGGATGTCCAATTTTCCCAGCACCATTTATTGAAGAGACTGTCTTTCTTCCAATGGATAGTCTTTCCTCCTTTATCGAATATTAGTTGACCATAAAGTTCAGGGTCCGCTTCTGGGTTCTCTATTCTGTTCCACTGATCTATGTGTCTGTTTTTGTGCCAGTACCACACTGTCTTGATGACCACAGCTTTGGAGTACTCATTTTAGGTACTTGTAACTGTAACATCCACTTAGAGTCAACATTGCTAATAATGTGTCTGGATCTCAGGACAGTGTTTTCTAGCGTGTTCTGCTAATAGTAAAAATAATTGTGCAGTTTGTCTTGTTCTGTGTTTGTGCTTTTTTAACATTAGTGAGCTTATTTAACATTAGACACTTTTATATTTTGTTTATACCGATCCGGTAAGATTTAACTTATTACTTCACTGACAAAAGAATTGTTGATATGTTTGTTTAGAAAGTCCTTTATAGTTGGATCCTTATGGAATCTGTGTTTTTCTGAATACTAAGTACAAACCAATCATCGGCAAGTTCGCTTGGACGGTGTGATAGGAAGGGAGCATCTGTGTAGTTAGGCTGGCTTCTGTGCTAGAGAGGCTGCTCTGTTTTCCTCACAGCTCTGCCAGCAGCGCACAATTTACTAAGGAGGGAAGAAAGGAAATGGATTATTGTGAAAGAAAGTGTAACCACCGCAGATATGACCACTGAGCAGCCTTCTAGCATCTCCCATCTTCCTGAATATTCCATGGAGGAAACCATTCGTTATCTAATGCATATAATATGCAGCTACCAGTTCATATAATCCAGGAGATCGCTAGAATTATATTTATTCCATGGGTCCTAACTTACAATGCACTGGATTTCACACATTACATTAATATGATATCAAAGAGTTTTTGTATAATTATTCTAGTGATTTCTGCAGTGGTTTTGGTCTCAGTGAGTATTTATGGCTATGACTGTCTTTCTCCCCTTAATCATTTCTCATCTTCAGAATTTAAGAAAACTAGGAACATAAGTAATACATAGCTGAGCTTAGAAACAGACTTGCATAATTTTTAATTTGACATTACTGAGGTGAGTGCCTCTGAGCCTTGTCACCCAGGAGTTGTTCTAGGGGTATTTGAGTATCCTTTTACCTTAAGTTTGATAGAATAGACATGTACACTTAGAAAATCAGACTTTCAGGAGACATGAATAAAAAAGACTAATAACATCTGCGTTCAACACCAAGCATTTATGTAATTGTTTTACATAATTATGTAATTATGTCTTATTGTTTTAATCGTATCTGTGCTGAAGTGTCAGCAGAGGCTCTCATACCTGGTAGTACCTGCATCTCTTGTGCAGGGAAACCGGTACAGCTGGTGTAGTTTGGGCTTGAAGGTCTGACCACTTGAGGATGCAGCATCTCCTCATTTACCTGCATTGTCCACACACATGGATCAATGAGCAATGTCAACCTTTCTCTTGACAGTGAAAACGGTTTCAGTACCTTTTCTCATAATTCTGTGTAGGTCAATTTGTATAGCTTAAGAAATCATTTCTATTCTTAAAAGTTTATTTTGAAAGTTGAGATTAGACTTTGTTGAACTAGCCAAATTAAAAGTGCTGTTAGATAAATTTGTATAAAATTAAGTAATGAATAATATTTTCTATCAAGACAGTTGATTAGAAAGTGTTCTCTCTATGCTTACCCTCTGAGGCATTTCTGTAAGGACCACTTTCATGTTTTTGCAGGTACTGTAATAGGTGTTGTCATTTATACTGGAAAAGAGACTCGAAGTGTAATGAACACATCCAATCCAAAAAATAAGGTAGGCTAGATTAAGGAGCAGCTGCTTTAATGACTTGATTTTCCCTTTCAGTGAGAAAGTTCTGAAGTTCTGGAGAACTTGTTCATTTTAGCTTAATATATAACATAAAAACAGAGTTTGAAAAATGTGGGTGATTTCAGATGTGAATTCTCTGTATTTATGTAACAGGATGCTCATACTGAAGACCTTCCGGAAGTATCTCTTCTGGGTTAATCAAAGTTTGATATGTCTCTTAAATTTTCTTTGTTAGATATACAATTTGCCCATAATTTGATAGCTGGCTATGGTCTTTTCAATTTATTTATTTTATACTTTGTACTCTTTTATATGTTGATGGCTCATTTTTAAAAATAAAAGAATCTATATTAATATTTTATAGTATTTAATTGATAGTATGACATTATTAAACTCGTATCAATTTATTTCCATTTCATAAGCATGTTGAAAAACTTTTTAGTTTTAAGGACTGCTTAATTATATTACTAAATTGATCATATTTCTGTTATATTCCTGAAATTGCTGTTTATGTAGGCAGCATGTGTGTGCAAGTTATAGCGGAGCAAAAAAAGTTAGTTTGAATCCTCAGATGCTGTTATTTGGGTAATACATTTTGTACAGTCAAGTCATAGAATGTGCTGGTGTCTACTTTATGAGAAGCACTTTCTACCTGTGCATTTTACTCACCTTTATTTGAAATATAATCTGAGGTATATCTAAGTAGAAGAAAAAAAGCATTCTCATGGATTCATACCTTTGTGAGTAATTAATAGAAAAGGTCTTTTGCAGGAAATTTCTAAAAAGCGGTAAAAATGAAATAATTCTTTGAAAATATATATTGAAGGACAAGATGTATTCCATCTTTTTCAGCTAAATACTATTTTAAAAAAACAGTTAACCCTCCCAATATTAGGAAAGCATCCCTTACCCTTTGAATGTCTGTGCCCGTTTGCAGCACAGCAGAGTGGCACTGATGTGTTTCCCATCTGGAGAGTATCCTTGCCCTGTCCCAGGTCATATGAGTCATCCTAGTGAGCTCGATGAAGTATTGTGTTTGTTAGGACTCCAAATGTCTGTGTGTGACATATTTACTAAAGTGAAAGACAAATATTGTGCTACTATTATTTTAGTATAAATTCTGATTGTGATAACAGGGGAAATTATCCCTGTTGATTTATATTACAACTTTGTGCTAATTTGAGGAAATTGAATATACTGCAAGTCATTATTTTTTCATTAGAGTTAAATTTATTTAAAAATAAATTATTAAATTTTTGACAGAATTACATGCATGTTTGTGTATGTTTTCTATGAAGTACAGCGATTTCTTTTTCTTTAGTAAGCAAAATTAGAACATTCTAACGATGCATATATGAGTCCTAGGGTAGTATTCTTTCTTAATCATTTCTAATCATTTTACTTTTAGGATGAATATTGAGGGTAAATTTAATTTTAAATACTAAGATTTAAAATCTTAAAAGTTATCCTGTCATGTAACACAACTTCTGCTTCTTCTCACCTTCCTCTTAAGGGCAGCTTTCACCTCGCATTGTCTGTGTCCACACCTGACTGTTTTGCATGTACCTTTGGTTTTGGTTCCCATGCTGTTCCCTTAGGTGTTGACACAGAGCCAGTTAGGTGACCTTTCCCAGGTGTGTGCCTGTGGTAAAGAACTCTGGCTCTGAGGCTTAGCTGCTTGGTTAGAGCTGGTGTTGCCACTAACCAGCTAGCTCTGTGACCCTGAGCAAGTGGCTTCATTCTGTGTCTCACCACTCAGTATGTGTTAGCCATTGCTACTGTCTTCCTATAAAATGAAGCACACGTTGTGAATGAGTGCCCGGCCCTCGTCAGCCCAGAAATAGTCTGTGTGCACATAGCTGTTCATACACTCTGTCCTGCCCCACGCTGCCCCAGCCTGGAGACCGTCGCTGTGCCCATGTCAGCAGTCTTCCCTCCATTCCTCCTCCTTCTCCCTCTTCCTCTTGCTCTCCTTTTTTTAAAAAAAAAACAAAAAAAAAAACTTCTAAATCCCTTGGTATTAACACAATGTATCTATAACAGGAAGGGTATCTTTGATTTTTTGCACAACTGGATTCAAAACTCTGCTCTGCCACTGGTCAGCTTCACATGTAGAGCGAACACGCCCTTTCATTGGCTGGCACCTTCCTCGTGCTTAATCAACATTTAGGCATCTCCCTCTAGTTGGAAATCAGTGTAATTGTGATAGCGACAGCCCAGGGAGAATGCTGACATGTGGCGAGTTCTGTTCAGAGCACTTTGTGTACATGATGTCTGAATCAGCACGACCAACCTTGGGGGAAATGGCATCATCTGGTTTTAGAGCAGGGGACATTACAGTGCAGGAGGCTCTGCTTGTCACCATGGTGCATGCTTCGTGAAAGCACTGTAGATCATAGAACTCCAGCTTGCTAGGAAAACATTTTGTCATTAACAAAATAATCTTAGGATAAGAATAAAGTCTCTAAATTTGCATGTGTTACTAAATCTAAGTGTTAAATGCCAGGTTTATAGGTAAAAACTTCAGGAGACATTATAAGCATGTTCAGTGGACAAAAAGTAATGGGTGTAATTTATCTAGGGGAAGTACTGATATATGTTGAATGAAAAGATGATGTGATATTTGAATCCCTAAAGAGAAAAGGAAGACAGAAAATACTATTCACTGTAAGACATCATGTGAAGACTACATCTTAGTGTTCTTCCAGTAGCTTACTAAGCCAGTAAACATTTGGATTTCAGAGAAGGCTACTGGGAACAAAAAGGAAACATTCGAAAGGGAAATCAGATCGTTTAACTGAGTTTCCCTTCCTCAGGGAAGCACACTATTCCTTATACTCATTCTGAAGTGTGTGTGGGCCAGTCACTGACACAGTGGTCAGGTGAAGTTCTGTGGTGGCATTCCTGACAGCAGAGGAATTGGGGCTGGGGAAATACATATTTATAAAGGAGTTTTGTCTCTCAGTCATGCTGTCATGCAAACTGCCCTAAAACCACAGGAACATACTACAGCAAAGACTGCTTTTCTCCTTTGAGCAAGTGTCTAACATGTTGGCAGGTGCTCTGCTCCTCATTGTCCCTCAGGGAACCCTCCTGGACACATGCTTCCATGACCACTGGGTAGAAAGACACTGACATGACGGATTGCATACTGACTTGCAGCTTCTGCCAGTGAGTGGCACAGGTCACATTGCCTTGGTCAGAGCAAGCAGTGGCCTTGCGGAAGGTGAAGGAGTCAGGACAGTTATATCCCTTCCCCAAGTGCAGAAGGTGGGAAAAGCGGGAACATGTAATGACTTAGTACCACTGGCTACCCCAGCATAGTTATAGATGAGAGTGTCCAGGCCTTTTCTGTACACTAAGAACCAAAACAAAATAGGAACTTCCTAAAACCCCGTGGAATGCTGGCGGTAAAGGCCTCTAAGGCAGAGGAAGAGGAGCCAGGAAGGTTGAAGGAAGAAAGCCCTTCTGAAGATGCATGGTGGTGCACACACAGCATGCCGAGATCATTGGGGAGAAAAATGAAAAGAGACTAGTGATTTAGCAACAGGAGGATCCTGGTGAAATGAGAATCATTGTCTTTAATTTCTTCAGGCGGAATCGGATGCAAAAGCAAATATGGGGACCCTGTGCGGAAGATCGAGGGTGTTGGGAAGGACAGTGGTGGGGAGGGAACCCAAAGCACTGAGGGAGCAATAGGGGGATGCAGGCAAAGGATTTTATTGATTTTGTTTCTGGTGAGAGAATGATAAAACTATTAATGCCTTCCATAAAAGGAGAGAGAGAGAGAATCTTAGTTTATAAAGGGGAAAATATAGTCTACAGAAGAGTAAGTTTGATGTGCATCCCGCAGTAACTTAAATGTGGGAGCCTGAGGTCGCTGGAGAAAATATTGTATGTTGTTAAATGGCAAAGAGCTGCCATGTGCAGTAGTAGGGTGTGGTTGTTGGGCTTTGGAGAAGTGGGGGCAGTGCTTGGTCCTTGGCTCTGTAGCATGTTGTTTCCTGCCTCCCCCATAGTGTGTGCAAGGGGGACCTGTTCCTTTGTGAAACTGCGATGAGCTGTTGGGACGGAAAGCACTGCAGTCAGAGTTGTGTGGATGAAGAGGGAGAAGCTAATGATAACACTCCTTCAGGTAGGGAGATGGATGCAGAACATGGCTGGAGTCAGCGAGGATTCCTGAAAGCACAGGGGAGCATTGCGGCCTAACCATTTAGCTCATTGGTTCTTGAGCAGTGGTAAGGACCCAACTGCTGCTGGGAATCTTAAATCTGTGATGGATCCAGTAATGAGCAAGTGGCTTTCTCCGGTGGATGTTCAGGAGCCCCAGAGCAGAGGCAGAGACATGAACAGAGAAATGTCTGGTCCGAAGTGACGGGTGGTGGGGCGAGCAGGTCGGGGGCTCTTCCCTCAGTAGCTGCCACACCTGCCTGCAGATGCATACAGGCAGCCAGGGTCCTGCGGGTTGCGATACTAGACATGACGGCCTGCTCCTGGGGCCCCTGTCCCCCGTGCCCTTTGCCTCACGCAGGTGTGGAGTGTTGGGTGAGGGCTATTGCACCAAATCCTGTCTCCCCCTGGGAAAAGCACCAGTTGCCCCCATTGAGTTGGGGGACTTGAATGTGACTCCTCATGGAGGCGGGGGTGCTTATGTACCAGCATACCCTCCCAGAGCTGAGGGAAGGACATCTGTTGTGTGTGTAACCAGTTTTACTAGTTGCTTCATAAAATCTATTTTTAAACTTGTCATTCTGCCTATCTCATTTCCCAAGCCTTAATTTGGGCATTTCTCCTTTTGTCTTCATTTTGTCTATTTCGTTCTTCTCTAGCTGCTTATTAGAAAGAAAACATCAAACAGAAAAGTAAGGAGAAAAATATCACTTGTCTCATATTCTCCTGTGGCCACACATCCCTCCAACTCTATCCTATCCATGCATTTTTAAAAACAGAGATTAGGGCACTTTGTCTAGCTGCTGCATTAGCTGGCTACCTTACTTTGCAACACCTCTCTGTCCACACAGCCTTGTCTCATGACCCAACTGAGTGGCCTCAGCATCACCTCTGCTTGTACAGAGGCCACCCCCAGGTGTGTCTCCTAGGCCTGAATCAGAAACTGCAGGTGCGGCCACCTCTGAGACGGAGAGCCACCGCCTCCTTAGTGGCCACAACAATATGAAATGTAAAGAGAATTCATAGGCAAATAAAGCTGCAACCACATTTCACTCAGTCATATATCCCACCTGATGCACCCTTTCAGAGTTGTCCTTGTAATTGGTTTTCAAAATCTAAGGTGATAATTTTATAGACTCAGAATATACAGCCTTAAGCTTATTACAAGAGTTTATTAGAATACCTTTTATTTATTTTTTAAAATATTTTATTTATTCATGAGAGACAGACACAGAGAGGCAGAGACACAGGCAGAGGGAGAAGCAGGCGGGGAGCCTGATGTGGGACTTGATCCCAGGACCCTGGGATCACTCCCTGAGCCAAAGGCAGATGCTCAACCACTGAGCCACCCAGGCTCCCTATCAGAATTTTTTTAAATGTAGAATGTTTCATCCAGTCGTGGGGATTAATACCACAATCTACAACGTTGTTAGATGGAGGACTTGAGTTCTAAGATACAGACCAGTTCTTGTGGCTTCTTTTCAGGACAAGAACGTGTGCCTCTGGTGCGCCAACAGGCGCGAGGAGGGACATGGGGTCTACTTAGTCTGAAATTGTTATCTTAAACCTGAGCAAATCAAAAGTTTTTATTACTAAGCAGTTACTTTTATAATAATATTTGGTGAAAGTCTAAATTATAAGGAATACAACTTGAGTAATGGACTGTTTTATAAAACCTAGCTTGAGATATATTTAATAAGATGATACTTGATTACATTTAAGAGGGAAAAATTCTTACAGGAGGTTAAGAAAAATCAATTGTGACAGGCTGCCATTTTCATGCCATTCATAATAATAAGTTGCTCAGAGCAAGAGCATCAAGGATGAAATGGTAATACAAATTGCTTCAAGTAGTTATTGTAATCCCTTGGGCATATTGATTTGTGTTTCTAATAAAAAGATGCTTTCAAACGTCTCACTGACAGACAGGTGATATGTGCCATTATGTGAATTAGAGCTACTTCTTGTTCTCTGAATTGTTGTAAAGGCGTTTTCAGATAACAGAACAAAATAGAATCAGCTATGCTGTACTTTGTGGGTTGAAATATCAAGGCTGTGTTGGAAAATAGCTTACTTCTTTTTAAAAGGACAATTTATTAATATTTTAAAAGTTGTATTGACTTATATACTAAGATTGTTACCATAGAATAACTTCTCTTTTTTTCTTGTGGTTGCATGCAATCATGGCACCCCTTAATTTTTTTAATAGTTGCCTTCTTGAGTAATAAAATCTTTGGGTTTAAATATGTGTTTAGAAATGTGATGATGTGCTTTGCGAAAGAGCTGCATGTTGTAGAATACAGCAACGTGGTGGATCTCTGTGGATAAAAAGACTTTGGGAATGCTTTTTTTAGATAACTGTTATTAATATTAACAAATCATAGTGTTTGAAAGCCTCATCAGGAAAAGATTAACTAGAGAAACAAGCCTACAATAAAGTAGTTCAGCGGCATGCCGACAGGACCCAGTGTGGCTCTCAGGGTTATGGCAGCACCCACCCCGCCTTTGCTGCATTTGTGACTGCACACTTTAATATTACAGCTGCTCACAATTAAAAATTGTGTTTCTTCATCAGCAGTGTGAATGTAAATAAACTTATAATTTCAGGAAAACAATAAAGAGGCAAAATACTAAATAGTTAGAAAGCAATCCTAATGATAACACCTGGGACATAATGCTCTATCAGAGTATGCAGCAAATATCTATACTGGGAAACCTGGATTTAGTCCCTAAGTTCATTTTAAATATGAATTTGATTATAAAGCAGGTGTTCTAAATGGGAACATGAGCATATTTATTATTTAAAATAAATACTTTGTATCAGTAAAAAAAACTTAGTGTTACATAAAACTCTGAATGAGGAAAGCTTACTAATCATTTATTGCATATTCATTGAGAACTACTTGATAATATTTTATCATTTCTGAGCAGTATAGTTAAATTCTTTATAATCAAGATCATAACAAAGAAGTATAGGGACCTCTGGGTGCCTTAGTTGGTTAAGTGTCTGACTCTTGCTTTCGGCTCAGGTCATGATCTCGGGGTGTGGAATTGAGCCCCCAAGTTGAGTTCTGGGCTCAGAGATGAGTCTGCTCGAGATTCTCTCTCACTCTAAATAAGTAAATAAATCTTTAAAAAATGAAAGAAATATAATTTATTGAAGAAGCAAATAAATATTTTCACAATTGTCTTTATTTTTTGAAATCCTTGTTTCCTTACTCTGAGGCTTTAAAAATTGTTAGAAATTTATGGAAGTTGTGATGCCTTGTTGATCAGGATGTTTCCATCTTACTTTGTATGAGCTCACAAACCTGAGTGCTTACCATCACCACATTATCCTGAAGCCTTTTTGACCAGGATCTGAAATATCTAGTGGGACCAAGAGTAAGGAGTAAGGTCAGTTTTAAACCTTTTATCAGAACTGGAGGAAGGTGGTGTGTGGATAACAATGTTATGAGTAGAGACAGGAAGGGGGAATAGTGAGGTTTTCTGTTGTTCCAAGATTGCCAGACTTGGTGTTATCTTCCCAGGGAGGCTGTGGGTGTTGAGTGGTATAGGCCTACCGTGGGACTCTTCATGCTGAGGCCTCGCGTGGCTGTCACGGATCAGGAAGAGGTCACGAGTGTGGTGTGGGTTCAGAAGCAGACTTCCAGTAGGGGGGAGATTCTGAGCCAGCCCAGGTAGAGGGGAGGGTCACCTGGTTCCTTACTGTGCCTGGGAAGGCCTACAGTGCAGGGCTGTCAGCCCCCCGGTGGCTCTTCCTTCTTAGAGAAGCTGGTCAGGAGGAGAACATGGCCTAGCCTCACTTAGCAGGCCATGTGGGGTGCTTGTCTAAGGGCATCTGCCTGGGTGGGGTGGGAGGCCCACTGGCTCCTTGTGCTAGGCACCTCCAGTTTACTACCAGGGCCCCTGCACCCTACCCCCGAGGCCAGCTCCGTGCGACGATTGCTCTGTGCTGGCCACTGTTGCAGCATCAGCCCACTGGCATAGCACCCACCACATGTACTGAATGATGAGGTAGTTTTCTTAAGGAGCTGTTCATTTTTTTTTCCCTTCCATAGTTGATTTTTTCCAAGTGATAATTTTTTTAAAATATTCCTCAGCAATAAATATTAAAACATCTGGTTTCAACTTAATTGTCTTCTCATACATCTGAAAATATATTCTGAATGCTACTGTTTTTTAAAAATTTGATTTGTCAACGTACCAAAGTTTCTTTTTTAAAACTGCATTAACTAAAACATGTGTATGATAAATTTAACATGAAATTAAATGGCTCTGTTTTCTCCTATGTAATTAGCAGTGTCAGCTAATAATTACCTTTTGTGAAACTTTAAAATATATCGTGTGTGTGTGCATGTGCATGTGCAGGCGCGAGCTTTCCCACTGTGCTGAACTGTTGAGTGCCTGGGATTTCTTTCTGAGGGACAATCATCCACACGAAGCATCTCTGAAAGGCTTGTTTTTAAATTGCATAATGCCATCAAAATCAAAACGTTTTGGAGGGAGGCCTTGAGTCAGAATGATGTTTTTGAACAGTGTTGTTTGAACACTGTTAGGCTTAGAAACTTCTGTGGGATAAATTACACATCAGAAGTTCCTTTTCTTTACCTTCAGTATAAATTGAAATCAGCATGCCGGTGTATTTCATAGTATATTCAAGAGGTAATAGAAAGTTTCAAGTGAACCCAAAATATAGTGGTAAAGGTTAATTAGTCCCTTCCTCCAGTGAACAGAGCCTTCCAGTAGCAAAACTTGAGTAAATATTAGTTGAAGTACTTGCTGTTTGATGTTTTGAAGTCTTGATGGGAGGTGATGTCACAGGAAGAGCTCTGCCCCAGGCAGATGGGAGGGCCTCAGAATGAGGGAACCAAGGATGCCAGAGGGTGCACAGGGTGTGTCACCCGTTGTCAACAGCTCATCTTAGTGATTGTGTGAGCTGGATCCTGACACAGGTTTAGTTACTGAGGGTGGGTTAGTTAGTACAGTGGGCTGGCTGAGTGAGCTGTTTGCTTGGTTGATGAGAATTTGTGCTGAATGAGGCCAAGATGGAGAGGACCTTTCAGGAGAGCAGTGTCCCCTGAGTTATCTCATTCCTGGCAAAGGAAAGCAGGCTGGTAAATGACGGACGGTGACAGCAAGGTGCTCACGGTGCTATCAAGGGGCTTTGTGTCACCTGGGGCACCTGTGCTCATTGGTTCCTTTGCTCCATTAAAACTTCTAAAATATTTAGGCACATCTGCGTAGCTCAGTGGTTGAGCATCTGCCTTAGGCTCAGGGCATGATCCTGGGGTCCTGGTATCAAGTCCTGCAACTTCTAAAATTTTTAAACAAATGAGATATTATTACAGACAGAACTATAAGTAACAGTACTTTTTGATTATGAAACATTTTTTGAAGCACATCTAGTTCACAAAAAATTTTTATTTTCAAAACAGAGAAGAAGAATTATTTACAGTAAAGTTTATAAAAGTTTTCACCCTGATACTTGAGGGATTTAAAATGATGTATTTTATACACATACACAACAGTATGGGTAGAACTTTGAAAATACAATTATTGCCTAAGCTGCCAATCACTGTTTCCATTGAGGCTCCTCTGGCAGGAGATGGGGTCGTAAAAACTGAGGTGAATTTAATTAATTAATTTAATATGTGTGCATGCTGTGCAAGTGACTGGCAACATCTGTATGCTGGTGGCTGGAGTGCTCTCGTGGTCATCTTCCCTTGTACCGTGCCTGCCTGCCTCCCCATGGGTGGGCTTCCCCTCCTTCCCCATGGGGCCCAGCACACCTGGATATCAGCACCCACACATGTCTCAGGCGGCTCCTCCACCCATCAGGGTTTCCCACAGTGCTGGGATGGCAACCCGTCCAGGTGCCACTGCCATCCCCCTCTCCCACACAGCTCACACAGCTGCTTCCCCATTTGTTCTCAGCTTTGCGCCCAGCAACACACATGCTTGCAAAGTACAGGTTGGTATGAGGTTAGTTTCCAGCCCAAAGTGGTTCCAGGGGTCCCCATTGCTCTCAGAGCAAACACCGGCCCCTCTGCTGTAGCCGGGAGGCCCTGACCTCTTGCAGGAGCTCCTTGTGGGCTGTGCCCGCCCTGCTTGGTGTTTTTGCCCAGAGGCTCACCTCTGCTTCTGTGCTTAAATAAGTAAACCTGGGGTAACTATTTATGTGTCTGTGGTTTCCACACATCATTAACTCCCTGGAGGCAGGAGTTGTGCCTTTTTCTCTTCCTGCAGTCTAAGCTCCTCAGACATAATAGATGTTGGATAGTTTAAATTAGGAGCAAAGAAGGATATAAAGATGATTCGCCTGAAAGTTATGTAGAGTCTTTGTGGGAGACGTGGGCCTACCTGTAATAAACACTGGAGATGCTGTCCTAGGTGATAAAAGTGCTCTGACAGTAGGTGGATTGGGGGGGGGGGGCAGCTACAAGATGGAGGGCACACATTTATTGATCACTCCAGATTCTATACTTGGTGCTGTCCATATCGTCTTATGTGTGACTGGTGGTTTTCTGTTTGTTAGCGCAGTTATTATCTGTTACTGTCCTTGGTTTTTTGTTTTTTGTTTTTCTAAGAATTTATTTATTTATTCATGAGAGACACAGAGAGAGAGGCAGAGACAAAGGCAGAGGGAGAAGCAGGCTCCCTGTAGGGAGCCTGATATGGGACTCGATCCCAGGACACCAGGATCATGCCCTGGGCCAAAGGCAGACACTCCACTGCTGAGCCACCCAGGCATCCCTACTGCCCTTGATTGATGTTTATATTCTCCCTTTGTCCTGTGGGAGTGCATTCAGCCCAGTGTCTGTGTCCCATTATCATAAAGCCATCATTTAGAAATATTGTAAGTGGGATTGAAAAACTAGACAGTCACATGCAGAAGAATGAAACTGGACCATCTTCTTACACCAGACACATAAATTCAAAATGGATGAAAGGCCTAAATGATACAGGAATCTTACCAAATCCTAGAGGAGACCACAGGCAGCAACCAGTTTGACCTCGGCCGTAGCAACTTTTTGCTAGACACGTCTCCCAAGGTGAGGGAAACAAAAGCAAAAGTAAACTATTGGAACCTCATCAGGGTAAAAAGCTTTTGCACGGCAAAGGAAATAACAAAACTAAAAGGCAACCGACAGAATGGGAGAAGATATTTACAAATGTCCTGTCAGACAAAGAGCTAGTATCCAAAATCTATAAAGAACTTAATCAAACTCAACACCCAAAAATCAAAAATATAGTCAAGAAATAGGCAGAAGACATGAACAGACATTTCTCCAAAGAAGACCTACACATGGCCAACAAGCACATGAGAAAATGCTCTGCATCACTTGCCATCAGGGAAATACAAAACAAAACTACAGTGAGATACGACCTCATACCTGTGAGAATGGTGAAAATTAACAAGACAGGAAACAACAGATGTTGGAGAGGATGTGGAGAAAGGGGAATCCTCTTGCACTGTTGGTGGGAATGTGAACTGGTGCAGCCACTCAGGAAAACAGTGTGGAAGTTCATCAAAAAGTAAAAAATAGAGCTACCCTAAGACCAGCAATTGCACCTTTAGGTATTTACCCCAAAGAGGGACACCTGCACCCCAGTGTTCACAGCAGCCATGTCCACAAGAGGCAGACTGTGGAAAGAGTCCAGATGTCCTTCGACAGGTAAATGGATAGAGAAGATGTGGTCTGTATATACAATGGAATATTACTCAGGTATCAAAAAGAATGAAATCTTACCATTTGCAGTGATGTGGATGGAGCTAGAGGGTCTTATGCTGAGTGAAATAAATCTACCAGGGAAAGACAAATACATGATTTTACTGATATGTGGAATATAAGAAATAAAACACAGGGACATAGAGGAAAGGAAAGAGGAAAATAAGATGAAAATCAGAGAAGGATACAGACCATAAGAGACTCTGAACTCTAGGAAATAAACAGGTCACTGGAGGGGTGGGGGATGGGGTCATGGGGTGATGGGCATGAAGGAGACACGGGATGTGATGAGCACTGAGTGTGATATAAGACTGAGGAATCACTGATCCCTACCTGTGAAACCAGTGATACACTATATGTTAACCAAATTGAACTTCAGTCAAATAAACAAACCATTTGTTCTTTCTACCACAAAAAGATGTTCCAGATTCATCTTATACTTTCTTTGCCCCTGTCCTGGGATCAGCCCTGGGTTGCTCCCAGCAGAGAGTGGTATTTGGAAGTCAGGATCTGGGGCCTGCCTGTGCTTATTGCTGTTGAGATGGCTGTATCCAGACGCCGGCATCAGAGTGAGGAGACTGGTGCTAGTATGACAGGAAGACAGACACATGCACATACTGTCAGGCCTATTTTGTATTGTATATACTAAACACTGAGTTCAGATACACTTGCTCTAAGTTTCTTTTAGAGCCTGAGAAATATGGCTACTGTTGCCCTTGACATGTTTACTTATTTCATCAATCCCTGCCCTTGCCAGCTGCACCCCTTACCTCCTGTCCAGCTCCAGTGTCTGGGTCAGACCATCCTTGCCTGTCTCCTTCTTCGGGAGGCTTGCCACTAGCCCTACTTCTGGGCCGGTGTCACTCTGCTCGGGCACAGACATATGCATTGTGTTTAGAAAGGACAGGGACACATTCACATAATTAGTCTCCAGCTGTTTTATTTTTGTTTCATTTCTTGAGGGCTGAAACCATTGTTTATTCATTTTTTAGACCTCAGCCAAAGCTTATAGTATGTTAAGACAGACCTGTGAGGTGTGCAGTAAGTGCTGATTGTACAGATGAGTTGGTTGTTGAGAGCGCCAATGAAAGACATATTAAATACTTAAAGCTTCACCCTGAAAGAACCTTTAGGTGAGGATAGAATAGTATTTGTCTTTAATTGATTAAAGAGGAAGTAAGATCAGAATTACTCAGAGTCTCTTTGAGTGTTTAACATTTCTCTGGTGAGCAGATTTTTTATTGTTTGCATGTCCATAGTTGCAGACTGCTGTGCCCAGACTGCTGTGTAACAGGCGTTCATGGATGGGAACCTCCATCTCTCTGTAGAAAGCCCTGGGCAGACACAGGTGCCGGGGCCTGATGCTTCATGTGGACTCCAGCTCCCCTCCCTCCACATCTGCCAAACAGCTATCTGTGGGACCCTGGCCAAAGAGACGAGTAAAACCGTGTCCCTTCCCTTTCTCCGTCTGCTACTTTCTCCACAAGTGGAACTGACCTAATGTAAATTGCCTTTTGCATATGGTACTGTTTAGGATTCAAAATAAACACTGTCCTGAAAGAGATTATGATCAAAAGAGGGAATTCGTCATGGATACATTTCTCTTCTGTCTCTTTCCTTACATTTTACACATAGTACACTCTCAGTAAATAGTGACTTATTTTAGGTCTGAGTTGCTGTGCTGACATTAAGGTTAGGCTCTTTTTGTTTGTTTGGTATTCCAAATTAAGTGACTTTAAAGTTAATAAACAGACTCAGGCCTAGCACTGAAGTTTATGTCTTCAAGCCACAGAGCAGGATTCCTATTGATTCTGCTGTTGGTACTGATGGCTAACTAAGCATCGAGTACCTCTCTTCCTTGCAGCAACGCTGATGGCTGATGCTGCGCTCTGTAGAACTGTGTGGTTGCAGAGCTGCATTGTGGACCCTCTCCAGCCACCATACACAGACATACACACGAGAAGCAGAGAAAGAGACAAATGTCACATTACTACATGTATTGCGTTAACCTGTGGAAATGAGGGGCTTGTGTAGGTTACAATTTAGAGAAGGATTTTATTTTGTTTTGGTTGGAAGTTTAGTCATTCAGGAAACAATCTTAAGTTAAAGTCAATAATTTGTTTTTTATTACAATTACAAAAATTGTTTCTTAGCCTTAAGACACAGACATGGTTGGAAACACAACATAGAAAACAGAATTTTCATAATGGACCAATTTAATATGTTTTTAATTCCAAACAATATAAAGAAAAATGATTACTTCCAAGTTTTAATTTTGGGCTAAGATGATGCATTTGTTCTGTACTTCAGATAAATGCAGATGACATTGCAGCAGCTTGATTTCAGGGGTATGTGTGCACTTTGCCTTCTCAGCAGTCAATTCAGGTTACTATGGAATGTACTCTAGATTCTAGAAGAGAATCAGATTGAGAAGTTTCCTCACATTCTTTAGTCATCAGTTCTTTGAGATCTGTTCTCAAGCCATGAGAGTTGTAACCCTTCTTTTTTTTAAAAAAAAAAAAAAGATTTTATTTATTTATTCGTGAGAGACACAGAGAGAGAGAGGCAGATACACATGCAGGGAGCCCGACGTGGGACTCGATCCCAGGTCTCCAGGATCACACCCTGGGCTGAAGGCGGCGCTAAACCGCTGAGCCACCTGGGCTGCCCGACTTGTAACACTTCTAAAGATATTTGTGGTTGCTAATTAACTGACGCCAGTAAATAAATACATGGGTTTTGGACATTTTAAAGGATCCATGTGATTGTACAATTTCATTTAGCACATGTGAGTCATTTTAAGGATGTGTAATATTCTAGGTTGTAGCTGTGTGTTCATTTTTTGTTTTAATGCTGAATCAGTACATTGAAAGGAAAAGAAGGGTTCTGGGGAGCTGGGTTTGTTTTTCAAAGTAAGATTCACATTGCTCATGAGAGACTTTACGAATGTGCGAGTTTTATGAATAAATGAGTAATTTAGTCATTTTCCCCTTACAATCAATGTAAACAGTTCAAGAAGTATAAAAATGTTCAGTGTGTTACTTTGTTAATGCTGCAGTGCTAGCTTTTCGAAGTAAAATGGAAGGCTTTCAGGCATCCTTTTGTCTTCCCAGAATGGTGGGAACCTCTTCTTACTGGTCCATTCTACCTCTGTTTTGTTGTCCCATCTGAGTTTCAGTTAGTTCGGTTGCTGGATGCAGGTCGAGCTGTTTGCTGCTGTTATTAATTTTGTGAAGTTGTTTCTGTTTATAATTTTTTTCTTTTTTAACGGCGGGGGCCGTGGGAGACGGAGAGAGAGAGAATCCAAGCAGACTCCACGCTCAGCACAGAGTCAGATGTGGGGCTCCATCTCCCAATCCTGAGACCATGACCTGAGCTGAAATCAAGAGTCAGGCACTTCACTTACTGAGCTACCCAGGAGCCCATTTATAATCTTTTGATATCAATTCACCAATTATGTTTCATACTAAGAAATCAAGTATAAATTCTCCAAGTTCTATTTAGTGCTCCCGGAACCACCTGGGACACTGCTGACTTGCTCCATCATCCATCCATGAACACTTGTTTTGTCAGCTCAGGAAAAGCACAGGGGCATAGACATCTGTTCCTTTAGGGACTCCTCATCCTCTCCCTGGGAGACACGTTAACAGACCATTTTAAAACAGACTTGACCTTTACAGTCCTACTAGTCCTTGTGTGTTTGGGGAACATTGGAGACTGACCTAACAAACCTGGGATTGTGAGGGAGGTATAGCCTGGAGGGGGTTAGATTCCGGGAGTGGTAGGGCGCTACAGGCTCCTCCCTGTCAGAGGCGAGCAGAGATCCTGGGTGCGTAGGTCCCGGAGCAGGACTGATTGTGTGCTATTGGTGTGTGAGGTTAAGGGAGAGAGGGGCAGAATCGTCCTTGAGAAAGCAGTTGAGGGCTTCGTGCCGCTGTGGAGGGCTTGACCCACATCCTAGAGCCAGGAGAAAACAAGCTAAGGGTGGGGGGCTGTGTGTGGTACATTGTTCTGACCACTGTGTGAAAGATGGACAGCAGGTGAGTAGGGTGAGTCCCATTTCAGGCAGTTCAGTGTCATAGTCTCTACAGCACAAGATTGAGGTCATGATACTGTGTAGTTTATATACAACACATTGCCTGACACCTCATAAATGCTCAAAAAATGCAGTCAGAGGTATGAGAGAATTGGAAATTTTTAAATATTAATATAAAAAATATGTACCTTGGTGCTTAGCTTTTAAGTTTTTAAATAAATTAAAAAAAAAAACAAATTTGATGATCTTAAAGACTGAGACTTGATCTGAAAGAGCTGTGTACTCCTGAGATTCAAGAAGCCAAGTCTTAAAGAAACCAAGGTGGAGTTTATGTATGAGCAGTAGAAAATAAAGACAGCAAGCCATACTGCCCCATCGTAGACATCCCATCATCCCTGCCCTGGCAAATAAAGGAGAGAATAATGGGAGAAGCAAGAAGGAGAGCAGTGCGTGTGGAATTCTTGCCTCTTAGAGCACAACCCCCAGCAGCACAGCTGTGGAAGCAGAAGATACCAAGGCCTCGGGTCCTCCACAGGGGCAGGCTTCAGGGTCATGTAGGACAATGCCAGAAGGGCCCCTGCCACCGGGAGGGGGCAGACTGGAGAGAAGAGCAAGAAGAGGACTTCTGTGGTGCTGACCGCCCACCCTGGGAGTTGAGCATCCAGAGCTGCTATGATGCCAGGGGCAGAGGGGGTTGCTCCCCATCCTCAGATGCCACTAGGACCCCTCACTCCATCTTGGAACTTAGATGTATGAGTGGAGAAACAGTGGCAAAGGCCAGAATACAATTTAAATCTGAAATTCTAATCACTAATTCAGGATGTGACCAGATTATATTAGATAGAATATTTCGGGATTTATTTTAGGAAAATAAAATATATGCTTTGCACATCTCAGCCTATGTTCTATAAAAATGATATCTACTACTCTAAAACTTCCCAGATGTTGGCAATTGAAGGAGCTTTTGATACTTGTAGGTATAGAATTCTAGATGCGAGTTAGATATGATTCCTGAGTCCTCTGGCCTTGAGAAAAGCCCCAGGGATTTGCAGTAGAGGAGGCTGGGAAGGCAAGCCATTACCAGGTACTTGGAGAGCTTGAGGCCTTGTTGAAGCTGAAGACTCCGTTTCTAGAAGGATTATCTTAAATTGTTGTGTGACTTTCTAGCAGAGATCCTCTGGAAGCAAAGATCTGATCTTGGGTTTTGCGGGTTTGTCAGGGTTTTACGGGCTGTGAATGAGAGAAAGCTCATGTGCAGTAACAAATAGACCCTGACCTATACAGTGGCTCGGAAAACACCACTCACCTCCTTCCTGCCTGCCAAGTGCTCTTCTTGGGGTGACTGGGGATTTGGTTTTCTCCTAGCTTGTGGCTCCAGTAGCCCTAGGGCCTTGTCACTGCCACTGCATCTCACCACAGGGGGAGGAGCACGGTGGGTCCCATCCAGCGACCTGGAAGTCAGCACTCCGGGTCCTACAGCAGGAAGGAGCTGAGCCAACAAAGTCCATGACTGTCACCTGAAATCTAAGAGAGAAGCTGGGATCTGTTGAACCGGAGCCATAAACTGGAAGGAAAAACTAAGTCATTTTGACAACAGATTCTGGAGGGTGAGTGGGGAGTGTTACGGCTGGGACCTGGGCAGTGAGGAGTGTCCCCTCTAACAGTCTTGTCTGTAGACAGTGAGGACCCTGTGTGGCCTTGTCCCACCTGGGGAGGGTATCTTGCCCACTCAGCCCCCCACTTGTGAAGGTGACAGATCCATTAAAAACCTGGGAGTTATTCACAAAATTATAGAACACTCCTTCTGCCCCACACCTCAGCCCCACACTGGTCGGTCTCCGGTGCCGCCATAGCAGATTTTAGATGGAAGAGCTGCAGGGCCCAGACTCCCTGAGGAGCTGCAGTCAAGAGGCCAAGTCAGCAGGGGAGATGGGGAGGGGGCACCAGAGGTCCCACAGCTCTGGCCCAGGTTGCAGGAAACTGGTTGCAGAGGTCTCCCTAAAAGCTAAAAAGCTTTACATCAGTTCGTGTTACCTGGCGCATCATGTCTGGCTTTAAACAAATGTCGTAAGACATTCTGACAGACAGGGAAAACAGTCTGAAGAAACAAAGCCAGCAACAGACCCAGACTCATGTAGGGCAGGTCGTGAGGAACCCTGGTCCACACGTGAAGGGCTGTGGTACAAAGGACAGACGTTGCTCAGGAGCAGATGTGGACGTTGCGGTATGGAACTGCATATTGTCTAGAAAGGATCAAAAGGAGGTGGAAGAAGTCAATCACTGTGACAGATGAAGATGTGAGAAGCTTCTCACTGGGCTGCACAGTGCAATCTGGACAGGTCAAAAGAAACCTCATAAGTGAGAAGCAAAAAGAGAAAAGAATGAAAAAGGGAACAGGGGCCTGGAACAGAGCCTCCAAGAATCGAGAGATGGTCTCAGAAGGTGTAATGCACCTGTAGCAGCGACAGCAGCCAGATGTTCAGACGAGTGGCTGGAGTGTGGATGGCCATGTGTTTCCTAAAATGAATGACAGACATCAAACCACAGATCTGGAAGCTCAGAGAACAAGCTGGAAAAAGCCAAAAGCATCTTAACCCACTTGTTTCACATGAGGCTCCAGCAACCCAAGGGCAGAGAGAGAATCTTGGCAGAAGCCAGAGGAAATACGAGCAGAGGCCTGGAGAAGGCATGGGTCACCACCTGCCAGGGCAGGTGGTGTGCAGGTGGCCGCTCCTCATTCATGCCCAGGGAGGCCAGGGTAAACGGCAAGCTCCGCGAATGTTCCGACCAGACTGAGGAGAGAAGCAGCAGAGCTGGAGGGTTTACTGGAGTCTTCCAGAGCCTCAGAGGGAGGAGGAGCCTCTAGATGTAACATGAGCATGAAAGCCCTCTTGTCTCTACTTTCTTCCAAGTCCCATACCCAGAAGACCATCTCCACAGGCAGAGAGGACTATGTGCACACACCCTGGTGTGTGTGTGTGCGCACGTGTGCATGCATGTGCACTGAGTGCCACCAGGGCTTTGCCCTGGCCGGCCACCATGTGCAGACACACGGTGCAGGAGCGCTCAACCGTGGTCACCTGCTCTGGCGCAGTCCCTGTGCACCCTGCTGGGTTTGAGCAGCACGTGGGGCCATCTCAGCTGGACTCCCACAGAAGTGTTGGTGCCATCCTAGGTCGCTGTGCATGTTACATCATGAGCTCCTCACTTAGGTTCTGCAGTTCAGAAACACTCCACAGTTCTTTGCCTTTAAGGCATTAAATCCAGTTCCATACCCATTTACCTTTCCTCTGAGATGGTCTTCTTCCATGTGTCTTGTTGCCAGCTAGGGAGCAACGTAAGCTTCAACATTGGAGGTTTTCCTTGGGTTTTGTTTGATAGCAGGAATGACACTGTTTTGATTTTGTTTTAATTTTTGTTAACATGCATGCACAAAAGTGCAGGAATTTAAAGTCTGCAAGCCGGTGAGTCCTCACAAAGTGAGCACTCAGGTCTAGTCCATTACTTGGGCAAGAAATAGAACTTTACTCATACTCCAGAAGCTTCTCTCCCCTGCCCTTTCCTCCCCCAAAATAAACACTGTCCTCCTATCTAGTCGACATTATTTTTTTTTCAGATTTTGAAGTTTACAGATAATGCAGTTATGGGAAATGTGTTTTTTGCATCTGGCTCCTCTGGCACCTGTGCATGTGTGAGGTTGGTTGCAGCACTCTGCCCTCTGCCTTGCCCACGAGTGCAGTGGCTGGGTCATAGGGTAGCTCTATTTTTAACTTCTTGGGGAACCTCCACACTGTTTACCAGAGTGGCTGCACCAGTTTGCATTCCCACCAACAGTGTGGGAAGGGTTCCCCCCTTCTCCACATCCTTGCCAATATCTGTCATTTCCTGACTCGTTAATTTTAACCATTCTGATAGGTGTAAAGTGGTATCTCATTGTGGTTTTGATCTGTATTTCCCTGATGATGAGCGATGAGGAGCATCTTTTCATGTGCTTGCAGACCATCTGGATGTTGTCTTTGGAGAAATGTCTGTTCATGTCTTCTGCCCATTTCTTGATTGGATTCTTTGTTTTTTGGGTACTGAGTTTGAGAAGTTCTTTGTTGATCTTTTCAGTGATATTTTCTGATTTTTCTTTGTAGAGTTTTGTACACCTTTTGTTCAATTTATTTCTAGGTATTTAGATTTTGTTGATGCGGTTTCAATTGTTACTATTTAAGTTTCATTTCCTCTTCACTGCTATACAAAAATATAGTTGCAGTGAAGCCTTTTATTCCCAAATTGCTTTCCAATTAAAAATATTAAAGACATACTTTGCATTTTAATTATGGATCCTAATCAGATATTGAGAATTGTCATCTCAAGAATTTACTTGACATCTTGGGGCACCTGGGTGGCCCAGTCAGTTAAGTGACCAACTCTTGATTTCGGCTCAGGTCATAATCTCAGGATCGTGAGATTGAGCCCTGCATCCGTCTCCATGCCCAGCAAGGATTCTGTCTCTTTCTGCCCCATCCCTCTAAAAAATTTACCCTCTAGCCAGCTGATAGTTTTTTAAATGAGTTAGCACAAGAGTTTCTGCTGCTGCTGGCAGGTGCTGCGTCCACCTCAGGGCCCCAGGAAAGCCATCTCCTGTCTCTATGAAGGAGGCAGATCATAGGTACCTGAAGTGTCATTGCAGAGGTGCACAGAAACTCTTCGGAAAGGAAGCAATGTGACCCTGTTTAACAGCAGTTTGGGCTGCCACTGTGCCAGGCCAGACACTCCCAGACCATGGGAGCGAGAGGTGGTCGCTTTGAAGGTATTTGGCCAAGTCCAGATGTTACTCCAGCCCTTTTTACTCATGGAGGTGGCCAGCTGGTGCCAGCTCCCTAGTAGTTGTAGGCACAACATGCCCCTGACCATCCTGGCCAGTCCTGACTCACCTTTCTGTCTTTACCCTAACTCATGAGCTGTGGACAGGCAGCAAGTTTGATTTGTTTGAGGTTTGGCTTCCTTCCTCTTCTTCCTGTGTTCAGATGGTGATGTGTACGACCAGTGGCTAAGGGGCCAGGAGCTGACATCACCCCCCTTTGGAGAAAGCTTTTCTGATGACTGGATTTCAAGGGGAAAGGATATGCAGCATACAAGTCAGCTATTATGTAAACAGTGTTTTTGTTTGGATGTGAAAGAAATCAGATCAAAGGAGAAATATGTGCACTGTTGTGACATTAAGAGCAAGAATGATAGCAGTCAGCTTCAAGGAGCAATTCCCAGGCAGGCAGCCTGGTGAGCGTGCCCTGAGTGGTCCACACAGAGGCCTCAGAGGGGAGAGGGCACTTTGTGACCAAAGTCCACCGTGGGCTCAGATGTATTTTGCCCTGTAAAGGCTTCAGAAAGCCACGCTGGGAGGTGTTTGGGGCCAGCTGCCTGGTTGGGTGAAGTTGGCCTGGTTGATGGACACGTCCTGGAGAGGCCAGGCTCTGCCCATGTGCCACAGCAGTTCTCCTGCCAACACTGCCCACAGGCAGTGACTAGTTGTGCATCTTGAATGCAAACAAAGATGGAGAATTTGCAAACAGGCCAGATCCCATTACGGCACTTCATGCCGATGTGGTGCTCACAGCCCTCTGCACACAGGATCGTTCTGGCAGAGCTGGGCCCCAGGATGAAGCGGGAGCCCTGAGCTCTGGGAAGACATGTGCTGAAGCCTCGCTGAGATCTATTGTCACAGTGACAGGTAGATGGGAAGATGGGGTGTTCTGCCGTGTATTACAGGTACTTAAAATAGTCTGGCAAGAATTAATTCGTTTAAATTCTAGTCATTATGGTGCCATTTCCTACTATCATGTCATACTTATTTTGAAAGGAAATTGAAGAAAAATTAGCTTACCTGTGGTGGATCATTGTTTAAGACAAATCTGATGACCAAAGCTTACTTCAGGCATTTCACAGCAGCTTCTTCTGTAGTTGAAAATGCTCTTCATGTAAGTTATATGATTATCCTTCAGGAAGAATATTAATCTAACCTTGCTGTTTTCTGGAGAGCATTGTTTTGTAAGGACAGTTAATCATCAGGTAAGTATCAAAGCTCTGAGAGATGCGGAAGGACACAGAAGAGTGCAGAGTGCATTTCTGAGAGTCCTTCGGGCCTGCATTTCCATGCGGATGGGGAGAGGAGACCTGTGGCCACCATGTGCCCCCGCCCTGGCTCTTTGAGGACCCCTTCCTGTCTGACCTGGCACCTCGGGGCTCCAGACCCACCACCCCATCCCTGCTTGGAGCTTGGCAGAACCCACTTGGGGGGGGGGTGGGAGGCTTGAAACACATGAGGCAGCTACAGCTAGGTGATTACTCTGCTGGATAAAAGACTTGCCTCTGTGGACTGTTTACTTCCTTGGTAGTTATTTTAGTTGATCATTTTATTTAGTTTGCTCTTCTTTTCCCAAAGTAGTTGGTACCATTTCAGTAAGTTTTACCATATTTCAATAAAAATAGTAAAGAAAAACATTTTGACAAGCAAGATTTGAGCAGTTTTTATTTTATGAGCCTAATGGAAGTGTGTGTAGTTAATGGGAAATGTGACCAGAGCTCAAATTATGGGAATGAGAGTGAGATCACTTATGCACATGCTCAGGCCCAGGGAGCCAGACGGGAGGACGAGCCTGAAGCTGGTGAGCCAGGCCAGACACCTCAGTTCCCAGAAGGTCAGCCATGGTGCTGACCTGTGATGGAGGTATGAAAATCCAACAGCACAGTCATGCAGCAGCACTTGGTGAAGGCCATTGGGTTGGAAATTGCTAAGGTCACAAGAGGTCAGAAATTAATCAGGTATAAACCAGAAACGAAACTATTTTATGTTAATTATTAGTGTGGAATTAATCTTGTTAAAGTAAACCAGTTACTTGTGCATTTGTTTTTTGTCTGCCTGGACCATTTTTGCCTGCATCTTTTTTCACATAGAATGTGGACTGACAAAATCCAGTATTGCACTCGCTCCTGGGGGTCCCTCCCCATGTCAAGATGGCACAGCCTCCCCATGATCTTGCTGCCTCTTGTCTCCTCACATCCGGCCTGGCTGCTCTGTCATGAGACTTTATTTTTGAGCACTTAGACCCCCTCTGACATTCTGAGACTCCTCTCAGATTGCCAAGGAGCCTAGACCCCCGTAGGGTCCTCCTGATGCACAGTGTGTATTTTCTGTAACCAGCTGAGGTGCTGGGGAGTTTTCAGGGCAGACCCCTGGGGCCATGGCTGTTTGCAAGCCTCAGCCATCAACAGCCCTCGTCCAGAGTTGGAACCTGTTGAGTACATTCTACCATAAGACAATTCACTAATTACTAGAATTTTAGCTCTTTTAGTTTGGGACAACCTTTTCATCATTACGTGGCATGCTTGTTTTTAGCAGCTAATATGTGTAATTACATTTAAAATAAGTGGCTCCCAGTGCTTTAACGGCATTTTGATATTAGTGTTGCGACCTAGCAGTTGTCTTCTCGTGGTTGAATAATTAATTTGTGTCTAAGAGCTTTTACATTTGATAGTTGCCTAACACGGGGTTTCCTTGTGAAGGTTTGCTGGCTCCCAGTGACCCTGAGCTGCCATCTGGTACAAATTCAGAGTGTTTCTGTCATCTGCTACTAATTGCTGTCACCTGCACATCGTAGTCCCTGGAGCTGAGATTGTGTGAGCAGGACGCATATCGCCTTTCGGAGTGGAGTCCTCCACACATGCACATGTGTGTCCCTGAACGGGGAGACAGCCATGTGCTGCGGGGTTTCTCAGTAGAACCATGTTTCGGTTCATTTGTATTTTAACGGGCAAGGTATGAATGATGGTGACTGTTTGGGGAAGGTAATTAATTCACTAAATCCAAGTGTTTTGTCTTTGTTTTGTTTTGTTCTAATGGTTCTCTAGGACTTAGTAGCCTGGTTAGGCTGGTAAGATTGTTTCCATGACATTTGACAGAAGTCTTCTTGAAATCCTCTTTTGTGAGCAGATAAACTTTAGTCAGGGTACTAGCCTATAGCGCCATATTATATTAATGTATTTCACTTGTAATTTAGAGAATAAGAAGAATGCCCTGATCTGAAGGCTAAACTGTCCCCCGTGGCAGTGGCACAGCTGATAATCGCGAGCTAGAAAGATGCGTATATCAAATAGTTTACAAAATGAAGCCAGCTGTGTTTCCCTACATACTGTGGCTTCCTGACATGCATCATTAAACCTTATTAGCTACTTCCTTTTACAAAGATTCTTGTAGTCTTGAACATTGCATATTAACATTTTCTGCCCCTCCAACTGGAAATTATTTGCTTTATTGTAGAGTGTCAACTTGCTCTAGTTTCTGATGCGTTCTAATTGGTACTTTAGAGTGTAATCATCGTGAGATACCACGCCATGCATTTCTTTATTTGGAAATTAATACAGACCTTTTCACTTTATCTGTCAATCTGGGCAACTTTTCACACAATTCCTAACTCCTGGGATTGCTTACAAGCCATTAAGTATGAAATGGTTCATAAAATGTCTTTGAAGACTTACACTTACTTTATAGTAACACAAAAATTTTAGATGTTTAATAGCGTTACATTTTGCCAAGATACCACTAATAAAGCTCTTACACAGTTTTCATAACAATGGAGATAAAGAGGGAAAGTTTCTTGAACCACCTCAAGTTTGTCATTTAAAATTTTCAGCAAACCTGCCGAATTCCATTTTTCTTAAAGAACGAGAATGTAGATCCTGAGAACTGTGGATTGACTCAGAGCTAGCTCTGAGCCCCCTTGGCCAGTGTCTACCAGCGTGTCCCTCTTGGCCGTCTTTTGTCTGCCTTACAAGTATGCGTGCGCCAGCTGCTGCCGATGCTTCTGCAGGGGGGCACCGACATGGGCAGAGGAAGTCCCTGTGCGCACACAGTGTCATTCTGACACACCTGGAACACTGGTTCTCAGGGAGTTCGGTATTGCCCGTGTGCTCCATGCACTTACAGTTAGGGGGCTTGCACCTCACAGCCAGGGAACTTCAGGAGTTGGGTGAGACAGTCATCCTAGCTTGGATTCCAATAAATACTTAGTCATAGATCTTGTCAAGTCAGCTAATGACTCCTGATTTAAAACCACTCCTGTTGAGTGGTTTTTGTAGTGATAGGTGCTGGGTATTTGGAGATTGGGGTACAGACCTTAAATGGTCCATAAGTTCCTTCATATTTACACAGTAAGCTAAGAAACCGTGAGGGAGACAGTGACGTGTGACTGGATGCTGTTGCAACCTTTGTGTGACATGGTGGCTTACAGGGCAGCGTGGGTCCCGGGGGCTGCCTGCAGAGGATCACCCTCCCACCAGAGCCACTGAGCATTCATGAACTGGCCTGCTGATTGTCAGCGCTCCCCACCCTGAGACGTGTTCCTTAGAACTAGCAGCTTCATATGCTATGTTTAGCATTCGACTGAAGTCCCCAATGAAACCAGACTTTCTGGAATCTATTACATAAAAACTCTGTTGACTAAGGCTAGTAAACTCCTTGCACAAACCATCACATACGTTGTGCTTGCTGGTACACCGAAGGAAGAGTTTAGATGTAACATTTTGAAGTTAATCACTGAGCAAGTTTATCTTTATATATATATATTTTTATTTATTATGGAGACCCCTCTGTATCTGAGACCCCTCTGTCTTCTTCTGAAAGAGGATCTAGGATTGGAAATTAAGGTTTCATTGTAAATTAATAACCTTATTTACTAATAAAAATTTAACCATTTCTTTAATCAGAATTTTATAAGATAAAAGCAGGTAAAAAGGTGGTATCTCATGTCACCATTACACGCAATTTCTTTAAAAAAAAAAAGAAAGAAATACAAAAAAACAAGAAACAAAAACCAGTTCTCACGGCACAGTGCCAGGCAGGCTCCAGGGCCAAGGGCTGCTGCAGCCCTCCCCCCACCAGCCTGGCGTGGCCTGTGGATTGCAGTCCTTGCTGTGCTGGGGAAGGGGCACTCTGACCTGTGCTCTCCCCAAATCCAGCCTTTTCCTGTCACCTGTGGTCCAGCAGCTCCACACCAGTTACCAGAATAATTCCTTCAACACCTCATTTTCTGGATATCAGAAAGGGATCACATAATTCTTTTCTAGCTCTTTAAAAGAGTTCCGAGTTTCTTGAAGGGAAGCTGTCATTGTGCTCGGCAATTTCAGGATGCAGTAGTGATGGAAGCCCTGACTGTGTGTTTAGTAATTCCCTTAACAAGTAGTAACCAGAGCCCAAAATTTAGTAGTGGTGTTATTAACATACTTAGCAATACAATATTGTTTTCTAGCCAGTAATAGTTTGCAAATTATATCTAAGTGAATAAGAATGTGTTTTAAGGGCGTTTTTGAAACATACACAAAATATTTGCAATAAAAGATTTGACAGGTTGAGGAGAATGTGCATGTGCCTCCCAGGAGAAAAATGTGCAGGGTGGTCTGGCTTGCCCGTGTAGACCTGTCGATAGACAAGCGCCTGAGAGGCCAGCAGTGCTCCCGGCAGCACAGTCTCCCCTTCCTGCTGTGCCCCTTCAATTCTTAAGAGTCCTAATAAAAGCCTTTCTTTAAGAGTAGAGGTTTTTTGGGAGTTTTTTTAGAGTTATTATTAGAAAAACCTGATTTTTATGTTGCTGGGAAATAAAGAAATCCCAACAGTGTCGGGGTGCACCGCAGGCAAAGCCCCTGGGCACGAAGCACTTCTAGTACCTTTGCCCCCCAGGGTTTGTCGTGGAAGCACAATGACCGCATCGCTGGGCCTCAAACACTGGGTGTTGTGTTTGTAGATACAAAGGATTGGAGAGCAAGTGAATGCTATTTGTAAAATGTCTGTTAAATACAAAATTACCAAAATCAACTGCTTGTTGAATCACATTGAAATCCAAATGCCTGACTTGGACTTATATGAATGAGGTTAAGGTTTCTGATGTCAGTAAAGAGTGTAGGTTATTGAAGTAATTATTTTAAATGGTGAGTAGTCTTGGTAAAACCATTTAAAATTGATAGCTTCTTATACTGGTAGGACAAAATTAAGGGAAATATATACAGGATCTTGAAACCATCAATGGAAGTTGTTTCTACGTCTAAATCTTCAGAAGCCTTAGTACCCTCATACTGTGCTGATTCCCTGCAATATTCTGAATGTGTTCTGGATGTCAGATTTCTGAGCATGATTCCTTCCAGAACAGTACCTTTTTATTCAGGAAATTCCTTCGTGTGCACAGTCCAACATGTTAAAGTCTATCAATTCTGTCTTGAATTCTGCAGGGCAAAAACAGATGCTTAGGGTAACCCTTTTTGGCAAAAAAGTTATATCTACATATAATACAAACATACTGTGTATTCAGTATACTGAATTGGCTGAATTTGAGATCGAAGTTCTACATTCAAACAGCAGGCTTTCAGGATTCAGGGAAAAGCATCAAACATGAGCACCCTCTGCTGTCTCAACTACAACATGCCACCCCTTTGCTTTTGCTGTCTCTTGCAGCTAGGAATCTTAGTGTAAACACAGCCGCAAGATATTAACAGGAATCATGACAGCAGTGCACACGAGTTATATTCAGTAAAGTGCTGGCATGTACATTTTAGTCTTCTCACGTCCCCAGTTCTCAAATAAATCGTTTGGATTATTGTAAAGTAAAATTAGGAGTACTATATATTAGAAAATTATGGGGTTTATTTAATATTCAGTGTCTGATTTTAATGTACCTTGTGTACATAGAGTACACATTAAATTTCCAAATAGTTTGCAGTTTCCATGTTTGTACATACTCATTTTTGTCTTAAATATGGCATTGATGTGTTAAAGGTTGTATATAAGAGTATTTGAAATAATTTATAATGTTAAAAATTAAACTTACAAATTTTTTGAAGCTATTACATTGCTTTAAATTTGATGACTTCTGGGCAGCCCCGGTGGCGCAGTGGTTTAGTGCCGCTTGCAGCCTGGGGTGTGATCCTGGAGACCCGGGATCGAGTCCCGCATCGGGCTTCCTGCATGGGGCCTGCTTCTCCCTCTGCCTGTGTCTCTGCCTCTCTCTCACTCTCTCTCTGAATGAATAAATAAATAAATCTTTAAAAAAATAATAAAATAAATAAATTTGATGACTTCTGATATATTGGTTATACTTTAATAAAGGTTCTAATATGACAGAGGAACCTGTCAGACTTTCACAGACATGACCTAATTGTCCTTTGTGACCATAAAGTAACCCTGCATTTTGCAAAAACAAATCAGATATGTGCTCGTGTATACACATCTGTTCCTGGACAATCTGCAATTTTCTGGCATTTTCATCAGTTATAAAAAGTATCCTGTGGCTGTGTGTCATGTCCAAAATACTAAAGCCAATATTGAAATTTCTCAAATGATCCACAGGGTGGGTGAGCAGTTTGACAAAACAGCTTCATTCTGCACTCACGGAGCCCCTTCAGACTTAGAAGGTAATATGTTTGCAGATTTTAGGAATGATTTCACCTTTTACTGCATGTTTATTGTAGGCCAGCTGACAAGTGGTCTGACAATGTAGGATCAGTCCCAAGTTTGTGTAAACCAGGCTTATTTGGATTTTACCTTGAGTCTCCTGTCTTCTAAGTTTCTTCTATTGATATGCAAAGTGGTTTTATGTCCTTGCTGAATAGCTCTTCTCACACTAGTACTTTTTTTGTTGTTTAAAAAATATAACAACCCCATTTTCTTTTTAAATGTTCAACATTCAAGGAAAACCATCTTATGTAACAACTATAGTAAGCACGGGGAGCAAACTGCATTGCTGAATATAGAAGAGTCAGACAAATTTGTTGGTAGGTAAAAATGTAGGATATGAAATATTCTCGTGCAACTGACTTTAAAATGTGTATTGTGTAAATATACATTTTGATTTTTAAAAATTAAGGTGATATATTGTAACGTTAAGAATTGTCGTACTGATACATACTTAGGGAGCTTTTAAAGCACAGATTATTGAGCCAATAGACTAAAATGGCTCAGAGAAACGCTGCTTATTTCGCAGATCACTGAGGCGATAAGCAATAATAGCTCAGACATGTCTGCAGTGCGTAACCAGCCTGTGTGTGCAGCAGACACTTAAGACTTAGTAGTTCATGTCCAAAGATGAGTAAATAAACAGACTTGAAAAAAGAATAAAAGGCTATATAGCATCACTTTTTAAAAACTAATACTTTTAAACTCCAAAATGGAAAAAGTTATTGCTATAAGATTAGGAGTTAGATTTAGTATATGATTTTCAATTATTTGAAATATTAAGTACAAATGAAGGTCTGAAGATTACTTATTTTTTATTGTTTTTTAAGATTGTACTAAAAGTGGAAAATATAGGGCTGATTTGTTTCAAAGATACTTAAAAGGATGTGCTTTTTCTAGGAATTTCAGTTAGGTTAAAGTGCAGCCCTTTATCAGTTATGTATGTAGATCCAAATTCTGGATGATAAGAAACTGATGGGCTAATCCAAGAGTAGTTAAGCTGCTAAGAAATAAAACAATGTTTACAACGTTATTTTTTCCGCTAAGTAATCTCTCATGTATAAAGCTGTACATACTTCTGCCTGTGTAGAGTCTTCTTGAGTAAATTAGCTATTACGGTATTAGCTATTATGGTATTAGATTAGAGGCTTTTCTGTTTTTCAAAATGTGATACATGTACAGGGATAATTATGAGACAAATTAAAATAATATTTAGCATTTTGCAAGAGTTTATGTTGGCTTTTTGACATTTCACATCTTATTGTTTTGCTATTCTCAAATACTTCTGTGTAGCAAATAAGTTAAATGTGAGTTTTGAAAGAATGATAAAAGCATTTTGATGTTCACATCATGCTAATCCAAGGATCATACCATGGTCAGCACTTACTGATGACGATGCCTGCTATCTCGTCTTTTACTAAGTTTGTGTAGCATGAGACCTTTGTTCCAGTTTGGGGTGTACATTGACTTCTTAGGGACCTAGTAGCACGATAAGGGTTTAACTTTGAGATGGATGGGATGGCGCTGCGTCTCAGAGATAAGGCTGGCCCTCATTCGTCCATTTACAAAAACCTGACTGATCTTCTCTTGATTAAAGCAGGAGAATACCGTATTTACCCATTATTGTTGGTATAAACTATTATTTTACTGAGAACCATTAGCTATTTAAAACTTGGTACATAAATTAAAGAGGAGCTAAATGGATTTGTGATCGTTGCCATTAGTAGCATTTTAGATTATACAGGCAATTATTGTGTTCATTATGCTAGAACAGCCCCTTTGCAGAACCATTGTGGTGTCTTAGACATTATGCACAAATTTTCCCTTGGAGATTAAAATTTCCAGTAGCGTATTTAATTTTGTTATCACAGTTGTTTCAGATAAAACAAATATTATGACAAGTAGAAAAAAATTTGCCTTACTAATATAAGAAATTACAATAAATGTTGAAAACTGCTTGCTAGTGTACTTAATTTACCTTTTCTTATACAGTCATAATTACTTTGAGTGATTAATAATACATTTTATGGGTGGAAGGGTTTTATAGTCATAGCAAAAGGTATTTGGCTTGTTCAGGTGTTTCAAGAAAATTTTTAAAGAAAGAGATTCACATTAAAAGTGAAGCTACCATCTTCTTTATAAAACCTGTAAGTTTACAAGTTAGTTATTCTACTGAATATTGTTTTTAAGAGTCCAGATTGCATTTTAAGTGAGTTGAAGAAACTTTTTAAGTGTTTTAGAGAAATGAGTGTAAAAATATTAACTGTTACCTAAAAGTAGACTTTGTTAGAATAGATAAAAGAAATTTTTTTAGATCATACTATATACTATAGTGCAGTTGCAGTTATTTTCCAGGAAGAATCATCATAGTTCCACAAAGGCTACCTGAAAGAATGCAAGGAACAACCCATTACCAAAAAGTTGTATTTTACTCTGTAAACTTACATGTTGAAAGTGATGACCCTTCCCTTTGGATCCCAAGGGTGTGGGAGGACAGCCCCTGGTGGGCTGCCTCCTCAGGCAGAAAGGTATTAATACTTCCAGTTATCTGCCTCTCAGTGTGCAGGGGGCTGCTTTTCATTTCGGTCCAATATGTGGTATTTTTTTCAAAGGAAACTTTGTATTCCTTTCTGACTGTTCTGTTGCAGCTTTTACAGTTTTTCACTGCTGGGATGCAGAGAGAGTGTGAGGTAGTGCTTTGCATTTTGCAAGACAGTGATTCTTTATTTTATTACAGAAAAAAGACCAACTCTGCAAGGCCAGATTAAATCATTCCTTTCACTTTTTAATGGGATTTGGATGAATAGAGTAAAATATGCACTTTGCATTCATTGATAGCATCTTTAGGTTGAGGTAATTGAGTCTTTTTTCCCTGACTGAATGAATAATGACTTCATCTGACCCTCAGCGAGGCCTGACACTCAGTCCTCCTTTGTCACAGCAGAAGGGTCTGTGCTTTGAAACATGCTCTACTTCCTCGGCTTCATTTTTCTTCATTCTAATCCAAAAACCTATTTTTCTCAATAATTCAAGCATAAACTATGTAGTAGTTGAAGTAGCGGAAATTGCAAGATATTTGTCCTCCTTGTGCTGCTCTTTAAATGCACTTGATAAATCCGGCGCTGGGCTCTTCAGCTGCCCGCTTCTCAAAGGAAGCGCAGCCCTGAACGGGCATCCCTGCCGAACTTTCCAGAAGCCAGCCAGGGCTCCAGTGCAGCCTGCCTGTGGTTTGGGGGAGAGCGGGGAGCAGCGCCGTGACCCCTGGCCCAGAGGTGACCCCTGGTGCAGGACCGAAGCCACCTGCGGGCCCCCCCTGCAAACTTGAGTGGGTGTCGGGGACGCAACTGAGAGCGGGGTGTGACCTAAAGTCTCAGTGATGAGGTTGTGCAGGATGTGAATGTTCTGGTCTGGACTGAGGTCCAGGGCTCTGGCCTCCTGCCCTGGGGCCACGGGGTGGGCAGGGGCGGGGCCTTCTTGGTCCCTGCAGTGTCCGGGCAGGTGAGCAGGTAGGAGCCAAGCTCTAGACAAATGTCAGGGCTTGTGGCTTCTGTGGTTCTCATGACTCTAGGCTGTTCTTAAGGCCATGGAGTGGCATCCGGCGTCTGGCAGCAGCAGCAACAGCACCAGTGAAGGAATATGACTTACCTACAAGCTGGGTTAGACAAGAAAACTTGGTGTTTTATAATTTTGTCACTGGTGTTCAGCTATTTTTTCAACTAGACTGGCTGTTTTCTGCAGGTAAAATCTCAGCGTTGACTCATTTTTCATAACCTCACACTGTAGCAGAAAATTCAGTAGACATTGACATTTACTTGTTTAATGAGTGGATTTTCTTCATAGCTGCACTTAAGTGAACTTTCTGACAGTTCTGTGGGTTTTTTCTGACTACAGGTTCTGATGTTCCCATGCAGATTTGTGGCAGATATTAATCACAATTAGATGGAAATTAAATACTGAGACGGAAAAGCTAACCTTGTTTTGGCCAAAATTAGGAATTTTCAAAAGGCACTAAAAAGTAAACCACGTATTATTAGCTTAGTAATTCTCAAAGTAGCGTCTCATTTATTTTACCAAAGTCATGGCAACCACTTTTTAAATTCTTCTCTTTCACAATTTGTAGAAGATTGAGGAGGAGCTTGGTGGAGGCGAGCTGAGGGTCTCGTCCGGGTTTATCTGTCCGGGTCCCATGTGTGAGGAGCAGGCAGGGTGTTGGGCACCTGCTGGGCTGCGACTGGCAGTCCCCAGGAGTGACCATGGCTTCTGCAGGGCCCAAAAGGCGCCCACCAGGTCAGCAGGCAGGGAGCCAGTCCCAGCTTGGGAGTGAAGGGCAGCCAGGGTAAGGACAAGCCCACAGAAGTGGGAAGCACGGATTCAGATCTCATTGTGGAATGTCACTGGTAACAAGAACAGCAAATCGCACGTGTGGCTTGCTTGGTACCAGGAGCTGTGCTTCATCTCCTTTAACCCGCTGAGTCTTGTTATGGGGGCACTTTTTTCCTTTTTTTCCTTAAAGATTGTATTTATTTATTTGACAGAGAAAGGAGGTGAGGCAGAAGGAGAGGGAGAAGCGGGGTCCATCCCCAGGACCCTGAGACCATGACCTGAGATGAAGGCAGACGCTTCACCTACTGAGCCACTATGCGCCCTAGAGGCACTTTTCTAACCCCATTTTGTTGCAGATAAGAAAATGGGTTTGCTGTCTGCCCTAGGTCATACCGTCAGGTAGCTGAACCAGCATTCAAATTAGCCTACATTTGGATTCCCAAGGAAATATCATTGCTACGTGACCTCACCTCTCCCTCTGTGTGCTTGGGAAGCCTTTTTTGGCAAAGTTGAAGACCCCACCCCTGTGTGCACCCACGTGCTGTGTTCCTTCACTATGTGTGTGTGTGTGCTGTGTACCACACTGTGTTCCTTCAACCAACCGACTTAGCCAGGAAAGGCAGCGTGCAGGCCACCAGAGCTCAAGATCAAAGTTGTGCACTTCTGATTTGAGGAATGAACACTGTTTATCGCTGTTTCCAAGATCCCACACAGAATGCACCCCAAAATGAGTTCATTCCCATGGATATAACTTCCCCTCACATTTTGCTCACCTAGGACACGATCCACAGAATGAATTTGAGGTTGTGTACCTTACTGGGAGAACCTAAAGTGTAGGATTTATGCAAGTTAATAAAGGTATTCATTCAAGCTAATTACCTTGTCTGTTGCTTTTGTGCTTAATTCAGAGAAGGTGTTTTCAGAGTCATTCCTGGCAGATGGGCATGACAGGCACCGTCCTGTTCCTGGGGGCCTCTCTCTGAACGTAAAACCCTTGTGTGGGGGTGGACTTACGCATCAGCTGGTATAGCATGTGCAGAGGGACACACACGTCCACTCTCCACGGACTCAGTAAACCTCTGGTGTCCTTGCGCCCCATCCCGTGCCCCCATCTGCCCCAGTCGCCTGTCATAGCATCTTCAGCCTGAGAAAGGACCTGGGTGTTTTGTGCTTGGATACTGTGGACTCATGTCTTTGTAAATTATTTCTGGAATTCTCTGGGGATTGTGATTCCCTTTCAGAAATTCTGCTTTAATCACTAAGAGGCTTTTCAGGAGACAAGTAAAGTTAATAATTGTTTTGTATTTCTTTAGAGTTCAGGTCAGTACAAGAGGAAATTTAAGTATGTCATTCATCACTATCATGTATTCAGATTTGTAATATTAGGGACATTATGGTCATCTTTTTGTTTTTCTTTCAGGTTGGTTTGTTGGATCTTGAGCTCAATCAACTGACCAAAGCACTGTTTGTGGCTTTAGTAGCTCTCTCGGTTGTTATGGTAACCTTACAAGGATTTGTAGGCCCATGGTACCGCAACCTGTTTCGGTTCCTCCTTCTCTTTTCCTATATCATTCCCATCAGGTAAGTTTAAGAATTAAGATAAAACAACTAACTGGTTTCATTGAGTATGAGTTTACTAAAATTTTATTTTTCTTAGTCTGGAAGAAGTTATCTGCAAATAAAGAGAAAGGAGCCAGGAACTCTGATGAATTTTAAGGAAGGCTTAGAAAAAATTTTGTGGGGCCTAAGTCAGTTTTGTTAGAATAATCTAGAAATCTGACACTTTTCGTTATATGAATGTTTTGATAATATAATATTCAAGAATTGGGAGATATCTCTTGATGAAACATAGTTTTGTTTACTGCTGATAGACTTTATTTCCAGTACCCTTGAATCTGTATGTGTCACGAAGTTGTATTTCAGAAACCATCTAATATATCTGTCAAGTGAGATAAAGTATTGAGTAAGACAGTCTTTTTAATATGAACAATTTTTCAAAATGATAACCCATTTAACTTGAGATTGGGATATAAATAGTTAATATTAGATGTCTACTGAGTTTAATTTACTAATACTTACAGTATAAGTACATTCTGAAATATTTCCACAAAGTTTATTTTTAAAAAATGCTTCATATATATGATTGAAAATTTTTACATGAATGAGCAATGAAAACCTAATAAATCATTCATAAATCATAAAGCTAGAATGACCATCTTCTGTAACCCTGAACGGAGTAGAATAGAATAGAACACTCATGCACAAGGATGTAATAAGCATTTTGAAGGGAAAGGCATATCTTTACAGACCAGCTTTCTCCAAAAGTTTGTCTAAAAGTGGGGTCTCTTTCACTTGCATACTTCATGAAGGCAGGGCCCGCATCCACGACCGCATCCTATGCACAGTCCACTCGAGCCCAACCAGCCCCACTTGCTGTTTGAGATGGGGAGCCTGTCTCCACTCCTCTGAGAACACGCAGTCTTATGCATTTGCGGCTGTTCCTGATGTAACTGGAGCTCCTGCCTCAGTAGACACTCAACCCTTGATCACCTCAGTGTCCTACCTGATGTGGCCAGCCTGCCTCCCAGCTCCATATGTCTTCTCTCCACCGCCACACCACATGCCAGGCTGGCCCTTCTCAGCCATGTGCGCCGCATGAATGCTTAGTGCTCACTGCCAACCAGTCACTTGGTATCCTGTCACCCTGTTTGAATCCTGCTGCCATCTCCACTAGTCCTGATGCTTGTCTTGTTTTCTGGTGCTCTGTGCTCACCACGCTCCATGAGGTGTGAGGGACTTTGTTTGACCCAGTGCCTAAAACAGTGCAGGGTGTGTCCTAGGGCCCTCACACCCTTACTGAGCAAACCCCTTACCTGTTCTGAGGAGCTGCGAGTGTGCAGATGGTCTGTCCAGCTGTCAGGCAGCGGCCTCATCACCACATGGACACATACCGGGTGCCAGCAGCGGGCACTAGGGACAGACAGATCTTTGTTCCCAGAAACTCCCTGGGTAAGTGGTAATAGGCAGAATATAGCTATTTATCATCATCCCAGAACTGACCCATTCCACTGGGATGGCCTTGCAGGCAGTCTCTGGTATGGATGCACACATCCTGACCTGCACTGGGGATGTTGCCCAGTGCTGCAAGCAGACATCATGGGACCCAGCAGAGAGGGCCTTGGGTCAGTTGCTGCCTTGTTGATTTACTGCCGCTCCTGCAGTTCCCTGAGTGGTGCACAGCACATATGATATCCTCAATGGAAGTATGTGGAAAGAAGGGCCCTGAAGGAAAGAAGTTTACAAATGTGATGAGTCTCCATCGCTAGTTTTCTCACTCTTACAGTAATACGACACAGAGTTAGTTCACTGCCAGATGCAGCACAGCAGTGGGTATTTTTCCCAAAACTAGCATTTGAAGCCTCCCTTCCCTTTCTCTCTACATCTTCTGCAAGTCTGTCTTGTTCTGGTTTTTCAGTTAGTAGTTTTATATTTACATGTTCAGTCAAATGTGGAGAGACTTACTAGGCAGAATTATACCTGCATCCCTGTTTAGCTCCATAATGTCTCACGCCAACTTCAACATAATGCTTTTTTCCTAGTTTTCCACAGTTCCAGAATGCAGTTATACAGATTAAGGAGAAGGCATGAAAACCATAAAATCTAAAAAATGTATGATGCTAATTTAGGGAATTCGTGTTTATGTTCGATTCAACCAGGTTTGTTTTCCTTTTGCAAGGAATTTATATCATTTAAGATACAAATAATAATACATCTTAGTATTTGGTAAACGTTCTTTTCAATTTAATAAGGGGAGGTTTAAAAAAAATTTTTTTTTCAAAATGCACAGTCGTGGAAAGTTAAGTGCTTTTTCCTCTGTTGACCTAAAACATGCTTTTAATGGATGGACAGCTGACTGTTCCTTTTAGTGCCCAGTGTCTACCTTGACAATTGGATGACTCGCTACCTTAGCACATGCTCCTAGTTGGTTGCTGGGCAGAGTTACTGCAGGCTTAGTGACCTGTGAATCCCCTTCCCCGGGCAACCACCTGCTTGCCCTCTGTGTCTAGTCTGTTTCTGCTTGGTAGGTTGGGTTCAGAGGCTTTTCAAATTTAATAAACTTAAAATCATAGAAATTTTTCTTTACAGAGTAAAATATTTTTGAGTCACTTGATATAATTTACTGTGTCCTTCAAGGAAAATATTACAAGGTTTAACTCATGTAATTGAAATGGACATATATTCCCTGCATTATTCCTGTCACCATAACAAAACACATACCGGTAGGCCGGGCGCTCGCAGTGCATGTCTCTGCAGTACCTCTTCTGCTCACACGCTTCAGGGTGCTGTGTGACAGTCCAGCACATCGTCCAGAAAGCTGTCCTGTCAGTGCTGAGTCAGAAGGTGCATGTGGGCAGTAGAGGTGAAATGACACCGGCAGTGATGACTGCCCCCTCTGAGAAGCACTTGGGCGCCGTCTGGTCTAAGGTGCTGCTGTTGGTGGGGTCTGTGTGCCTGGGGTGGCAGGGGTTTCCTCATTTGGCCCTCTGTGTACTACCCAGCTGCCTGAAGGAGTAAGTACCCAGCTCTGCTTAGGGCACCACTCGTGCTGCACCGTAAGAACCCAGTATCGAAAATGTCAGGTAACACGGGTATGTTTGCTTCAGAACTTAGAAAGTATCTCCATTAACATCTCTGTAGGGCCTCCTTTTCTGTTTAGCGTGCTTGGGGAGTGCCTGGGGAAAAGACCATTTCCAACATAGGAAACCAGTTGATGGTGGGGGAAGTTGGCAGCCTATTCAGATCGCCAAAGATGATAGTATTAGAGACTTGAAGGTTTGGCAAGCATGCCTAGGAAAGAAAGCCGAAGGGTGTGTCTGGACAGCATTTTGCTGGAGAGATTAGGTGTGTGACTCCTGGACTTGCTCCCCCATCTCAGTAAGAGCCTGGAGGGCTTGGGTTATCTAGGACAGAGCTGCATAGGGGCCTCTTGTCAAGTGGTGTGGACCGCTGTGACATGCAATGGGAGACCCACAGTTTGTGAGAATGTGTCAACAGAAGCACTGCTGGCTCAGGCTGGAAGTTGAAAAAACTCTCTGTGAGAAAAACTCACTGGACTCCCCAAATCCTACAAACGTGCTGAGGCCACAGGCCTGACCCACAGGCCCAGAGAGCAGGGCCTCTGGTCACAGAAGACATTCCCCAGCTCTCCTAACCTACTGAGCAGTTCGTAGTTACTCATGTGATCTGGGTGTTCTTTTCAGGTCCACGTTTTACTAGTAAAACATCTGTAGCTTGAGTTTGTGCTATTGGTGAAGTTATGAAAAAGACATTAATTTTACATAGTCCAGTTTATAAATGTCTTTTGCTGTTGGTTATCACTCTCCATATGTTGTGTAAGAAGCCTTTCTGGGCCCTGGATGATGGAGCTATCCTCCTGTGTTAGCTTCTAAAAGTGTTGCAGGGTTGTTTTTGACTGCTAGAAGCAGTGGTTTTTAAATAATGCGAAACAGGATTTTCACATATCACTGTTTTCCAACTCCAATTGTCTCAGCATTGCTTGTCAGAAAGACTGTCCCCCAATGACCTAGGACTCTTCTGTCGTGCGCCAGGGTGCACACACTCACAGGCCACTTTGAGTCGTCCGTGTTGTTATCCTGGGAGTGGTTTCTCTTCCCGAGCAGAGAACAAATTCGCCTGAACCCATATACCTTTGTCCTGAGTCAGTGTTTTCTAGAATAGGGCCTTCCTCCTCGTGCTCTTCAAGAGCACCCTTGTTCTCACTGCCTGGGTGGCTCAGTGGTTGAGCACCTGCCTGCCTTTGGCCCAGGGCATGATGCTCTGAGCCAAAGGCAGATGCTTAACAGGTCTTAAGCACTGGGCCACCTGGGCACCTCTGGTTTTGCTGCTACTTCTGAGACTAAAAACTACTTCAAAGTTAGAAGTTATAAAACAACACTATCGTCATCTTTGGCCCATGAGAGTTAGTCTCTACTTGCAGGTAGAGCTCTCAGGCTCTGGAGTCGGGGGGTTGTGAGTTTGCATTCTTGCCTTGAGCCCACCTCAGTGGCCACCTCATTCTTGCTGTGGCCTCAGGAGGCCCCTTCTGTTCCTTCGTGGGGTAAAGTTGGTATTGAAAATACTGTACCAGTATCTGAATTCACTCTTCATGCCTTTGTCCTTCTGGCTCTTGTTACATTCATCTTCTTGAAGCAATTTGTGTTGTCTTTTAACATAAAAATGAGTAGCTCTTTCATAATTGCAAATATATTTATCTCATTTGCTATTTATTTATTTTTAGATTTTATTTATTCATGAGAGACAGAGAGAGAGAGAGAGGCAGAGACATAGGCAGAGAGAGAAGCAGGTTCCATGCAGGGAGCCCGATGTGGGACTCAATCCCAGGACTCCAGGATCATGCCCTGGGCCAAAGGCAGGCAGGTGCTCAACCACTGAGCCACCCAGGCATTCCCTCATTTGCCTTTTAACTAGACTATGGTACTTTTTCATGAAAGATCTATAGGTGCAGTTTTTTTTTTTTTTTTAAAGATTTTATTTATTTATTCATGATAGTCACACAGAGAGAGACAGAGAGGCAGAGACACAGGCAGAGGGAGAAGCAGGCTCCATGCAGGGAGCCCGACGTGGAATTCGATCCTAGGTCTCCAGGATCGCGCCCCGGGCCAAAGGCAGGCACCAAACCGCTGCGCCACCCAGGGATCCCAGGTGCAGTTTTTAAACTAAGTATAAGTCAAAGGGGGAATTTGTTTATGTATCATATCAGTGCAAAGATTAGCTGAGCAACCTGTTGGGTGAGGCTTGAACAGGAAGCCCAGTGCCCGGTGTGGCTCTTCTCCCCATCTGTAGACTCTGCTTTCTTCTGGTTAAATGCCATTCTCTGCCAGGTCTTCCTCACCTGGTTATACAGATGGTGTTAGTGGCCTCAGGCTCACGTTCTGCATACTTAATTACACAAGTAAAAAGCGAATACTTTATTTCAGCCAGTTCAGGAAAACTGAGAGTTCCTTGGCCCTGCCCAGCACCCACCACTGGCTGCATTGTATACAGCATAGGTTCACAAGGCCCAGTGTCCTCACCTGTCCTTGAAGGCAGGGTGGCCTCTTGTGCAAGTGCTCATCCCGTATCGCTGTGCGTATAGGGCACAGTAGTGAGGGTGCTGTGAGGTGCTTCCTTCCAGCCCTCCTCTCCTCTGCCGGTTTCACTGTGGTCACTGTCAACCTCTGGGTAGAGAGCTGAGCTCAGCTTTTCCAACTTTGAAAAGCATTTTCAACTTTGAAAACCTTCAACCTTTTCCTGTGGTCCTTTTTGCCTGGTTAGCTTTCTTACTAATATTTTGACATAGTCACCACCTGCTTGCTTTGGGGTGGTTTGTCTCCTATACCTTTGCCATTTCTTTCTTCTTAGACTACCAGAGACACTTCATTTTAAGGTGTATCAAATTGCACATAATAAATACTTTTATTTATTTATGAACAGAAGGAAATGCTAATCCTCCAATAGGAATATTTATTCCTCTCACATATTGACACAAAATATTTGTGCTCATTCCTCATACATGTATTTCCTGTTGCTGTGGAGAATGCTGTATGTGTAAGTCCACGCACACAGCCCTCTTAGCGCTAGCTGCTGCATAGCACATGCAGTATTTTACAGGGGCCCGCACAAAACAGCCGAAACAGTTCTGAGTGTTGGGGAAGTCCTGACTTACCTTGTTGCCATTCACCCCAATATCTGACCCTGTGATTAATATTTTGATTGTTCTGGATGCTGAGGAGATGGGCCGACATCATTCTGAATAGAAGGCAAGAGGATGAGTCTCCCTGAAGAGCGTCCTGAGTTTGCCCATGTCTTCCTAACTGGCACAGAGCAGGGCTGCATTCTCAGAGCCCTCCAAGGGCTCCAGGTCCTGGCACACTGCTGGGGTCCCGCTGCCTTTTACACAGTGTCTGACTCTCTTGTAGCTCCAGGCTTTCTTTGGTTCAGTTTATCTGGAACACTGATGTTCCATTTATTTCTCCCTAAAACACTTATTTCAAATCTACAGTTTTCCCACACCCATTCAAAAGTTTAGTAACATGATTTAGAATTTTACATGTACCAATTTAAACTACTTTCATACCTTACTAGATTTTCTATTTCTTAGGACCCGAGACTATACATTTTGTTTATTCTTGTGTGTGTGGCAGTGGACTCTTAGTGTATTTAGGTGTATATCTACTTTCATTCCACTTACGTACATCTGTACCTTCTGAGCTCTAGAGCCTTGCTGACCACCTGCCTTCCCTGAGTGAAGCTCAGGCATGCTGCCCGCCCCCCCAACCCTTTTATTCCCTTTTAGCTCAGCGCCGGTCTTTTCTGTAAAACCTTCTCCAAGTTTCCTCAGAAAGTTGAACATAGAACTAACCTATGACCCAACATTGCACTACTGGGTGTTTACCCTAAAGATAACGATGTAGTAATCTGAAGGGGCCCTACACCCCAATGTTCACAGCAGCCATGTCCACAAGAGCCAAACTAAGGAAAGAGCCCAGATGACAGGTGAATGGATAGAGAAGATGTGGTCTGTATAGACAATGGAATATCACTTAGCCATCAAACGATGAAATCTTACCATTTATATCGACATGGATGGAACTGGAGGGTATTATGCTGAGTGAAGTAAGTCAGAAAAAGACAATTATATTATTTCACTCATACGGATTTTAAGAAAGAAAACAGATGAACATAGAAGAAAGGAAGGAAAACTAAAGATAAAAACAGAGAAGGCTAACCGTAAGAGACTCTGAACTCTAGGAAACAAACTGAGGGTCACTGGAGGGGGTGGAAGGTGGGGGACAGAGGATCACTGGGTGACAAGCATGAAGGAGGAGGGCACAGGATATGATGAGTACTGGGTATGATATAAGACTGAGGAATCACCGATCCTCTGAAACCAGTGATACATTATATGTTAATTAATTGAATTTAAAATGAAACCTTCTCTGACTATTCAGGCCAGTGATCACCTGTGCCAGTAACCACTTAGTAACCTGCTTTTATGCATTAGTGCCATTTCCCATGGTGACCTTGCGAATATGTGGCATTTTACGTGTACTATTACTGAGGCTCAAAAAGATCAGATTTGGGGCAGCCTAGGTGGCTCAGCAGTTTCGCGCTGCCTTCAGCCCAGGGCATGATCCTGGAGACCCAGGATCGAGTCCCACATCAGGCTCCCTGCATGGAGCTTGCTTTGCCTTCTGCCTGTGTCTCTGCCTGTGTGTGTGTGTGTGTGTGTGTGTGTGTGTCTCATGAATAAATAAATAAAATCTTTTTTAAAAATCAGATTTGTCATTTGTCCAAGATCATAGAACTAGTAAATTTGGAAATTAAGAATCAATTCAAGTCACACCTAACCTCAACCCTGCAAAATTCAGTTATTCATGTTTCTTCCTGATGGAGCATAGAAATCAGGGTTTGGAGAATTTGGGAAGGTGAATGGCACGGGAAATCAAAGGAAAAGGAGCCTTGACTTAGTGGCCACTTGTAGGGTTGTTGGAGGCGTGGTCCTGTCCTTCACCAGAGGGAGAAATGTGAGTACATTTGATCTCTTTTGTCCGGCACCGGAAGAGAAGGAAGTGGGGCTGTTACTTCTGTTGTCCGTCTTCACGTTAAGGTATCTATGATGACCCTGAGATCGAATACAGTGGTCTGAACCTAAGATATGGGTCCAGACTCCTGGTGGGGATGTGACTGTCGCCCTCAGCATGCGCAGCATTGGCAGCGTTCAGCCCCTGAGGATCTCAGTGCCACTCCTTGCCGTCCATGGTGTGTTGTACAGAGGTGATGGGGTGCCTGGCCTGCTGTCAGTTGGGTGTCAACTCTTGGTTTCAGCATGGATCTTGATCTGGAGGTCATCGGTTCGGCCCCACATAGGGCTCCGCACCCCCCAAAAGAAGTAGAGGACGTCACAAAATGAAAAATGCAGGGGGAAATTTCAGATAAAACAGCATCTGTGCTATTTTCCATAGATGACAATTAACAGGACTACTTTTGATAGAACTTCTTGTTAAAATGACTTTTCTTTTGCTCAGTTTAAGATCTAAACAGAAGCCTCAAGCAGGCAGGAGTGCCACTGAGCCCTTCCAGGGGCCGCGGCCTGTCACACAGTGACACCTCGGCAATAGGTCTCATGGGTGTCGAGGGCTCACGTGCCGTCCTCAGACTGCCTGGCAGGGCTGCTGAGTCAGGAGAGAGCCCCCCACTCGCGGCAACCTAGAGCTCTGCAGGGTCCATGTGACGATGAGGGTCACTATTGCTGCCTTGTTCACTCAACGTCCAAAGTGGCACACAGCTTTTCCACTCAGTGTGGGTGGAGTGGATCACAGTTGGCCAGTTAGCAATAAGATGAGCTTAAAATATATTTGGTATCCATTACCTTATAATCTTTAACTGTAATTCTCAAAATGATAGGCTTAATGGGTTATTTACAAGTCATGTTCCTATAAAGTACTTTACTAGTCGAACAGAGTTCTAAATTTTAAAATTCTACAAATTACGTTACTAAAAAGTAAGCTTAGTGATGCTAATTATACTCTGTCAAATTCATGTTTGAAGTTTGAGCTTCTAGCGATTTTTAACATTAAAAAGCGAATATACTAACATTTTACCAAAATATACAATGTGTATAAACTGAAGCTTCTGCTTCCTATGTGATATTACAGTCTTAGTTGAAGATACATTTTTCTTGATAGCTTTTGTTTGTAAACTGAACTTGCCTTGTGCTTTGTTTTAACCTAAAGACTATCCACATTCTCTTGTTCACCAGCCTTGAGGGTACCTATAGTCACCCGAAAACATCCCATGGGTGTTTATTGTGACACAGTATTTCAGGAAATAACAAATCCTTACAGCTCTGAGGCGATAACAGTTGTTTTATTAAATGTAAGTGCTCGCGATTTGAAGAGAACACCATGGAAGAGCCTAGCAGGTGCTCTCACTCACTCGGGCTCTCACTCAGCCCCTAGCCCAGCAGCCCCTGCGCACCCTTGGAGGGGAGTCTGCCAGACAACGGGCTCCTCGTGCCTTGTGCTGCTTGAGGCAGTCTGACACTTTCCAAAATAATTTGACCAGGATACACAGAGAAGAAAGTCACGTTCTTCCTCCATGTGGGTCTCTGGGCCCGCAGAGCCAGCACCCAAGCTCTATGGGGCGCCACCACCCGCCCTGTGCCCCATGTCCACTCCTGGGTCAGGGGTCTGTCCTATCGCTGGTACCCGTCACAGACGAGCCCAAGCAAAAGCATGATGTTGCTTTTCCTTCCTCCAGCCCCAGGCACCCCCACCTTCCCAGAAACTGCTCCTCGGCGGCTTCTCGAGCCTCTTCCATGCACCGGCCCCCTGGGTGCCTCACCGCAGCCCCACAGAGAGAGTGTTGTCTGTGCCCCAGAGTTTAACAGGAGGTCCAGGGGCACACAGAGGTTGGGTGCCCAGTGCCCCTGGTAGCTCTGGGCCTCATAGCCCGGCCGCCTTCTGTCCGCAGTGCCCCTGCCATCCCGGGACCAGGCCACCCGCGAGGCCGGGAGGCTGCTGTGTTCTGTCCCCGTGCTGTCCTGCAGCGTCTGCCCTCCCTTATTGCTTGGCCTTGTAGTGGTAGCAGGACCATAAGTAACCCAGAGACATTGAGGTACTGTTTGAAAGCTGTGTGCTTGGCAATTAAAACTTTTCTTTCTGACCAGTAGCGTTCCTAGGGTTTTTAAGATGTGAGCTTTATGGACAAATAGCCCATTATGAATATTTTAATTTTCTTTGACTTACTTACAGACTATAGACTCTCTTCACTAACTCTGAGTCCTTCACATTCCTTTTCAAGTGTACATTTGTTAGTAGGTGGTAGATCCATATGAATTGCCATTTTGGTCAAAATGATTGACTGTCAGCAGCTTTGCCACATTGTGTTGATACATTATATCTGCTGTTTTCCTGACAGAATCAAATTAGGTGCAGATTTTTTTCTAGAGTTTGAAACATATCTGAGTGATCCTAAGTCTGAATATGAACAAGAGCAGGGTGAGGCCAGACTATAATGTATGAGGGTATGAGCAGAATGAGTCCATCCGTTAAGCCCAACAAGTAGCTGAGTGCAGCTTGGGTAACAGAGGAGCCGTTTATGAAGCGTCATTCAGGCTCTGGCTCCACCTATTCCAGGGACTAGAGACGACAAGCACTGACCATCTCTCTGACCATGAAACCCAAGCTCTGCATCATGGTCTGGCCCCCACCACCTCCGATCCCCCCTCCTGCCACTGTCCCCCCTCAGGCCACACCACCATCCTGGGCCTCGGGGGGTCCTCACCTGGGCTCGGAAGCCTGGCATTCTCAGGGGCCTAGTCTTCCTTCTAGGATATGTTGGGTCCCAGCAGTCATCCTCACGGGAGAAGTATCCTGTTTGTTCTTGTAAAATGAGTAGATGAAGATTATGATGCATTTCAAATATCTGTTCCCAGGGAGATATGCATGATTCCCTTACACACATGAGCAGCCCATTCTAGTATCCTCTACAAACATGGCATGGGGCGTAAAAAGGTTTCTAGGCTTAAGTGTTAACAGATTCATGTATTTTAAAGTCTGAAATCTGGTATTATCGTGAGGTTCAAGATAATAAGTCTGTATGGAAAACATGAGCATGAAGCTATTGCATAGGTTTGGAGCAAACTAACCACTGTGGTGGGTTTTATTTGGCAGTTTGCGAGTGAACTTGGACATGGGCAAAGCCGCGTACGGGTGGATGATCATGAAGGATGAGAGCATCCCCGGCACAGTCGTGCGGACCAGCACCATCCCAGAGGAGCTGGGGCGCCTGGTGTATTTGCTGACTGACAAAACAGGTACTGCTGCTGGTTCATGTTTGCCTTTGGTGTGCTTGCTTCCATCCAGTCCAGGCTGATCCTGGGTGTGTACGCGCATAGTGCATACTGAAGTCATTCAAATTTAGAATTTTCCAGACTTCACCTGAACGCTGGCACATAATTAACTGGATAAGCACACTATCATTAGAATTAGTAAAATGTTAAATTCTTTGGTTTTTTTTTTTTAAGATGTATTTATTTATTTATTCATGATAGACTTAGAGAGAAAGAGAGAGAGAGAGAGGCAAAGACACAGGAGGAGGGAGAAGGAGGCTCCATGCTGGGAGCCCGACATGGGACTCGATCCCGGGACTCCAGGATCGCGCCCTGGGCCAAAGACAGGCGCTAAACTGCTGAGCCACCCAGGGATCCCATGTTAAATTCTTTGAGATTTAAATGACACGTTTGTATATTTTTAATTCTCTGCTGCCGTACCATTGTTTGTCAGGTGTTAGGTGTATTTCTTACACCTCTTCGGCAGCTTGTTTCTTACAGGATGGTACTCCTGAGCTGTTGACGTACAGAACCAGACGTGTGTGGATTTGGTATTTTAACAGTAACATTCTCCTAGTGAGCCTTACCAGCAACTATCCCACCCTCACATCCATGCCCCAAATTCTATCTGTTCTTATTTCATTTTTAACTTTATTCATCAAAGCATTCTTGTCAGTTCATAAGATACTAAATAAAAGATAAATCAAACCCAATGCTATAGTGAAAGTCCTATCAACAGGCTAAAGACCCTCCATGATTTGTTCATTCATGGTTTAAAATCCTGGTCATTCTTGGAACACCCAGGTGGTTTAGTCGATTTAGCGTCCAACTCTTGGTTTTGGCTCAGGCCATGATCTCAGGTCATGAGATTGAGCCCCAGATTGGGCTTCTTACTCAGCATAGAGTCTGCTTGAGATTCTCTTTCCCTCTGTCCTTTCCCTCACTCATATGCTTGTGCTGTCTCTCTAAAATAAATACATCTTTAAAAAAATTTTCCTAGTAATCCTTGGTCAACTAGAACTAAGAATATTTGTATAACTTATAAAATATGTCTCAAATAAAATTCAACATTTTTAATAACATATACTATGAAAAGCTTTACCACAATCAGGAAAAAGAGAAATCCAACAACACTATTATCTAATGTGTTTTATTCCTTACAGTAAGATACATAGTAGAAATAAGCTCTACAACCAAAAGAAGGAGCAGATATTTGTAGATGAAACAATGAACCAAGGAATCAGCTGCTAAAAGTAAGAATCAGTGAAGTGGCGGGTCATAGGTTGAGATAACAAAATAGCTCCTAGCATGTGGAGTAGCCTTAGGAGTGCGGTCCCTGCTCACCGTAGCACGAGCGAAAGTGAGACACATGAGCATGAACGTGAGGGGAGTGAGGGATGTGCATGAGGATGATCAGACCCAACAGAAATGAGAAAGAAGATGCAGACGAACGGAGGGGCAGACTGTGGTCCCCAGCATGAGGTCCCCAGTGTGAAGATACAGGATTCCGTAGAGCCCGCCTTCTCCATGAACTGATATAGTTTTACTGCAGTTCTGTCAAAATCCAGTTGCTGGTGGTGTTTTGTTTTGTTCAATTTTTAAGTTTAAAGTGGTTTTTAAATTTATTTAAGTCATCCTTACCCCCAGTGTGGGGCCCAAACCCACAACCCCAAGATCATGCATCACACACACACACTCCACCGACTAAGCCAGCTGGACACCTCGATGGCATTTGATTTTGGTCAGGGCTTGTCATTGTGGCCCATCGGGGACTATCCAAAGAACACTGACGTAACAAGGGGCTCAGGCTCGAGAAGGGAGGCTGAGAGATGCCCTCAGATTTCTCCCTTCCTGACCTCGTTGGGCTGACAGGGAAAGATTTCAAGGAATAAACCTGTAACAATGTGGAAAATAAGCAGACATGCCATCATGGAAGTTGGGGTATTTCTGGAAGGACAGGTGGAATGATTTTGCTGGAGAAGGTGGAGTGAAGCAAACCTAAACTCACAACGGTTCCTGAAGTGACCCCACAGGAGAGAGTCCTGGAGAAACCATGAGGTTACAGCACACGGTATGTGAGGGGAGGCCCGGGGTGCCGTCAGGCTGCCCAGCAGCAGCAGAAGAAACCTACCCTCCTGCCCACGCTTGGTGCCTGGATGTCGTGTGTAAATGCAGCAGGCGCTTGGCTTCCAGCATGTGCAGGCATAGATTCTGTTTACAGAGAAACCAGAGGAGCCTGAGGAAAGGCTGTTGGATTACAGGGGAGCTTAAGGACATCTTTAAATTCAGGGTCAGAATTAAACTACATCTCCCTATGCCTGCAACAGTGGGGGCATTTAGTTTCCAGAAGCCCACGTAGAATAGCAGCAAAACACGTAACATAATTAGAAATGAGTTCAAGCAGAATGTACAAAGCCTGTGTGGATGGAAGAGCTGAGTGGATGGGCCCATGTTCTTTGTGATGAGGACTGAGTGGCGTGGCACTGACATCATCGTCCCCCATGTGAGGTCCCACCTGTGAGGCGCACGCTGCCCCGGGACCTTGTCTGCACTGTCAGCAGGCGTGGTGCCCGGTGCACCCCTCGTCTGTCCCAATGGACGAGCCTTGGCAGCCTCCGCACAGCGGTGTCCCTCCAGCCTCTGTTACCCGGGGGGACACATGTGCATCTGCAGCAGACCAATGTGAAAATGTTCACTGTGTCATCTCAGACAACAAAACCAAACTGAGCATAACTCAGAGAAAGCCACTGTGAGTACAATATAGCCCATGGAATGTTTGTACAGCAGTGACGGATGTCACGGTTCACGTTGGGCCGGGAGAAGTCTGGGACCTCCCCTTTAGAGGCCTGGACTCGAGGGGGATGTGGGTGTAGTCTAGGCCATCCTGTTTGCACCACAAGTCCTCTCGTGGCCCCTTCAGTCTGTATGTAATGTGCTTGAGGGTCACACTGAGCTGTTTGTTCAGCTCCGTTTACAGATAGGAAGCATAAGCCAGAGGGCAGTGGGTATGCTTGAGGAGTAACTGGTTCTCTCTCCTCTCCCCGTGTCTCTGGCTGTGGGAGAGCAGCAAGGGAGGAAGGTTTTGTGACATTATTTCTCCTCAAAATGCTAACTTTTCATTTTGCATTTTAAATAGTGATGGGATCATCTTTCTGTAGCTCCTCTTTTTTTCTTTGGATTCTGAGTTACATCTAGGATAAGGATGAGTGGTTTTGCTCAGAGTCATAAAGGTAAAACCACATTTCCCTATGTCTCACTTTGCGACTTTTATAAAGCAAAAATAAATTATCTGGGCTCCTGAGACTTAAAAAGAATTACAGAAAATTATATTAAATATATTAGAGAAAATCTTCTGCATTTCATTTTCCAAAAGGCCTATTTGTGGCAGTGGTTGTTGGAGGGACCTCCTATCCTTACTTCCTAGTGGTGGAGCTGCATGGAGTATTTTTAGTATTTTTTTAAATTTCTGGTCTAGAACTTTTTCAGAACCTTTCTCAATAAGGTAAACGGCACTTACGGAGCACATGTGGTGTGCCACATGCTGCAGTAGCCCCGTGCCTGACCTGGGGTTGCAGGGCCACAGGCACGGTATCTGCCACTGCTTCCCCTTCACGCTGCCCCTGCTCAGGCCAGGCTCCCAGGAGCACTCAGAGGAGGGAGTGTGGCTATAGCTGCTCGAATAGGCCACACTCACCAAATCGTAGGTGTACAACGTCAAGGACGAGTTGTGTAGCTGTCATGTCACTGCAAGCACGTAGTAGGACTTAGTGCTGTCCTCACTTTGACTTTATAGAAACTGGCTCCTCACATAGATGGAGGCTGCCAGCCCGCCAGGGGTTGAGCCCTCACCTCTTAACAACACATGGTCTTGTGTTGGGGAAGACCCCCAAGCCTTCCAAGCAAAGCCATGTGTTGTCAGCCAGGAAGGTTTTGTGGCAGGTGGTGGCAGACGTGCGCTCACACTCACCCGCCCTCTGCCTGGGGGTCCTGGTGCAGCTGCGTATCTGGTGCGTACTGGTTAGTGTTGTATTCCAGGAGCTGGAGTGACTATGCTCTCTTTTATTCCTTCCTTTTGTCACGTGCATGATTCATGTCCTTCACTGCCCCCTCAGTACATCCAGAGTTGGTCAGTCACCATGTTGACTTCCACCATCACAGAGGGTCTCACAGGGTAGTGGATTGGTAGAAGGGTAAAGAATTTGGGGTGTGAGACAGTTTGCAAACATCATCTGCTGAAACGATGAAGAATGAGCTATTGTGTGAGGAACCTTTTGCTGCTGACATAATCATAAGGTGGTCCTTGGCCTGATTGTGATCAGGCTTGTGCCTCATCAATAAGCTTTCTGACAAGAAGCGTCTATCACACTGCCTCTCGTTTGCCCTGGCAGAACAGAAAATGAAGTATCTCGTGATTGCGTTATAGTTTCCTTCTTGTGGACAAGAAAGCAGTGTGGTGTAATTAGGTTTGATTGGGGTGCACGTTTCCGGTAAGATCTGAAATTAATGATGTTGCTATAGTGACACATGTGTGGCCACCAGTGCGTGAAACATGAAGTAATTCATTCGACAAGAGCAGACATCTGTTAGCTGCCAGGATACAGAGCGTATTGACACTGACCAGGAACAGTAGACATGCCGTGATAAATGAGCAAACGGTGTTGGCACGCCAGGACAGGTCATTTGTACCGAGTCCACTGCAGCTTGCTTCTCTGCACTGGCTGCTTTGACAGTGCCATTGCTTAGAGAGCAGTGCTGCCGAGAACTCATCAATTTTAAAACTTAACTCAGGCTGCAGCCAGATAGGGAGCAAGGCACGAATTCCTTTGTTGGGAATTTTTATGTTCATGTGGAACAAAGCATTACCAAACCACACCCTGACACAACAGGTTGGCAGAACATGCTGTGACTCTAGCACTCATGAGCCCGCTTGCCCTGTGTTTTGCAGCAGGGTCACGTCCGCTCCCAAGGCCATGTCCTCTGCGGTGGGAAGCTCTGTTTCCAAGGTGGGCAGGTGCGGCGGAGCATGACGCATGAGCCTCATGGGAGAGATTTAGAGGTGGGTGTTACCGTCCTGTGGGCCAGGGCCAGCTGGGTACAGCCTCTCCTGCCTGAGGAGGATGGCTTGCGCATCCGGTGCCAACACACTTGCAAGGTCGGGCTGGTATGGTGATGGACTCATGTGTGCACTTGCGTGTGTGCCGGGCCATTCACACTGGTTGAGACACTTGGCACAGGCAATGTTTGAACAGATGCGTATCATACCGGGAATCACCATCTTCTGAGAAAGCTTCATTTACAGCAAATATAATATGTGACTCCAAATTAAATGTCAAATATTTTAAAGAATATTACCACACTCTGCAGTGTGGTAAAATAGTCTTAGCCACTTTAGAAGTTGTTTCCATTCCTCATTCCTTCTTTGTAAAATCTGAGTGGCTTTGTGTTCTTGGCACCATTGATCCCATATGATCATTACTTATGGCAGGTCCCTAACCAGAACCTTCGCTGGAAATCCTTGGGTCTGGGTGGCAGCCTGTCCCTGTCTGCCGCAGGTGGAGTTCTCTGTGTTACTTTGCAGCTGCTTCTCCAGGACGTCTCCCCTCCATGGATGTGAGAGGGGTGCCAGGATTTTCTTAGAAATTGATTTCCTCTTTGCCTGCTTTTGCTCATTGTACTCCAAAGCACTTTGCTTTATTAAGGAACTACAGCATTTTCGTTTTTCAGGAAGCACAAACACACCTTTTGTCAAAGGGCATTTTCTGTCCCTGGTGTACTCATAATGGCCAGGTTGCTTCCCAGCAACCGGGGGGCATCTGTCCACCCGAGTCAGCCCATCCCCATCATGAAGCTTCAGATTTGGGACATGCTAATACTTATATTCAGATAACAGAGACTATACAACCTGTCACCTGGTTGAAGTCATGAAAATTGTTTAAAATTTGAAAAATAATTTTGCATTCCTGACTCTTTTAGTGACTGAGTTCACGTTAAATGTCCCTGCTGCACGAGAGAGCATAGAAAGTCAGAAACTAGCCTTGACTCTCCTTTTTAATGTTCTGTAGGATCCACTCTGAGATAAAAACATCACTGAAATTTAAAAAACTACTCCAGGATTCATCAGTATGTTGAGATAATATGCACTGCTCACATCAAGAAGTGTCTGCATACATACTCCAGTTTCTCTAACCCAGTATTTATTCAAGTGGCAAAATCAGAGTCAGATATTTCATTGTTCATTTGGTGAAATAATAGTCATTTGTTTGAAAATGTCCGTTATAGCCTCTGTAAAACATGATTTCTTAGCAGCTGGGACGATGGCACCAGATGCAGTGTTTGGGCCAGCAGGCTGCTGGGGCAGGCCACACCAGTATGGGGCACACCTGCTGCTCTACCACCGGTGCAGGCAGAGCTGAGGAGGTTTCTGTCCCTCACAAAGCCACCTGGGGAACTGCAGCCCCTTGCTCACCTGCCCCCACTCTGCCCTTGGCAACCCCTGATGGGCCCTGTGCCTCAGTAGGTCTGTCTGTGCCAGAAGTCTCCCACGAATGGGTGCACACACCGTGTGGTTTTTGCGTGTGGCTTTTTCCCCAAGTTGTCCGCACTGTCTCATGTGTCATTACTCCATTGCTTTTTATTGTGGGATAATATTCCATTGTATGAATAAACCACATTTTATTTATCTGTCAAATGAAGGACATTAGGGTGGTTTCTGCTTTTTCTGTTAGGAACAATGCTGCTATGAGCAGGGTTCTAGCCAAGGGGGCTAGACAAGAAGAAGAAAAAGGCATCCATGCTATAAAGGAGAGTAAAACTGGTCTTTATACAGAAAATCCTAAGGAATCCCCTAAAAATCTGTTAGAATTGATAAAGGAGTTTAGTAAGGTTTAAGATACAAGATGAATATACAAAAATGAATTGTATTTTGATATACTAGCAACAAGTTATCCAAAAATAGGATTAAGAACAGAATTCCATTTACGATGGCATCAGAGAATAAAATCAGTACTTTATAGTGTTAAGATGGCAATAGGATTTCCCAGATTGATTGACAGATTCTACAAGATCCCTCTCAACATTCCAGCTGCCTTCTTTGCAGAAACTGCCAAGCTGGCCCTAACATTCCTGTGGAAATGCAGGGGCCCCAGAGTGGTGTCAACAGTTTTGGGAACAGAGGTATCGGCAGGCAGGCTGGGAGAGCAGGACGTCCGCCTCACACCACACAACCAGCGACCTAAATGTAAGATTGACCTAAATGGTCGGGGTTTCTGTAAACTGTGGAGTTTTCAGAAGCTACTCTAAATTTGTTTTCTGTTTCATTTTCTTTTGCTGTATTAAGCACCAGAATAAAGAACTTTTAGGATCTAGCTCAGTATAAAGCTTTATAAACATAACCCACAAGGAGATAGAAAGAGTTTAAATCTGGACTTACATTTTCTTTTAATTATTTTAAACTAAAATTTAAATGCAGCAGTATATTTACTAGTTTAGCATCTGCTGGTATGTGTCTGTGGTTACTCTGTGGCCTCAGAATTTCTAGAGATCTTGGTGGATTACTCTAGAGATTTCTCCAAACAGCAGCAAGAAGCAAATGTGATGACATAGTTAGAGTTTTGATCTCAGAACCTGAAATGCTGTCATCAGGGTAATTGAGGACAAGTAAAAGCAATGTAGTAAAATAGCAGCCATTCTGCAACCCCAGATTTGTTGACTAGAAATAGTCTGTGAGGGGACCAATGGTCATGGTTTGTTTGCCCTCTGGTTTTGGAAAATATTTGTTGTCCATCTGGAGTATTGCATTTGGGAATGCCAGAATGTTCATCCTCAGTAATCTCTGGAGCAAGATGCTGCAGAGTAAACAATCGACTTGTGACTTAGCCGTGTGCCACTCTTAGGCCATGGTGGATTGACGGGCTCAGGCCCTGATCACCGGTACCAGTTGACCTCACAGGAAGAGGGCAGCAAATGTACCTCCGGTCGAGATGCTGTGCCAATGTGCAGAGTGCCCGAGAGCCCAGGGGCTCGATGGAGACAGCACTGTGGGCGCGTGAGCAGCCAAGTCCAGACCGCAGGGAACAGACGGTTCATTTACAAGGAAGAACGAGAGAACAGGGAAGGCTATGGAGTCAGGCTCAGGAGACTTCTCCTGGACCCGCACTCCACAGACAGCGTGAGAACAGGATGGGAATCAGTCCGTGCCTGGTTATTTGATGCTGAGGAGCTGCTGCTGTTTGTTGTGATAACATGGGGCTACACTTACTCTAAGAGCCCCTTCTGTTATTAATAACACTGGCTCAATCAGGCAGGAAGGGGCGGGTCCCAGGCCAGTTCCAGCTGTGATCTTGGGGGGCAGCTGGAGGGGGGCCCCCAAGGCAGGTCCTGGATGAGAAGAGGCATCCATACGGTGCTTTATGTGACACCATTCTGTCCACTTTTATGTACGTTGAACATTTCCCTTAAAAAATACAATAGGGAGGGACACCTGGGTGGCTGAGATTGAGCATCTGCCTTTGGCTCAGGGTGTGATGCTGGAGTCCCAGGATCGAGTCCTACAGCAGGCTCCCTGCATGGAGCCTGCTTCTCCCTCTGCCTGTGTCTCTGCCTCTCTCTCTCTCTCTGTCATGAATAAATAAAAAATCTAAAAAGAACAAATACAATAGGATTGGAAGGAAGAAAACAGAGTCCTGATATTCAATTCATGTCACTTATGTTTCTTATGTTTGTAGTGGAGATTTCTTGCATGTTTTGCTTCATCCCCACTGTTGGTACATACGTGCATGTACACAGGCACACACACTTGCAGCACAGTGAGAACAATGCTCAGATGCACCGAGGGTGTTCCGGGTGCATTTGCATGCAGTAGGGCATCTAACAACAAGACAACCAAAGTCATAGTGGTTTTCTTGACATCCACTCCCTTACTAGAGCAGCATAAATGTATCGGCACCTGATTATATAATCAGGACCTTCTGGCTCATCGTTTCCATGGCAGGACCACTCCTACTCCTCTTCAGTTCCTCCAGGATGTCTATAAATCTTCCTCTCATGAAACTCACTCAGTTCTTCTTGCTCGGCTTTGGCCCACTGAGGCAGAGGTGAAGAGTGTGTCCCACCTGAAGGTGGGATCTAAAGAATCGCTCTCTCCCATCGCAGATTCCATATGAGTCAAGCCGCCCCACACTCCCCACGTGTCTCAGGCCAGTTTTGTGCCACACCCCAGCTTCCTGCTCATGCTCCGAGGCTGCCTCCTGATGTTGGCGGCAGCCTTGTTACCACTCAGTGTGGGCCTCCAAAAATCAATTCACATGGGAACACATGTGGTTCCGTGTTAAGCACCACAAGTAACTACAGTTTGCCAAGTCAGTAAATGTTCAAAAAAAAATTCAAACAAACCTAGCACAACACACAGTGGAACAGAATCAAGAGCCCAGAAAATAAATGCCACACATAAATGGGTCACTAATGTATGACAGAGGAGGCAAGAACAGACGGTGGTGGGCAACAGTCTCTTTAGTAGGTCCAGGGAGAATTGCACCTGTTCCTTACAAACCACACAAGATGAGCGCAGAACTACAGACCAGAGCCGCAGAAGTTCTAGAGGAAAATGCAGGCAGTAATCGCTCTGACATTGGCCTTAGAAACATTTATTTGGATCTCTCTCCCCAGAGAAGGGCTGCAAAAGCTAAAATAAATGGAATTACATCAGATGGGATCTCATCTAACTAAAAAGCTTCAAACCCATCAACAAAATGAAAAGGCAACATATTGAATGGGAGTAGATATTTTCAAATCATCCATGCTGTAAGGGGTTAATATCCAAAAATATATAAAGAACTTAGACAACTTGGGCAGCCCGGGTGGCTCAGCGGTTTAGTGCCGCCTTCAGCCCGGGGCATAATCCTGGAGACCTGGGATCGAGTCCCGAGTCGGGCTCCCTGCATGCAGCCTGCTTCTCCCTCTGCCTGTGTCTCAGCCTCTCTCTGTGGGTTTTTCATGAATGAATAAATGAATAAAATCTTTTTTTAGGGGATCCCTGGGTGGCTCAGCAGTTTAGCGCCTGCCTTCGGCCCAGGGCGTGATCCTGGAGTCCCGGGATTGAGGCCCACGTTGGGCTCCCGGCATGAAGCCTGCTTCTCCCTCTGCCTGTGTCTCTGCCTCTCTCTCTGTGTGTCTCTCATTTATTCATTTATTCATTTATTCATGAGAGACACAGAGAGACAGAGACACAGGCAGAGGCAAAAGGCTGAGCCACCCAGGGATCCCCAAATGAATAAAATCTTAAAAAAAAAAAAGAACTCTGACAACTTAGTATCAAAAAAATAAAAACACCCCAATTAGGCAGAAGATCTGAAAAGGCATTTTTCTAAAGAAGACCTATAATCGCCAACAGACACATGAAAAGATGCTCAAAATCACTAATCATGAGAGAAATGCAAATCAAAACTATGGTGATAACGTCTCCTCACACTGGTCAGAAAGGCTAAAATCAACACCGTGAGGAGCAACAGGTGTTGATGAGGATGCGTAGAAAGGGGAGCCCTCGTACACTGCTGGTGGGAATGCAGTCCCGTGCAGCCACTCTGGAAACAGCATGGAGGGTCCTCAGAAAGTTAAAATTGGAATCACGATGGGATCCAGCAATCTCATTTCTGGGTATTTATCCAAAGAAAATAATAACACACCACTTCTGTGTTTACAGCAGCATTGTTTACAATAGCCAAGATCTGGAAATAACCCAAACCAAATAATCCTTAGGTAAATGGATACAGAAGAGGTGGTATGCAAGCGCTTGGGGGGGCTCTGTCAGTGAAGCATCTGCCTTCAGCTCAAGTCATGATGCTGGGGTCCTGGGATTGTGTCCCGTGTCAGGCTCCCTGCTCAGTGGGGAGTCTACTTCTCCCCCTGCCTCTGCTTGTACTGTCTCTCGCAAATAAAAAAATAAAATCTTTAAGAAGAGGAGGAAGAAGAGGTACAGACATACATTACGCAGCCATAAAAATGTAATCTTGCCATTTTTAACAAGGATGGACCTAGAGGGTATGATGCTAAGTGAAAGAAGTTAAGGAAGTCAAACTTGTGGAATCAAATATAAACAAAACAAAAGAGAAACAGACTCTTGACACAGAACAAATGGGTGGTTGCCAGAGGGGAGGCCAGTGGAAGGGTAGGACAGGAATGAGATGAAGAGCTGCAAACCTCTTAAATGTGAAATGAGTGAGTCACGAGGGAGGACAGAAAGTACAGCACAGGGAGTGTAGTTGGTAATACTGCAGTGACTGTCAGGCAGGTGGGACTGCACTTACATGGGGAGTGTTGTATAACTGTAACGTATAAAAATATCGAATTCGCTACAACATACACCTGAAACAGATAGTATTGCCAATTATACTTCAGTTTTCAAAAGGAAATATGGAAGTGATTCATATCATCACAGTAAGAACACCAGTGACACGGTAGGTCTTCTCGCTGGGTAACTGGGCACAACCCCAATGCTGTTCCCCGCGGGCCCCCAGGGTGTGAGATAGTGAGCTGAGCACAAGATGGGGCCTCTTTACTTAGGCTCTTTTGTTACTTGTATCCAGTGGTTTACACACCTAAAGAAATAATAGTTTACCTTTGGTAGGAGCTGTGCAGGTGTAGTATTCTTATTTTTGTTACACATAAAAAATCATTAGTAATCAAAGTCAGATTGAAGGAAGTATTATCATTTATTGTAGTCGTAATTATAAACTGCCTCATTACCACAACCTGCCATAAATTAGAATGCCTCACATTCAGTGTGTATCAGAAGAGAAAGGAAATTCTCTAATTATGTCAATCTGATAAATATTTTTATTAATATAATAATAATTTTTCAGAGAACTGCTCACTTGGGAACAAGTAATAGAGGTGAGCTTGGTGCTTATTCTAATAGGAATTAATATAGTTTCATTATCTTCTATAATACAACTGTCATTTTAATCTCAAATTTTTGATGTAAACAATCTGTAGAACTTACTTCATTTGGAGGTTGAATTATTTTTAATTAATTATTTAATATAACCTACTATTTTAAATAATTCTGTGTTTAATGAGGATGACATAACCAGAAAACCCTTTCAAACTATACTTCTCATGTAATTTTGATTTCAGGAAACTTAGGTGCTATTCAAAGTATTAAAGGACTAAATAGAATTTTCAAAAAAGCAAAATTTATAAAACATTAAAAATAGCTAGTCTTTGAAACTTATGAGACCCTGATGTATGTATCATATCCATTCTTGTAAGAAGGTTAATCAAAATCTCTAAAACAGCGATGTGAAATACAGATTTTCCTTTATGTTAACGTAGCCTACATGTCCTAGTGGGAGTTCTGAGTCAGATGTGCTATTTTGTTTTGAACACTAATGTGAATGGAGTCATGGGTAGATGTGAAAACACTTTGTATTATATCTCCAATGTCACATATACCAAAGAAAGCAAAAATTAGTTGATATTTTATGGATGTCTTATAGCCATGCTTAGAAAGCCCAACTTTTACCATAACTGATTGGGGATATGATTGTTCATTTCCACATTTATAACTATTTCGGTCAGTGGGTGATCCCTCTGTGAGCTTTGAAGTAGGTGCAGAAAAGCCCAGGGGCAACTACATGACGTCCATACCCACAGGTGTTCACACTTCCTGGGTGGCTTTATTTTTCTAAAACCTGGTAAGCAGCAATTACATGTGCACATTGTGTGAACATTTTTATATTAAGTGTTATACATACGCAGTGTTTGGGGTTTCCAGAATCGAGAGGATGTGCAATTGTGAATTTATGTGTTACTTTTAATGAAATTCACCATTTTTGAAATAATGTTAACCTCTCACTGTGTTCCATAATATCATTCACTGTACTTGGCTGTGTCTCTCTCTGGTAAGAAGGCAGACACAAGACATCTCCTAAAATGGGCCTGCATGTGCTCCTCCCTTAAACTGCTTTCCCTACCCACTAGGAGTGCAGCACTTGGTCGTGCTCAAGCACCTGGGAGTGCCTGGCCCCCATGGACCTGCAGCCCCAGGGGCGAGCCCTGACCACCAGGCAGCTAGAGAGAAAGTGCCTTCCTCTTCATGGGCTTTTCTGTTGCTCCAGTGATGCGAACGGATGCTAAGGGTTAAATGCATCGGTTTCTATTCAATGAAAAATACTTAATTTTTCAAAACTGGGTTTTTAAAAAAACTGGTAAGCATGCTAATTTGGGACTAGTTGATGTCTTTCTCAGGCAGTGTTCTAGAGGATAATTACAAAGATGTGACTGTTTTCCAGTTTCCTGCCTGTCTTAGAACAGGCAGAAGTTCTATTTGTACCAAACACATCTGAACTGATAGGCAGAGGCCCCACTTTGTTCAGGTAGCTAGAGCCCTTCACATCATTGCACGGCCTTCCGGAGGGAACAGGGAGGGATGCTTGTGCTCAGCAGGGAAGGACATTCCTAGATGCTGGATTACATAGCAGAGCGTTCTCCCTGCTGAGGGGTCTCGGCCCATGGATGTCAGTGTGCGGGATGGGAGCCCTGGTCATGTTGATGAGCTCGCTTCCTCTCTGGACTGATCTTTGTCACAGGAACCCTCACCCAGAACGAGATGGTGTTTAAGCGGCTGCACCTGGGGACCGTGTCCTACGGAGCAGACACAATGGACGAGATCCAGAACCACCTCAGGAACCCATACTCACAGGTGAGTGCATTTACTTACGCAGGGGAGCTGCCTGGCGCCCAGGAGCCAGCCTATTGCATCTGCAAATCTGGAAATCGACAGATGTCTTTGAATGTTTCAAAACACTCAGTTCCAATTGATAAATCAAGAAGCAGTTTTTAGACTAATTTTAAATAAGCATTTCTGTATTGTAAAAATAATAGAAGGTATAGCGACCTTAAGTCATTTATTCGTATTAAATATTTCTCCTAGTGAAAAAAGAATTAATTCGGCATAGGTAGTATTTTTAAGACTAGTAAGTACAATGTTGCATCACGTGTTTCTTACCAATGCTTCTGTGTTTCTTCATAATTAATAAGACTTTCACTTTTTTTTTCTTTTCAATGAACAGAAGTAGACACATGGTACCATGAGCACTGGTGTCCCTCTCACTCTGCCCCAGCAGGTATCTGTGGGTAGCGGACCTAATTCCATCTGAAGCCCTTCTTCACCATATCATTGTGAAGTGAAGCTCAAATGTTACATTATTTCATCTGCAAATATGTTGTCTGTATCTGGATTAGATAAGGATTCCTTGGTACTGGGAAGGAGCATATCCTAAGTATTATCTTTTCTCTGGAACTTCAGGAGGTCTCTGAGGTTGCAGGAGCAGAAATTACTGCCTTCCTGGGAGGGTGAAGCCCAGCCATAGCGTTTGCCAGAGATGTTGTAGGCAGTGCCCTCTGCAAGTACGTCTGTGGCCCAAGAGGGTCCTGGCATTGGGCCCACGAGGCCATGTGTGTGCACAGAGCATGAGCATGGGGCTGGCAGACGTAGGCCACCCTGCAGAGTTCATTTTAGGCCACACAGTTCCCATAGCATTTATGAGTTCATTTTAGTTCCCACAGTTCCCTAGGTAGCATTTATGTTGCATTCATTCTGTGTAACCAAACCTCGCTACCCCAGGGCATCTAAGATGCTCACGCACCAGGATGTGGTCTGAATTAGGGGCCAGCCATCACTTCCCTAAGCTGCCTCTCTGCTTGTCTGCTGCTCTGTGGTAGGGTTTGGTCACCCATATACTAACCGGCCAACATGTAACAGGTGCAAAAGTGCACATCACCCACGCCCCAGGGCAGAGGCAGCTCCCGTGTCCACAGACCACTGCCGCCACGGGGCTTCCAAGGGCCATCTAGCGGTGGTGCCCACGGAAGCCATAGACTGCGTGTATTGACTGTCACACTTCTGACTTGACTTCCACAGACGGGCCGAACTGCACACTCCCTGAGCAGTTTCTGCTCAGACCAGATTCAAGTGCACTGTCTGCCCTGCATTCAGTTTGTGAAAACCTTCTCTTCTCTAATATTTACCAGAATGGCATATACTTTACTTTTCAAGATGCCATCAAATGAAAAATATTGAATGTGCATATTTATCGTATGTAACAAGCACACATACGTGCACACACACACACACTTAAAACCAAGCCCTTTCTTAAGTTGGATGTGGCTCAGTTCAATACAGACTAAACCCAGAACATTTGTTAACAGATGGAAAATCTTAAAAAGAGAAAAAATAAGGCTTCCCTTGTCCTGGTAATCTACTCTGGGTGGAAACAGTACCAGGTAAAATCTGTTCTATAAAAAAAATAAATTTACATTATCCATGAATATGATTTTAAAAGCTCCAAATAAGCTATTTTACTAGAAAAATTAAAAGCAAAAAGGATGAGTCACTGTGCAAAAACAGCAAATATTTACTACTTATTTCCATGTAAGAGGTCTTTTAAAAATCTTTTTCTTAAGCTATCTGTTGGTTGGCTGCTTAGACAGTACTTTTTATGTAAAACTGATTGTATCCCTTAGATTCTGTCTTTTTATTAAGATGATAATAGTCTACCAGGTGCACTGTAATAGAACACAGATCTTTCATAATCTGATTCTGTTTCTCCACCGGAAGCATTTGGTGGTGGAGGGCATAATCTTTAATGGCATTTGTGTGAAATTAAATTATACAGCCATCAATAAACATAACATAAGTCATAAGGGGAGTCAGCCACGTCCTGTGTTCCTGTAACACTGCCGCAGGAGCAGCATGCAAATGGAGTCAGAGTGCTGGGGGAAAGGCGCTGCCAGCTGCCGAGCTGCATAGGCAAACCCTTCATTAGACAGCCCTGTAATTTGACGGGCAGCATAGTCATGGTTCAGTGGCTCTGCACGCCCCGTCCAACAGCGAGAGCCTTGCTTTCTCAGGAGGGCTGTTACGAGTGGCTGTGGAGGTAGCCGAGGAGGGACTGTGGTGCTGTGGGGTTGGGGAGGTGAGCGCCCTCCAACACAGCCCAGCGTGGGGAGAGTCACCCAAACAGTGACCCAAGGAGTCACGTCAGGAGCTCATGATGTTGAGAGAGGACGCATAGGGGTCAGTTTCCCTCAGATCGCAGTGGTCATTGCTAGGCACCAAACCAGACTCTAATTCAGGGGCTGTCACAAGCTGGATTCCTCTGTTGGGTTAAAGAAATATTCATAATATTTTCTCCTGCTTTTCACTTTATTCCACTTTAGGTACAGCAGTTTATAACAAAAACCCAGAGCACTTAGGAGTATGCAGTTCTAGGTGGTTCTCTAACTTACCCGTCTTTACAAGGAGAGTAAACGTGAGTTATTAAGGACTTAGCAAGCCAATGCCATAGATCAAGTGAATCTAGTAAACAGAAACTCTCAGACTTTAAGTATTATAACAAAGATTTTGGTATATGTGACAACCAGGAAATGTCAACGCGCTGACAGCAGAAGCACGAAAAGGTCATTTATACTAACAGCTGATATGTAAGAGAGGATTGGAATAAAATCAAGCTACTTTTATTATTCCTAGCTAACTAGCTTATAAGAATAATATATGCTGATAATTCCAATGTCGACTACATTATCACTTAATCTTGTGACCTTCCATATTTTAGCAGATGCAGTCTCAAGCTAGCGGAAACAATACCAGTTCAACGCTACCTAGAAAAGCCCAATCTTCAGCTCCTAAAGTTAGAAAAAGTGTTAGCAGTCGTGTCCATGAAGCCGTGAAGGCCATTGCACTGTGCCACAACGTGACCCCTGTGTATGAGCCTCGAGCTGGCATGACTGGGGAGGCCGAGTACACCGAGGCGGACCAGGACTTCAGTGACGGAAACCGCACCTACCAGGCTGCCAGTCCTGATGAGGTCAGTCGGGGCTTCTTAGAGGATCTCAGTACAAACTGGCCATCAGAAGGCGTGAAAATCAGTTCTTTACGGGGGTGAGTACAAGGGGAGCTCTCTAACCGTTTCTAACGGTGCTTAGCTCCAGGCTGTGAGGGCACACAGCGGCTCTTCCAGGTCTCTGCATTTGGTCCTGGTGTGTCCCCGTAGCCTAGAAAGTCTAAGAGTTAGTTACTGGAAAACACATGAGAATAATCAGAGTTTTACTGATTTCATAAACTGACTTGTGACCAAGTTAGATCTTAATAAAGCTGCTGAAGCTTGGACTGTCCCTCCCTTATCGTCTGGTTTTCTCTTAGCTCCACATGAATCGTCTGGCTCGCATGTTACATTTCTAGCTTTTTTTTTTTTTTTTCCAGACTTTAGCTATAGCATATCTATTTCAAAAGAGAATTCGGATGTAGATCATTTTGAAAATTTTCAGGAGACAGAAATAGTAAAATCTTAAATGTGGTAAATCAGTCATTTCTGACCTTACACCATTTTTTTTATTTTTTCCTTTAAAGATTTTATTTATTTATCATGAGAGAGGCAGAGACACAAGCAGAGGGAGAAGCAGGCTCCATGCAGGGAGCCCAATGTAGGACTCGATCCCAGGACCCCAGGATCATGCCCTGAGCCAAAGGGAGACGTTCAACCACTGAGCCACACAAGTGCCCCCATTTTTTTAATTTTTAGATGGATAAAAGCCATTGTTAAATTAATTTTTCCAATTCTATTTTTCAGCCAGTATATTTTAAATACAGTTTTCTTATGCACTCTTTTGTACTCAAGGTTCTTGAGATGATTCTGTAATCAACCAACCATAGAAACAGTAGAAGCAAACAAACTTCTTTAAATACCCTATGAAATTGGACTATATAATAACTCCCCCACAAAAGGACCTTCAATCACAGTTTTAAAAAAAAAATCTGATCTAATGTTTTAAGGAGAGGAGCCTGATGATTCTCGTTAAAGAGTATTTCAGAAGAGCAGAGTCCTTCCATTCTAATGACATCACTGCCAGGAACCTGGGATGCCCGCGTCCGTGAGGCCAGAGAGGCCGGGGCCTTAGGCTGCTGCTCAGAATCGCAGCATGAAACCGAGAACATAGAGGGGCTGGGTGCTTCTGTCACATGCACCACAAAGTCCAGAGCGCTGGCAAGAGCATCCCTGCTATTAAAGTTTTTTAAGAAGTCAAGTAGATAAATCTGTGAGTCAGAAATATGAAGAAGAGTGTCATGTGAGTAATACCTATAGTCAGCTTGTGACCCAGGGCAGAGAGAGGACTGGGTAGATGGGTGCTGTGGGTGCCAAATGGAAGAGCCCTGGCCAGCTCGCAGGGGCATGTGACCTGCTTTGCTGCAGGGGAGCTGCCCATCATGCGGGCCTATTTGTTCCTTGAAAGCAGCTTGCGACCATCCTGACATGTCTCGTTCCAGAGGCGCCAAGTCTTTGTCGGCCTGCCCCAGGGAGCCGCAGGTAGAGATACCTGCTCCCTTAATCCTGTGTGTCAGGTGGACTGCAAGTTTTGTTTTCTTGTTTCTTTCTGAAATATGTGCCTTCTTGTGTACACGCACTTCGTTCCACACATGCCAGCTGCGGGGCAGGCCTGGTGTGGGGCTGGGGCTTCTCCATTCTGGAAATGCAGAGTCACCCACAGCTGCGACCACTGAGCCTGGAAGTCTTCCCACCCAGGGTGTGCTGCAAGCCAGGTGGGGCACTAGTGTGCGGGTGTCCCTCCACAGTGCCCCCTGCAGGCCACCCAGTAGAGACGGACATGTGATCTGTGACCTAGTTCTGACTTCATTGTGATTAAGAACAGGAGCTAGAGATCCCAAGTGCAGTAGCAGATTCAAGGCACTTTACAAAGCTTTAGGCACAGCTGTATTTGTTGAAAATCAAATTTATTTTTGAATATTTAGTTAACATAGGCATTTCCATATTGATTTAGTCAGAAAATGATCACATGATAACCAGAACAAGCTACTTTAGAAATTAGGACATGTTACTCACCTAAGAGCTTAGAGGTGGTGAAAAACACCCCAAAAGATGGAAGTTCAGTTTTCTTTAAATGTAGAAAGCTGAGACTGCTTTCACTGGCTCCTGGCCTCCTCTTAACGCTGGCATGGAGACCCCTCCTGATCTCTCTCCCCAGACCTGTACCTCCTTCACCCCCCACAGCCGCCTCACATACACCTGCCGTCCTGGCCTCACTGTGGGTTGCATAGCTTGCGTGGCGCTCTGAGCACCTCCCAGACATGAAGTATTGGGGTTGCTGTGCTGGAATCATTTCCATGCACCCCAGTTTCTCCCCACACCTCTTCTCTTGTGCCCCACCCAGGATGTTCTTCTGGTTAGGGTCCTTCAGGGCTAGAGTTAAGGGAATTTTCACCCTTTAAAACATGGTTATTTTACTGTTAGACATTTTTTTTAAGGCTTTATTTATTCACGAGAGACACAGAGGCAGAGTTACGGGCAGAGAGAGAAGCAGGCTTCCTGCAGGGGTCACGCCCTGAGTCAAAGGCAGATGCTCTACTGCTGAGCCACCCAGGTATCCCTACTGTTAGACATTTTTATAATAACTTTATTATTATTTGCAATTTTTGAGTTAAACTGAGAAGAATGAAAAAGGCTAAAGAGAAAGAAGGATCTCAAAGACTGTTTGATCCTGAACCATCACCTTCATAGCAGCTTGTCTGGGTCACCCCCTGGCACATTTTGGGCACAGTGTGGCACCACAGGTATTTGAAGGGAGAGACTGTGTGCTTCCTCAGCCTCCTCAGACACTTGTCTTCTTTTATGGGTATGCCGATCTCAGCCAGGGCCCCCACCCAAGGTGTGCAGGTTTCAGCCAGGAGCCCCCTCAAGGTGTGCAGATCTCAGCCAGGGCCCCCCAAGTGTGCAGGTCTCAGCCAGGACCCCCCCAAAGTGTGTGGGTCTCAGCCAGGGGACCCCCCCCCCCAAGGTGTGCAGGTCCTATCAGGGCCCCTGAGGCCTGGGCTACAGGGAGGTACTGACATCACCCACCTTCTGGGAGTATCAGCCTTGACATTCAGGTGGGAGCCAGAGAGCTGGAGGCCCTAACCAGGCTCTTCTGGTAGCTTGAAAGGTCTTTCCCTTTTTGGTACCTGATGACATTGTGATGGTGAACTCTCGTCTAGTGTGGGTCACAGTGCCACCCATCCCTTTCCAGGACTGTTGGCACGGCCTGTGAAGACGGGGACTAGCCCCACAGTGTTGCAGGTTGTCGAGCAACTGCGAGTAGCTGGCTGGTCACAGGGAGGAGAGTGCTGGGCACGGGGGAAGGGGGAGGCCGAACTCCACCTCCCTGGGCTCCGCTGTCTCCTCCAAGCGTGCTTGGTTGGGAGTCTGCTGGTCAGTGGATGTGACTTTGTGAGCACCACTATTCCACTCAGTAGATGGTGTTGAGCTATAAATATGTAAACATCTGTTGTAGGCAAACTCAGTGCGGCTTCTGGAATCGTGTGTATAGCAAATCTTTTTATTTGGTAATAGGAACTTTAGGGAGAAACTAAGAGAGCTAAGATTCAGAAGATCTGTAAGTTTCCATCTTAGTATTCCAGTGTCTACCCCTGGTCACTGCTCTTTGAAGGAAATGGACCACATTCCTTTTCATATAAAGAAAGGGTTGAACACATTGTTTTCTATATAATATTCCAGAAATTCATACAATTATATATTGAAGAAGAATTATACCCCAGTCTTAAGCATGGGAAACTGAGACCACAGATGTTTCTCAAGAAAAATTTTATTGGAAGTTGTAAAAATACTGTATTACATATTTACCTTATTATCTACCAAAAGTAAATACAACTTTTATTGAAAATACATGGGATTTTTCATCTTTAAGCTTTTAGAGACGTCATAACACTTTTTAAATCTTTTTTTTTTTTAAGATTTTATTTATTTATTCATGAGAGACAGAGAGAAAGAGAGAGAGAGGCAGAGACACAGGCAGAAGGAGAAGCAGACTCCATGCAGGGAGCCCGATGTGGGACTTGATCCCAGGACTCCAGAATCCCACCCGGGCCAAAGGCAGGCGCCAAACTGCTGAGCCACCCAGGGATCCCCAACACTTTTTAAATCTTAAATTAGGAATTCAAAATAGAGAGGGATCTCATCGATTCCAAGATTACTAGAACCAAATTGAAACTGCTAATCTTGTAATTAAATTTTTTCCTTGTTTAAAAGTTCTTTCTACTTTGGAGATTGGACAATGATTAAAAGTAGCAGCCCATTAAATAACCCTAAAAAAAAAAATCCCTAACACATATTTTAAATCTGAAAATGAAGAAATAGAGTTCATCATAATTTTTAAAGAGTTCTATTGATGCAATGTTTGCAAATCCCTAAGGCCCAAGGAAAATAATCTAAATGGTTCATTATTTAGCTTATTGAGCTTTGCTGCAGTTAGGTTGACGGATGGTGGCAATGCTTCCCAATCACCAAAGCACCGTTTTAAAAGCATTTTTTATTGAATAAAGTGCTTAGAATATTGCACCCTGGAGCTTTATTCAGGGAAATGGCTCAATTGATGTTTTCTGTGTGACCCTAGCTTTGACCTATCACAACATGTATGGTTAATAAGCAACATTATCATTTCAGAGACGTCACTGGTTTTGTACATTCTGCATCAACACTCTGCTCTTATAATCCCTACGTGTTTATGGCTCTTGTGGCCTCTTCATCTTTAGAAATACTGTAATTTAGTAGAATGTTGTTTCTGAGTTCTAATATCACAGTTGCAATTCTTCACAACATTAAATGGTCTTCATTTTCATTTTCCTGAAAACAGAAAGGATCTCTTATCTTACCTACTGATATACACAAAGGAATGTTTTATACAAGTAATGAAATTCTGGAGGAGTTAATGTTAAATCCTTAAAGGTTCCATGAGGTACGGTCATTAAATACTTGCCATGAAGTGTCCTCATGGAGTGTCAGGGATGCTTTAAGGTGTGGCAAGCAGTAGTAGTATTCAAGTGTCAGTGCCTCATCTAGTATTCACCACGTGGAACCTGCTGATGCCCTGTCCCTGTTTCTTATGATAAGTGATCAATATTTCATTTTCTCTAAGAGAGTAGAAAGTTTCACTTGCCTGTTGCTTTATCTCTACAGCCTCAGCATAGCAAACTGCAGCTTAGTAAACATTAGCTGTTCCTGGAAATTCCTGGACAGAATGAAAACCCATCCCCCTGCAGTTGTTGTATGTCCATTGCAGTGACAGAAACCCAAGACCCGAGTGTCATGACCCATCATTGTGGACACCAGCTTAGTGGGCACATGGTGACACAGACCTTGAGGACCTCCAGCCTCCTTGGGTCCAGAATGACTGATTGGCCATGATTTTTAGTGACTCCTTACTTCTGAGAACTAGCTGTTTACTGGCAATATTCTTCTCTACACTGTGGCTGCATCCTTTCATGTAGGAACCTTCTTTGTTTACATATTATTGTAGATATCAGCTCCTCGCTTGGGCATTTATTTGCAAGGATCAACTAAAATTTATGCCAAACCACAGTGGATTATTTAAATATGGAAGAATATTATGTCCTTAATGGCATTGCTTTTGGATTTACCAAGGCAAGCTCTCAAGCATGTGATGGCTCCAGTTGCACACTCACTTTATTGTGCATGCCCAAGGAAGTGGGCCTAATCGTGCTGTTCATTAGCACCCGTTGGGGCAGGTCCTTGTCAGCCACGAAAGCCCTCTTCCCAGGAGCAGTGGAGAATGTGTGCATACAGCCTACCATGAGCGTTGATGGGCAGTTTCTCCAGGCAATCAGATTGCATTTCATGTTCATAATTCTGGTAACTATAACAATGATGATAATACCACAGTCGAAAATGAAGACAAGTCAGTGATGAAGTTATGATCTATAAAATGCATAGTAAGAGGGCAGCTGGGGTGGCTCAGTGGTTTAGAACCACCTTCAGCCCAGGGCCTGATGCTGGAGACCTAGGATCGAGTCCCACGTCAGGCTCCCTGCATGGAGCCTGCTGCTCCCTCTGCCTATGTCTCTGCCTCTCTGTTTCTCTGTCTGTCTCTGTCTCTCTCTCTCTCTCTCTCATGAATAAATAAATTAAATCTTTAAAAAAAATGCATAGTAAGAAATGTATCCCTGAGTGTAGCTGGCAGGTATGTGTATGTAATTGCTAATATGATAAAAGAGATTTCTCCCAAGCTTTTAAATAGTAATAGCACAGAAGTTTCTGAATAATGGAATTGCAGAGGAAGACTAATGATAAGGTCTTGCCTCATATTATATTTTCTCTCCTATGGCAGGACCCTTTGGAACACCTTCCTCCCCTGGTTACTTAGCCTGGAGAAGTGTGAATGTGTACATAAGTTGCCTGTGACAAAGATTGTGTGTTACTGAGTGGCCTGTGGAGGAGATTTAGCCCAGGCTCCCTCTTAAACATATTTTTTATATTCACATTTTAATTTTTTTCTACCTCTGTGTTATTGTCAATAGTTAACATTATTAGAAATTTCTAAAGGCTCAGAAGTCATAGAAAGAGTCATAGGAAATATATTAAGACTTTAAGTTTGCAGTTATCGTTATATTTCAGAGAAAAACCTCTCAAGATTACATCCTGTTATAACATCAGGCAGCAGCTTCCACAAGAACATGGCAGCACACAAGAAGGATTTGATAAACCACTTTTCCCACATTTTATTCAAATACTGACAAAACTGCCTAAACAGATCAAATCAAGTAATAAAACTGGAAACTTTCTTGCTAAAGAACTCATACCTGAGTACCCAGAAAATTTCATTTTCTGTAGGCAGCAGATACAGGATGAGGGGTGCTAGATGGCCCACACAGTCACTGAGAGCATCCCAGGGAACAAGAAAAGATGTGCACCCCACTTCTGTCTGACTGAGCAGCCTCACTGATGGGGAGGGAGGCAGGTGGCAGTGTGCTCCCTGCTCCTGAGAAAAATACTGAGCCAAAAACCTGACAGTGTCTGCCCCACCCCTCAGCAGCTTTGTGTGCATGTCCTGTTAGTACAGAGAACACGACCTAAGAGAAGCCATGGTCGGAGAGGCCAGAGATCCAAAGCTGTTTCCATGTAAACACTGAACAGCAGCTGCTCATGCTCCAGCTCACAGGCACAACTGGCAGCATGGCAAGGGCAGCAGATGAAACTGCATTTCCCTTGGAGAACATACCCGGGAGCACCTTGCAGACCAAACCAGAGGCTGTGCTCACCAATAAGAAGAAAGAGAATAATGAACTCACATCAACTAAAAAATTCAGAAGGATAAAAGAAAATTAGAGGAAGTTAGGAAAATAAAAAAGTAATGGTTGAGAAGGCAATAAATTCAGAAATTATTGGCAAAAATAGAAACCTAATATAAACCAGTGAGTGCAAAACTAAGTGCACACAGAATTATGCACATGAGGGGTGTGTAACACACATAGGCCTAAATGCTTACATGAGTATTAAACAGCCCAAACACTAATATTTTTGAAAAGTTCATCAAAAAACTATATTCAGGAAAAATATAAATTAGCAAAGTGGAGTCTAAAGAAACACATAAAACCTGAATAAACCAGAAAAGAAATTCAAAAAGTTGTTAAAACCAAGGCACCTGAGTGGCTCAGTTGGTCAAGCATCCAACTCTTGACTTTGGGTCAGGTCATGATCTGACCTGATTCAGTACCCATTCCTGCTCAGAACACACAAAGTAGCCCCTTCTCCATTTCCAGTAATAATAGTCAATGCAAAATAGAGGTCCATCCTTAGCATGATCCGTGAAACTAGTCTCAGATCAATACTCGCCATCACACTGTAGAGATAAACTCTACAGTTGTTCCCAAGTGAAGAATAAAACAAGGATGTCTGCTAACACCAGTGTCATTTAGTACTGTCCTGGATGTTCTCTTCAGACAGTATGTCAGAAAAAAATCATTATAGTTATTACAAGGGAATAAAATTACCACTTGGACATGACATGACTGTATATCTAGGCAACCAAAGAAGCATCTTTCAGGAGACCCTAATAAAAATAAACAAATCCATACTTTGTTATATATCAGTAACAACCTGCTACATTGAAGACGATGTCCCATTCACAGAGCTACAATAAAAATATTTAATCATGAACTTAAGTAGAAATATGTCCTGTGAGCAAAAACAACTTAACTTTAAAGCTATGCTTTAAAGCACTGTTATTAATGCTTTACCTACACTCCATCTTTTAGCCACTTCTGAAAGTCGTGTCCTCATTCATTGTTCAGGTCATTGTCTGCCCTGACTCCCCTTCGGAAACATCAGAGGAGTTTAAACCCTCCCATGTCTAGATCTCCTTCAAACCTACTGAAACTAAATCTACAGAGTTAAACATTCTTTACCATTTCCTTACATTATTCCTAATCTGCTTTAAAAACAGTTAATTTGATTAAATGTGAAGGTTGCAGTGTATGTTGCTTAATAACTTAAGTAGGTACACGTGTTCACATTAGACTGTACCAGCACAGACGAACCTCCTATGAAGACCACTGTGCCAGGAGTCTGTAGTCTCAAGTCCTAGAAACCACTCACCCATGTTAGGCCTTCATTACCCATCAAAGGAGAGCAGGTCTGTATGTTTGTGCACTCGCTGGTGATTCCCCACCTCCCTCTCCCCGCCAGCTCTCTCATGATTATTGGAACACCCAAAGCAGTCTTAGGCCCTGTATCTAAACAAGAAATACGATTTGCAATTGCACAACTTCCCATATCTATCTAGGTCCAGGTGGCTTCAGGTGAATTCAACCAAACATGTAATACCAATTCTGTACACACTCTTCTAAAATACAGCAAGGAGGGATCCCTGGGTGGCGCAGCGGTTTGGCGCCTGCCTTTGGCCCAGGGCGCGATCCTGGAGACCCGGGATCGAATCCCACGTCGGGCTCCCGGTGCGTGGAGCCTGCTTCTCCCTCTGCCTGTGTCTCTGCCTCTCTCTCTCACTGTGTGCCTATCATATAAATAAATAAAAAAAAAATTAAAAAAAATAAAATACAGCAAGGGAAGAAACGCTTGTCTGTTGTTAAACTGATATCAATATCAGACAAAGGCATCACCAGAGAACTACAAACCAAATCACTTAGGGGCATAGGTACAGAAATCTCAGAGTGGGAGCAGTTCGAGCCCAAGCAGAGATGAAAACAGTAATACATCCTGACCAGATGCATACCCCAGTAATGCAAGGTGGGTTCAACAGTCGTAAATTTATCTACAGACTACAGGGGGAGATCCGTATGATCACTGCAGTAGCCTCGGGGGGAAAGCACTTGGCAAAAATCCAACATCTGTTCCCGATAAAATCTCTCAGTAAACTAGGAGTAAAAGGGTCTGTTCAGCCTAAAAGGGCATCTATGAAAAATCTGTAGTTTCTGTGATACTTCATAGGAAGCAGTGGGTAATTCCTTCTAATGTTTGGAGCAGACAGTGGTGTCCTCTCTTCGCACACAGCTCCTCACCAGGGTGCTAATGCACGAAAAGAAATAAAAGGCATACAAGTTGGAAAGGAAGAAGTAAAACTGTTTGGGTAGAGAGTATGATTCTCTCCATAGAAATTCCCAGAGGCTCCACTAGAACAAAATGGTAATTTACCAAGATCGTACATTATAATGCCTACATACCAAAACTACTTGTATTTTTATATACTAGCAGTGATCACTTAACAAATTGAGATTTTTTAAACGTGCCATTTATAATGCACTAAAAGCACATGAAATACTTAAGGATTGATCTCATGAAACATGTACAGGGTTTTTGTGCTATCAGCCCTGAGGCCGTGAAGGAGGGGGTCACAAGGGCCTGAGTGTGAGGGCACATCGGGCCCACGGACTAGAAGACTTTCTGTTGCCAGGGAAGTGCAGCAGGGGTGATTCTTGGAGAAACAGTGCCCAGAACAACGGGACTGTTGGACACAAAGCCTCAACCAATCTCTCCCCACGTACAAAAATTAACTCAAATTGGTCATAGGGACACCCAGGTGGCTCAGTGGTTGAGTGTCTGCCTTTGGCTCAGGGTGTGATCCTGGGGTCCTGGGATCGAGTCCCGCATCGGGCTCCCTGCATGGAGTCTGCTTCTCCCTCTGCCTATATCTCTGCCCCTCTCTCTCTCTCTCTCTCTCTCTCTCTCTCTGCATCTCTCATGAATAAATAAATAAAATCTTTTTTAAAAGAATGGTTATAAACATGAAAAACCTAAAAGTGTAAAATTTCTAAAAGCAAAGTATCTTTGTAGGCTTGAGTCAGAGAGTGATTTCATGGGACACACATGGCACAGTTTGTAAAAGAAGTTGATCAATTAGACTTGACGGGAAGAATCCCATTCTTGAGAAGACGTGGATGCACCACAGATCTGTGGGATATGTGAAATAGGTGTCTGATAAACGCGTGGAAACCAAAATACATGAAGACGTTTCAGAACCCAGTAACGAGAGAACCACCACCCAATTTAAACATTGGCAAATGATCCGAACTGACCCCTTCAGTACCTGAAGAGGTACTGTTTATGGCCTTGTGCGTCTTCCAGGTGACCGGCCTTTTGTGTGGTGAGGACTGGCTGCATGGTGGGCTGGTAACTCACAGGGGGAGGAAGACGCGACGTAGACCGCAGCCCCCTGGTGCTGGCACCCAGGAGGGAGCCACCCGTGAGCAGGTGTCAGGACTGTCCTGTGGACGCCTTCACTCGTGTCTCCACTTTGAAGCCACTCTAGAGAAGAGACTAGTCCTCTCCTCTTGGAGTGTTCATGCTGGCTCCAGAGCACACTACAGTGAGCGCAGTGCACTCGGGGGCCTCAGCCACCAGAGTTCTAGAACCGCTGCAGGTTCGGGTGTGGGAGGTGATCAGCAGACCCCTAGGCATGGGGGGGGGGGTGGTCTGAGTGAGTGCCACGGTGGAGAGAACAGGCAGGTGTAAAGGGGAGAGTGGGAGGGAGCCAGGACAGTAGCATGTCAGGCCAGCTGTGGAGCCTTCCAGAGCGGTGGAGGCAGGAGATACAGCTGGGGGTGGCAGAGAGCCTCCAGGGGACACCACCTCCATCAGTCTGTGTCCCAGTAGTGAGGGATCCTGACAGCTCTGAGTTCATGCTGTCATCACTCAAATCGCTCATGCTTTATAGCTATGCTGGTCAGTACACAGGAGGCACAGCTAACGTGCTTTAGCAAGGTATATAGGTTTTAATTGCTTCAGTGTCTAGAAAGAAAATAGTTAAACTATCAATGCCTTTGAAATTTTTTTTAGATGTACTTTTTTTTTATTTTTATTTATTTATGATAGTCACAGAGAGAGAGAGAGAGAGAGAGAGAGGCAGAGACACAGGCAGAGGGAGAAGCAGGCTCCATGCACTGGGAGCCCGGCGTGGGATTCGATCCCGGGTCTCCAGGATCGCGCCCTGGGCCAAAGGCAGGCGCCAAACCGCTGCGCCACCCAGGGATCCCTGCGTTTGAAATTTTTAATTTCTACATTTAATATCCCTAGATAGAAGTTATTTCTAGGAGCCTTTTTTAATACTCCTGCTTTACATCAGATAATTTGTATGAATTCTGATCCAGTTCCTTTCATGGTCACTGTGCTCGGAGTCGGGGTGGTAAAGCTCAAAACCAGAATGAGACCCTGTTCACGCTTTACCATGAGCTCATAGCCGCGTGTCTGACTCGGGGGACAGGTACTGAGTGTGTTGGTAGGAAGCCTACCACAAAGTGCTGCATGTCCACATCCATCCCTTTTGGTTGGTTCTAGAAATGTTTGATTTTGTATTATCCAAAAGAATTCTCCCCACCACTAAGCAACTTGCATCAGAACAGTGATTATAGCATCTATCTTGTGAAAAATTTTATACTCTTCTCTGGTTGGCATTATGTAGGAAGTTAATCCTCAAAATGATGATGATTAAAAGCAATTGGCATGGCAACACTGCCAGGTATAAGCATCTAGACTGGTCCTGTTAGGAGCTGCTGCCTGAGCAGGCCGTAAAGGCACACACAAAGTAAATAATAAAGAGGTGTAGTCCTCAAGTATAGGCTGCTGAGCTGCCTGGTGGGGCAAGATGGTGATGGGGCAGGTGTCAGCAGGACATAGTTTATGGTCAAAGAGTAAAAGTCCCCTTTTACTGTGTGAATGTTCAAAACCCACCTGGGGAGTCCTGGGTCATTTGCAGTTTATAGTGAAGTTTTATAGAAAATGTGTGTCCAGTGTGTATTTCCTTCTCCACCTGAAGTGACTTGCTGAATTCTTCGCTTGCGCCCTCTGGATGTGCTCCTTGGGTTGACGACCATGTGTCTCTCTGTAGGTGCTGTGATTCAGAGCATACTGCTGGTGCTCTAAATCACAGCACTGGATTATCCATAGCGTGGTTTTAGGATCTTGGCAAACCAGCAGCTTAGTAACACGCTGGAAAGCCACAGAACTCGAGTTCTAATTCGAGCTGCACGGTGACTCAGTGTTTAACACCAGCTCCCCTATAGGGTGTTGGACTACCATCTGACCCAGCTTCTCAGCTCAGGAGCAAGGCGGCCCACACATGTTCCTGTTCTGCAAATAAACCACACAGAACAGGGCCGTGGAGGGTAAGAGCAGTAGGAAAAAAGCTGCTGCGAGTGCTGCTGGTCAGGGGCTTGCCCAGAAGGCCACCATGGATGCCAGCTGGGGGTGTCCATCCTGTCCTGCCTGGGAACCTGGGGCCATGGGAACACTTCTGCCCCCCTGGGCCCTCACGGCTGTGGGAAGGCCTGCCTGCTTACAGTGCTGTAGCATGTAACATCCTCGCCTCAGTTCAGATACTCGGATCCTTCCTAGGACCAGAGATGGTGCCTTCCTGGAGGGCTTTACTTAATTTTAGAAAGCACTGAAATACCCCAAATGCAGCCAAAATGTTGTTTTTTTCTTGTGTTCTTTCCCCAAGGCAGTGTTAGGTGACATTTGGGCATCAACATGTGGCCTTTCCCTCCTCTGCCTTGGCCGGGTTGGACCGGGGCTAGGGAGGCTCAGCTGGGGGCATCCACTGGCACGTGGCCGACACACATTCTGCACCTGGTAGGTACAGAGTTCGTGTGAGACATGCACTGTGGTTTGGGGTCTGCAGGACGTTTTTCCAGTTTGCTCTTCACTAGCAGGACCGTGCACAGCTGTTGTTATCACAAAAGGACTAGTGGGACCCGAGGAAGAGGTGCATAGGCCGGGGTCCCTGAGGACCAGGTCCTGCCCTGGGGGTAGTATGGACAGCACTCACTTCTCCCAGCAGTGATGTGACAACACACGTCAGATGCTGCCAACTCAGCAAGCCCACCTGAGCCTTGGCGTTCAGGGTTTTTATTGGGGGTCACTGTGTAGACAAGGTTGACCCCCACATGGCCAACCTTCGTTTTCAGCCCCTGCAGAGGCCAAGGTGACACCACGAGACCGGTAAAGCACAGTGCAGACCACGTGCAGCCCAGCCACGCATTCTCAGGGCACACTCCCGTGGGTGGAGGTCACTCCCAGGAGCATAGGCCCAGCATGCCAGCCCAAATACTGCACAGATCCAGGGCTTTGCACTCTTACTCTTATTTTGCCTTCGCTCTCAAAATTCAGTCTTGCAGCCTGCTGGTCAGTGGTGCTGGGTGTTAGAACCGGGAACTACCTAGGAAGCCCCACTGATGCTTGGTCTGCCTGAGGGGCATCTCTGATGACACCATGAGTCAGGACGAGGGAAGAGCCTAACGTGGACATGTGCTGAGCATCCCCGGGGGCCCTGCCGCCACGGCCATACGACAAGGCATCGAGGTGGGGGCTGACCTGAGCGCTCTCACCTCGAAGCCACAGCTGGCCAGCCTCATCGTGGCCTGTCCTCGCATGACTGCAGTGGATGCCGAAACTCCGCACTGACCTTCTCACCTGACAGACCCCACGAGGCCCCTGAGTGACGTGATTCCTCAGACCCTAGGTCAGGTGCTGGGAGGGTCGACGGGGAAGAAAACCACAAGCAGGATGCGGCGCTGGGCTAGGGAGAGACCTGGCATCAGAAGAACGGGGTGGGGGAGCGGGGCAGGAGAGTGCTGCCTTCCGCGTGTGTGGCAGCCCTCTGGGACCTGGGGCCAGCCGACCTCGTGCCAACTGATGAGTCTCTTGTTGTAAGATGGCTTTTAAAGACAGACTGATTTTTTTTTTCCAGAAAACACTGTCATGAAAAATACTGTTCATAAATTAACTTTAAAAATTATTCTTCAGGGGTGCCTGGGTGGCTCAGTGGGTGGAGTGTCTGCCTTCGGCTCAGGTCCATGAGCTCAGGGTCTTGGGATCGAGTCCCACATCCAGCTCCCTCCTCAGCGGGTAGTTTGCTTGTCTCTCTGCCTCTCTGCCTACTCCCACGCACTCTTTCTTAAATAAGCAAAAGTCTTTTAAAAAATTATTTTTCTGTTCATGATTCTCCCACTGTAATTCTCGGTAGTAAATAACCATGAGGAAGAATGCTTCCATGTTTCAGAGCTACCTGTGCACCGGGGAAGTTTGATCCTTCAGATCCAGAGCAGTTTGCAGCTGTACTTTCCATGCTGGGAGGCAGCGAGCCAGCTGATGCATTGGGGTGGGGGCTGCCAGAGAGCTGGTGTTGGGGTGACCTCTGCATTTCCCTCAGCCGGCAGTTCATCTGTATTTCGAAAGAGACAGGAAACCCAGGGATGGGGGACTGCGGGCGAGGTGGAAGGCCCTGGAAGGTGCTGTAGCTGGACGCAGGCTCTGCACTCCTGTGCTCCATCAGGACCTCAGAGCCCGCCTCTGGGACAGAAGGGTGACCAGTCATGGTTGTCATGCGGTGAGGCCCAGAGCCCCTCACGCTGCCTGTTCTCAAGTCCCAACATTGTTTTTCTATGGGGAGTTCTTGCACAGCCACAAAAGCAGAAAGCCTCTGGCCCGTGTAGGTTGTGGGTGGCCAGTGTGGGTGAGCTTCCCCTGTGGGGCGCGTGGCCTCACTGTCGCTGGTCTCCCCTAGGTGGCCCTGGTGCAGTGGACTGAGAGTGTCGGCCTCACCCTGGTCAGCAGGGACCTCACCTCCATGCAGCTGAGGACTCCCAGCGGCCAGATCCTGACCTACAGCATCCTACAGATGTTCCCTTTCACCTCGGAGAGCAAGCGGATGGGGGTCATCGTCCGGGTAGACTTCCACTCGGGGGGCACTGTGCATGCCACACTGGACACTCTGGATGTTTCACTGTTCATCCAAACAATTTAAGCTTATTGCAGGGTGGTTTTTTGAAATAAAATCTAAACTAAATTTACGCTAAGCAGCTAGAGAGGCTCTAGTCATAGTGATTTAAGAGGCTCTGATGTCGTCTCCTAAGACAATAGAAGCAGAGCAAGTAGGTGTTGGCCATTAACTTTTGAAGTCAGCTAAAGTCGTTTGTTTTGTTTTGTGCACAACAGCAATAGCAAGCCAGGGAGCTTTGCTGCAGAGTCAAGTTACTGACATGCACCTCTGTCAAATTTTTTTTAGCAAATACGAAAAACAAATACCTTGGAAGTTGGCTCACCAAGGAAAGCTTATTCAGTCAAGAATGAAAATTTGACAGAATTAACCTCAAATTTGCGGTCCGAGGCATATACCCATTAACAGATCCTGTTTGCCATCTCTGCACAGCACCAAGAGCTGCGTTTCTCTTCTGGGTTGGGCCTGCCTGACTGAGCAGGGAGCGCAGTGCCCAGCATAGGGAACTGCCTGGCTCACTACAGAGGAACGTTCCCGAGAATCACTTTCCTTAGAGCACCTCTGCTCAGGCAGCTGCTCTTAGCAGGAGCACTGTGGCCTCAGTGTCCCCGTGTTTCCTTCTGTCCCAGGACGAGTCCACCACAGAGATCATGTTCTACATGAAAGGGGCCGACGTGGCCATGTCCTCCATCGTGCAGTACAACGACTGGCTGGAAGAGGAGGTAAGGCGTGTCTCCCACCAGCCCAGTGCTTCCCACCACCCATCGGAAGGGGAGGCCGGTGGGGGACATGCGGGGAGATGGAGGGAGACCCTGGGAGATGTGGGGAGACAGGGAAAGATGCAGGGAGACGCAGGAAGATGAGGGGAGACCCTGGGAGATGTGGGGAGATGGGAGGAGACCCTGGCAGTTGAGGGAAGACAGGGAGATGCGGAGAGATGCAGGGAGACGGGGGAGTTGGGGACGGAGGACTCGAGGAGGTGGGGGGATGCCCTTTCCCCGGCTCTGTGCTATGCCCTCCCTGGAGGAAATTGGGTGCCATGTCCTAAACCAGACACTGATGGGTTTGCAGAGATCGGAGTGGTTTTCCACCATGTTATTTTAAGTGATTCCGGTTCCTCTCAGTTTCATGAAGTAGAGAGGACAGCAGTGCTATTTAATTATAAAGAACTTACTCTCCATAGAAACTGCTGTTTTTAGTTTTGGGATGACTGCATATGGATCTGTCAGTAAGTCTTTGTTAATAGTATTTTGTTTATATTAGTGAAGAAATAACATTATTAATCATTCACTGAAGATTCTGAGATAGTATTGCTTATATGTAGCCAGAGCTGCATTTTAATATATTTAGTTTGTAACTAAGTTATTTGCAAAATTTTAATTAGGATTTTAATGCCATTGTAATTTGTATGTAGGATTCACTTTAGAAATAGAAAATAAAATACAAATATGATCAATCCTACATTTCATCAAAGTCTCCCTAAAGAAATGGGATTTATATTTAGCCTCATGAGGTTATAGTATTGTCTGTGTTTCTGTGTTAATAAAAAAGTTGGGTATCAGAGTAAAACACCTCTCTCCCGTGTGCATGTTACTGTCAGTGTCCACAGGTCACCCCGCCATGGCCCAGGCACGGTGGGCCAGTGTAGGGGCCACATCCCCACGTCCACGGCGGTATTGGCAATACGAATCAATAGCTCCTTCAGGCACTTGGATTTAATCAGGCACATGAATAAATTAAATTCCCTGAAGACCTAGTAAAATGCCATAAAAATTACTTTTGGTCATAATGATGTGCAATTAATTATAAAATATTTGTTTAATTTATTTAGCTTTATGAGGTCAAATCAATAATTGTCTTGCAACAGACAGATAATGTCAGATTGTTTTTCACAAAGATAACTTTATTAAAAATCCTTTGTGCATTTATTTTCCCAACGTTACATTTTCTTCCTTTAGATAAATCTTCTGATCCTCCCCCCAATGTCTTTGTTGTAATATTTATCGTCTGAAAGCCTGTACTTTATTTAAAACAAAAACAAAAGCAAAAAAGCCAGGTAGGCTCCAGGAGTCCCGGTGTGCAGTGAGCTCTTGTGACTCCAGCAGGTGCACCCACCTCGCCTTTTTGGCTCTAGCCTGTGTTCTCCACATGCCAAACAAAACAAAAACAGCCACCAATACTCTACTCATCACGTCACAGAAAGCACATTTTGTAAGGCTGCACCATCCGTATGGTGCAGTGTGCCAGGATGGAAGTGCCCGGGCGCATGGCCTCCTGCCATCTGCGTGCCGGTGGGTGCCAGGGTCAGGATGGGGCCCAGGAAGTGTGTGTGAGAGGCGCGGGGACTGGCGCCTGTCATCCCCAGAGCAAGCCGGCTGCGGGGTCCTGGGCCGTCTGCATTCCATGAGCATCAGACCTGGTCACACAGATGGTTGGGAGGATTTTGGGAGCTGAGCCACGTGTTGTGTGTTCGCAGACTCAAACGTCCTGCGGGCACGTGAGGTGCACGAGCCTAGTCAGACGACAAGCCCTCGCGGGGGGTGCAGTTCTGTGGAAGCCCCACCTCTGGCCTGAGGGGACGGTGGACAGAGAGGCCTGCCGGGCCGGCGGCAGCATGTGTGCTCAGCCATGTCTGGGTCAGCGTGTGCCCCTGCCTGGAGGCACGGCACTTGCATGTGGGCCTCTGGTTCTGAGCGCGTGGCAGGCGGACTCCCACGGCACAGCTCGCTCAGGCCTGCGGCACCAGTGTCTGTCAGGACGTCCCAGCAGGGTATATGGGGCATCCTGGGGGCCTCGCGCCACCAACCCAGCCTGCTGGGACTCCACATCCTTCCAGTTAACATGGCAGCAGCTGATGCATTGGTCTGCAGTATCTGCATCAGGTGGGGGCTGAGGCATCGGGCGCCTGTTTAGGTGCACGTGGGCCATACCGGTTTCGATGGCTGTTGTGTACCTCTGACATAAAGCCCTGTACCCCTTGGCATTGGCTGAAGGTGCTCCAGAGGACCCTCCTCCTGTGTCTGGGTGTCCAGGCCACAGAGCCTTTGCAGACCCCTGCCCACAACACCCACCACAGGGCCATGATGTTAGGCTTTCTACATCGTCAGCCAGAACCAGGCCACCTATGGTTGGGAGCTTTACAGACATGGTCAAGATGGGAAATAGTTCCTCAAAGTTTGAAATTTAAAAGAGTCAACCAGAAAGAGATGAAGGGGCAGCAGGTCTCTCAGGAGCCACACGGGGCCTGGATAGGCTGTGGCCGGTGGTAGTATTCTTGATATGTAGACACTATGGCTTCGGAGAATGGTGTAGCTTAGCGCTCCCATGGTTTTGTAAATTTTATTTTTCATGAAAACACATTATTCTGGAACAGTGCTGTTGATGTCACAGCTGGGGCGTACGTCTGGCTGCACCTGGTCGGGGGCCTTCCCGTCCGTGTGTCTGTTCTCACTGATGAGGGAGCCCAGGAGCCAGAGTCTCCCTTGGGGCCCCCTCAGCGTCTTCTCCCCAGGACTGTTTCTGTCCTTGTTCCCTGCTCCTCACCCGGGGGGTCTCTGGGCCATGGGCACCAGGGACACGGCCTCATGTGGCTTACCTTGGAGTCTGGAGGACGGTGACCAGCCCAGGATACCTTGCCCTCTGCGAGCACTTTGCCCTGTGGCCCCTCCTGCTTCTCCAGCAAGGGGCTGAGATTTGAGGAGAGACGGTGCACCCACCTGCCATGCCCTGCAGCTGCTCACCATGAGCACACCTGAGGGACAGTCTGCTGTCCTGTGGAGCTGGGGGTGCCGGCTTCTGAGAGCCTGCGCCTGCTGTTGCGGCCCCACCTCTGTCTCTGCACAGCCGTGGGGGGTCGCTGTGTCCCCTGATGAGTGTAGATGGTTGGGAGCTTCGGGGCCATCCCATGAGCAGCACGGCTGCAGCCAGCCATGGAGGAGTGCATGCATGCCACACAGGCTGGCACCCCCACAGGTGGCCCAGAGTCAGGCTGTTTCTGTCCCCCTTCATCAACTAAAACTGCCTAGTTTTTCCTCTGAAAGGTGAAAACTACTCTCTTGTCATTTTGCTACAAGCTCTGACAGGTGGAGTAGAGTCTCCCCACAGCCCCCGAGAACGCTTGCCTTGTCTGTCTCACCATGTAGCAAGGGTTCTTTCCCTGCGGGTAAGATCCGGGCCCAGCACAAGGGCCAGGACCTGGGTGGTCCCTCCTCCCATGGCCCTGCCACTTGAGACTCCTCTCCCTTCTCTCCCCCCTCTCCTTTTCTTCCTCCTCTTCCTCCTCCTCCCCCCACAGCCCTGCCACGTTAGGCCTCCCTTCTTCCAGGCCTTGCTCCTCCCACCCTGGCACTGAGCATCCACATTCCCTGTGCTGTGTGCATTCTCATGCAGGCGTTCCTCACGACACCCTTTTTGAAGAGTCTGTTTTAATATGGGGAAGAAGTGTGCCTGTTTTGTGATACTCTCTGTGACAGCGGCTCTCTGCCCTGGGAGATCGGGGTAGCAGAGCTGTTCTTGCAGCATGGCTGTAACCCGAGGGCACTTCTGTGAGATGCTCCGTGTGCCGTGCCCATGCCCCCCGGGTTAGCAGGCAGAAGGCACACAAGAAACTGGGTGGCATGTGGTGCACAGGTGTCAGGATGACCTTAGAAGTGCAGGGCTCACTAGCAGGGGGCCTGCCCTTCCCGTGGGGCCGCAGGGCGGATGCCATGGGTGCCCATCACCATTGCGGTCAGCACCTGGGGCCTCACATGACCTGCGTCTCCTTTTCCAGTGTGGAAACATGGCCCGGGAAGGTCTGCGCACTCTCGTGGTGGCCAAGAGGGCGTTGACGGAAGAACAGTACCAGGACTTCGAGGTGAGCCACTTTCCCTCCCTCCCCCACTGGTCCCTATGGATGGTGCTCACTGCTGGCATGGACACGCATGGGCCCAAGGACAGCCCGGCTGCCGCACAGCACTGGGGTGTCCACTTGGGTCTGCTGGGCAGATGGGCTTGCATGACGTGGTAGATTTCCATGCACCCCCAAGTCTGCAGCAACCACCCACAGCACCCGTCTCTCCTCAGAGCCGCTACAGTCAGGCCAAGCTGAGCATCCACGACAGGGCGCTCAAGGTGGCAGCGGTGGTAGAGAGCCTGGAACGGGAAATGGAGCTGCTGTGCCTCACGGGGGTAGAGGACCAGCTGCAGGCGGACGTGAGGCCCACCCTGGAGATGCTACGCAATGCCGGCATCAAGGTACACACGCAGACCTCCAGCGCCAGAGCTACTCACCGTGGAAGCGCCGGCAATGAAGCCGGCGGGGGGTGGGGGTGGAGACGGGGAGGATGCAGGCAACCTTCCTCCTCCCTCCTCCCTGGCCGAGCCTGCCCTGAGCCAGCACCCCGAGTCTCCTCCTGAGACCCACCCCATGTGGGAATCTGCCTGTCACCATCAGGGCCTGCCCCGCCCCCCTCCCTGCCCCTGCCTGATCCCAGCTCACCAGGGTCTCAGGCTTACCCTCTGCCCATCTTCATCCCCTAAGACTTTCATGGCCCTGGGTCTCCGTGAGGCATTAGCTCAGGACAGTCTTAGGCTCAGGAGACCTGGGGTCTTGCTCAGGGGATGTGCCACACTCACGCTCCAGAGCTTTCTGCTCACACCCAGATGTCTAAACGAAGGTCACTCAGCACTGCTTTGTCCTTTTCCCTTCTGCTGGTGGCTCCCTGCAAGCCCCAGGATTGAGGCTGGGTATCTGCACACTCACCTGACCTGCTTTTTCTTCCTGGTCTATCCTCTTCATGGTATTAAGTTGTAGCTTTCAGGGAACTGCTTTCTGACCTTATGTGCCCTTGAAACCCAACGTTCAGTTACAGAATGAGAGAAAAGACTGTTCTAAGACTGCCCTGAGGACTGGGGCCTCACGTTCAAGAATGAAAACAATACAATTGGAATTTCACAGAGAAGCTAGGGGATAGTGAGGCTAGAGAGGCAGAAAGGAAGGTCAGCGTTAGAGGAAAAGCTGTGCGCGGCTTCCAGCTGGAACACACACAGTGGGCTCTAGGGAGACTCCATGTGCACACAGCAGGTGCACCCTTGCCTCCAGGGGTCTGGCCAGGGAGGAGGCACTGTCTCTCTAGGCAGCACTCCCATCAGGAGGTGCGTCTGGCTTCAGACTCACGAGAGAAACTAAACCTGAGTGTGCTGTGCTGCCAGCACCTGGGTGAGGAAGAGTTGTGGCTGCTGTGGCCTCACCAGTGGCGGTGGCTCTTGCTGTCTTGCGGGAATTGTTAGCAACTGTGTCTTCACGATGTACTCTCATCTTCGGTCTGGGCTCAGTAAGGCAAATATAGATGTGTGAGATAAGTAAAAAGCACAAGTCCTACACTGAGAAGCAGCAAAAACTCAGTATTGCTGTGAGTCGTTGGCTGTGTCCAGAAATGCATATTTGTATGTGACACACAAAGCACCTGAGAAAGTCAGGTGTCGGTAAGAAATTTCTAAGTTTTTTGCTTTACGTGAAATACGTATGTAAACCATCCTATCGACACATTAAATGTCCTGGTTTTGTTGTCTTTGTCATCTAAGGGTGCTTACGTATGTAACACATGCTTGCATAAATTTTTAAAGTAAAAAAAATAAATAAAAGTATTATTTGACATATTTTATTTGGTACAAACAGCTTTTGGTTTAACTTTTTCCCCTTTACCATTTTGAACCTCAGTTTCCAATTTAAAAATTAGCGAATTAGAATAAGGATGTCCAGGGCGCTCCTGGCTCTACAGGCCTGAGACCACGCGGCACCTTCCGGGCCCGCTCATCCAGTGTGCAGCCATGTGAGCATTGCCCCTGGATATATACAGGCGTCCTGTTAGTTTCGGTCCTGAGGTTCCTAAACCTCACATCTCAGCTAATATGTTTAACATCACCTTGCTCCTACTTGTTTTAACTAAGTCTACAGAGACCTTTTTTGTTGTGGTAAAATGTAGATAACATGCCATTTATCATCTGACCTGTTTCTGAGTGTACTTAGAACTCACTGTCGCTAAGTACACTCACAGGGTTGTGCAGCTGTCCTCACTAAGCACTGACCCCTCCACTCCCAGCCCTGGTCGCCTGGTCCACCACTGGCCTCTGTCTCTGTGGGTGCAAGTCCTCCAGGGACCTCCTAGCTCTGCCGTCCCACAGCCTTTGCCCTTGTGCAGCTGGCTTACCTCACTGAGCACAGTGTCCCGTAGTCCTGGCCCAGCAGGTGCCAGGCTATCCCTCCTCTTTAAGGCTGAATGCTGTTCCACAGCGTGTTTGCCACGTTCTACTATCCATCCATCAGTGGACACTGGGCTGCTCCTGTGGTTTGGCTGCCATGAACATGAATGTGCAAGTGTCTGCTCAAGAATAGACGCTTTTAAGAGTTCATCATCTTCACTTGTCTCTTAGATATGGATGCTAACGGGCGATAAACTCGAGACCGCCACTTGCATCGCCAAAAGCTCACATTTGGTGTCTAGAACACAAGACATTCACATTTTCAGACCAGTGAGTATATGTCTAAAAGCACTTTGATTTTGAAATGTTTTGTTTCACAATCAAAACTTGTGGTTTTGTGAGAATGTATGTGCAATGATTTAGTAATTATAAAGAAGAGAAATACTGTAATTTTCTGACTGAATTTATACAAACATTGCAGATAGGTTTCTATTAGCTGCCCACATCAAATGGGATGAAAAAGCTGCATTTTGACAGAGTGAAACAAAGTCTAAATTCAAAAGTATTTTTCTGTTGTACTATTGGATTTATTAATCAATTTTCTATTTTAAAATGGACATCCTGCCATCATTTCCTGTTCCATTTACTAAGTGTATGTTGATAAAAACCACATTTTTGTATTAGTTATACCTGATAGTAGGAATGTGTTTTTAATCTACTACCATTTTGAAATGAAATGTTCCTTAATTAGATCAAAGGAAATTAATAAAAAATGGGCTAAAGTTTGTGTTTTTACTGTATCACTTATGACTAATGTCTGTAATTCAAAAATGTGATCTCCTGAGTTGATTAATGGTGGTTAGCAGACAAGATCCATCTGCATCTGCTCTTCAGAGCACTTGCACCTACAGAAAGTGATTTGAATATAATTTACATGTAAATGTCATTTATTTCCAAGCATTGGAATGGCAAATTAGACCCTGCAGAGGACTATTTGCAATTAAATTATTAATGATTCTGATAATACTTCAGATCAATTTTTGTTGACTTTTCAATGTTACAGCCACACAAATTGAAATTTCCTCAGTAAAGCCTACCTATTTAAAGAGGAGTCTGAGATTAATTTGGACCGTGTGAAACTTAAACTTCAGTCTTCAACATAGCCTTTCTTTTATTCCCTGTAAGATCTCTGCAGAAAGAATGTCAAAAGCCAGTCTGTTGCTTTCTAAAATGCTTTCATTCTAAGATTGATATTTCAAGATTATGACTTGGTTTTACTTTTAGATTGTTTGATTATTCGGATGTTGTGTTTGCTTGAACTAGTAGAGAAAGTTGAAACCCGTGGCATTTATGAGCAGGGGCATGTTTGCAGGAAGCCTGGCTTTGCAACCCCTGCCACTCCAGCCATGCAACCTCCCTGGGCTCTGGCTGCGGCTCCCTGAAGTATAATTCTGAAGTCTCAGTGTCACCCCCCTCCAGCACACGGGCCCCCTGTGAGCTACCAGAACCGCATCACATGTCTCTGGGGAATATCTGGCTCACAGGCAGCACACAGGCAGTGTTAGCGATTGGTACCCCACCCCCTTCCCCTGCTGAGCCCCTCTCCTCCCCTGTGGCTCCCTGTACCTGGGGGACCCCGCAGCACTTCCCGGTAAGTGGCAGCTTTGAGTTGTTGCAGGCTGGAAAATAATTTGTGTTAAGTATAAGTAGGTATTTATTCCCAGAGGAGAGATTCAGAAGAGCAGGTTATTAGAGGACCGAGGCCTGTGGGCAGCCCCTGGCAATCTTACGTGATTGGCAGGTCTCTGATGTAGATGACACTGTAATTTGGGTGCTTTTCTTCCTTTTGTGGAGGTAACCAACCGGGGAGAGGCCCACTTGGAGCTGAACGCCTTTCGAAGAAAACACGATTGTGCACTGGTCATCTCGGGGGACTCTCTGGAGGTGAGGCTGCATTCTATGTGCGCGTCTATCCATTCTTCCATCTCTCTGTCCCTGGAGGTGAGGCTGCGCTCTGAACATGTGCGCATCTGTCCATCCGTCTGTGTCCCTGGAGGTAAGGCTGCACTCTGACCATGTGCGTGTCTGTCTGTCCATCTGTCTGTCTATCTGTGTCCCTGGAGGTCGGGCTGCACTCTGACCATGCACATGTCCATCGTCGGTCCATCCATCTGCCCTCCCCCAGCAGACCAAGAGCTTTCTGAGTGAGTGCTTGCTCGGTGGTCGCTATCCCAGTGGTGGTTACTAAACTCTGCTGAGCACTTACAACCTGAAGAGCCAACATGGTGATGCCAGAGGGCTGACTTTCTATGATATTTTGGAGGTTGACTTATTTTAGGCTGATTCGAGATTCTCTTAGGTGCTAGGCCTTCTGCTCACCGTTAACAGCGCAGGTCCCCATGGAGTCCCACCTGTGGCACCTGTCTACTTGACCTAAGTGTACCTAAACCAGTATTTCCAGGAGTGGGCCGGGGACACAGGAAACAGACTGGCGGCCCAGCAGGAGGGGCTGGCTTGGCTCTCAGTTCTGGAACCACTGTCACCCTGAGGCAGGGCCCTGGAGCCTGTGCACTGACTCCCTGACCCCGTTCCCTTTGCCTCCCCAGGGGATAAACCCCATGTTTGCTGGGGCAGGAGGTACAGCAGCTAGCAGCCTCACTTCTCACAGCTCTGTGTGCCTGGCCATGTGCTGGCACCTCCTGGACTCCCAGACCCGGGGCATCCCGCAGTGCCGCTCTCGGGCCTCAGCTGGATCCTCAGCCTTTCCCCTGTTGGCTTCAGAAGATTTACCCCGCTGTGGAGTCGTTTACTACATATCCTCTGCTTTCCAGCACCCAAATATTTGCTCCTCCCTCTGAGCCCACCTTAGAGATTCATGTCTTTTTAAAAATCTCTCTCTACAGTTGTTTTAGTGTGATTTGTGAAGAAGCAAAAGTAGGTACTTGTTAAATCCACCATCTTTTAGGAGTATGTACTTTTTTTTTTTTTTTTAAGATTTTATTTATTCATGAGACACACAGAGGCAGAGACACAGGCAGAAGGAGAAGCAGGCTCCCTGCAGGGAGCCCGATGTGAGACTTGATCCCGGGCCATGACCTGAGCCAGAGGCAGACACTCAACCACTGAGCCCCTCAGGGGTCCCAAGAGTATATACTTTTAATTAAATATTTTTCCTCTTTGGTCCACACCAGAGCTACACATAGCCGATCAACATAGAAAACCTGGTGATGAAAATCAGATCTGCCCACCTGCTCCTCCCCAGTCCTGCTCCCCAAAAGCACCATCTTATGTTTCTGGGTCTGGGTCTTTCATTGCTTCTGTCCCTCATCTAGATAGTACACTCCTTCCCTGGTCCCTGTGCTGGACCTGGTGCTGGGCTTCAGCCTGAGCCTGGTGCTAGTCCAGGTCCCAGTCCTGGTGCCAGTTGTAGGGAGGTGCATCTGCAGCCCCTGATGGGCCCTGTAGGGTCAGGGGAGCCATTAGTCCAGAATGGGCATGGACATACAGGCCATCCCAGGACACACAGCCCATGGCCCCCCACAGGTGCAGGTACCATCATATTAAAGATGAAACAGGACGCCTGGATGGCTCAGTGTCTGAGCGTCTGCCTTTGGCTCAGGGTGTGATCCCGGGGTCCTGGGATCGAGTCCCACATCCGGCTTCCCGCAGGGAGCCTGTTTCTCTCTCTGGCTGTGTGTCTGCCTCTCTCTGTGTCTCTCATGAATAAATAAAATCCTTAAAAAGTAAAGATGAAACAGAGATCTTACTTAGCTAAGGTGGGGTTGAAATCACCTGAAATAGACTGAGCGGGAAACTTTCCATCTCAGGCAACAAGGCAGCATCTGCAAGCCCCGTGCAAGCCACGCTGGCCATGGTGATGGTCAGGGTGAGACGCAGAGTCCCCTCCCTGGCCCCCGCCCTGCCCATCCACATGGACGCTCCTTCCGTAGGGGCCTCAACCCTGGCCTCTCCTCCCACCTCATCCCTCCTCCTTTGCGTGTCCACCAGCCCTGAATCCCCAGCTAGCGGGGTGGCTGTGACCTGGGGAAGAGGGTGCAGGCAGTGTGCACCCCTCGTTGGCACAAGGCTGTTGGTCCCTGCCTGCCCTGCTCCTTGAGCCCACAGAGCAGGGCCACCTGTGGCGGGTGGCAGGTACTCACACAGCACTGATCCACAGGTGTGTCTGAAGTACTATGAGCATGAACTGGTGGAGCTGGCCTGCCAGTGCCCTGCCGTGGTGTGCTGCCGCTGCTCACCCACCCAGAAAGCCCATATTGTGAAGCTGCTGCAGCAGCACGCAGGGAGACGCACGTGCGCCATCGGTGAGTTCTCCCACCCCACGTCCCGTTGGCACCAGGGCTCTGAGAGAAACCATGTTTTCAGAGCCACTGGCAGCGCAGCATTCAGACTCTAGCACCAGGTGGATTTCGTCCACGTTCCTGGGGATTTGAAACAGCCTCAGGATGGGGTCTGGGTGTTTGGTGTCATTTCCCATTTCTGTGCTCCCAGGTGATGGAGGGAACGACGTGAGCATGATCCAGGCGGCAGACTGTGGGATTGGGATCGAAGGGAAGGTAAGTTTGTCCTTTGGTCACTACGTTATCTGCATACTTCCTGCTGGCCCTGAGCCACACACTCAGGTTGCAGGCCAACTCCTGTAACCCTCAGGTCGCAGGTCAGCCACTGCCCCTTGAACCCCTAGGAAGCGCAGGTAGGAAGCAGAGCCAGGCAGGTCCAGACCCTTCACTCCCTCACTGTAGAGGAGGTGGGCGAGACAAGTGACTTGCAGCCCCCTTCCTGCCGGGCCCAGCTCAGATGTCACCAGCCTCCTGCAAACCTCTGTTGCCGCCCTGGCACCCCCAGCTTCTCTCACACTTGCACGTCTATGTCCCCATCCAACCATGAGCTGTGGCTGGCAATTTGTCTTGTGTGGAAATGAGCCCGATTCAGGTCTCGCTTCTCCTCTTCTGCCTCATGCATGCCCCGCAGCTCTGGAAAGTGGCCAGCAGCTGTTTCAGAGACCCCAGGGTGGGCTTCAAGACAGGTTCACTCCTCTGCCTAATTGCTGTAAGACTGACAGGCGCCTGACAGGCGCCTGATATCCTGGCCAGCAACTCTCTGTGGCCACCAGATGTTCTGTGTTAGCCTATCCCCTCCAGGGTCACTGGGACAGTGTCCATCTTTCGCCCGCGGAGGCTGAGTTCTAGAAGTCCCTTCTGGAGGCACCGCGTTCTGAGCAGGCACCTGTGCTCGTTTCAGGAGGGCAGGCAGGCTTCCCTGGCTGCGGACTTCTCCATCACGCAATTCAAGCACATCGGCCGGCTGCTGATGGTGCACGGGCGGAGCAGCTACAAGAGGTCGGCAGCGCTTGGCCAGTTCGTCATGCATCGAGGCCTCATCATCTCCACAATGCAGGTACCTGGAGTCTGGCACCTAAGGAGGGGGGCTTTGCTGTGGCACCATTGTGTCCGGCCGGGAGAAGCCGTGGGGAGAGCAAGCGTGGGACTAACACTAATGGGTGCTTTCCTCTCTCGAAGGCCGTGTTTTCTTCTGTCTTCTACTTCGCATCTGTCCCTCTGTATCAGGGATTCCTCATGGTGGGGTAAGTGGTGCGGCATGTGCATATCTCAGCAGCTGCCTTCAGGGAGGACTTAACGTTCCCAGAAAAGCTGTTCGAAAGTTGTCTAACTCCACACATGGTCAGTCGGTCTGTAGAGTAAGAGCCCCGGGTGTCAGGAGTTGGACGCCTTGCCACCTTACTGTTGTTTTGTCAGAAGAACGTGTTTCCCTGGGGGTCCCAGGCGCAGGCTGGGATCAGGGAGGCTGGGACACAGGTGGTCATACCTGGATGTGACCAGTGACCACTCAGCGGCAGATGCAGAGCACACGGGTGCTGGAGTGGACACGGCATGCCCTGAGAGGCCACCTTCAGTCTCCCTGGCAGTAGCAAGGTCTCATCTTTGAAGGTCCCCACACCATAGCCTGGAGAAGTGTGTCAGAATGTACAGTTCATAATTAAACCACCAGTTTTGCCTGTTGAACCTGGAAAGCAGGCATTTACTGTGAAAGGTGAATGAGTTAGAACTTCTCTCTCCCTCATCCTCTGTACTTATGCCAGGAGATAAAAGCAGTGTGACTTGGTGGGCCGTAACAGCCACATGCTGCCTCCCGACGCCCCCTCACTGGCCTCACAGAGCTCAGCATGCCCCATGGTTGTGCGTTGCTATTGTGTGCTCACTCACGGAAGGCAACAGCAGTCACACAGGCGCTCCCACCATTCAAGGTGCTCATTCCATCCGTGTAGCATCCTTGTGACCAGGCACCGTGCACTGCCCATGTCACAGACAAGCGAGCCTGGGAACGTGCTGGAGACCATGGCTGGTGGGCCCACCTTGGACTAGTTTCTTACCATGGCATTTAGCATCTTCCAGGACTGCAGAGAACAAGTACATGAGTACTTTCACCCATCAGAATTGCCTTAAGTACACCTTCTGGATGCACTTCACTGGACAGCTCCCCTGAATCCCAAGGTTCATTCCTGATAATTTGAGCGAGAGACCGGGAGCATCAGGCTAGGCCACGTCAGGCTCCACTAAACACGTGGGTACCGTACCTCGCCAGCGTGCCTGAGCAACGCCGATGGGAGACACTTCCTGCCACTCCTGAGGCTGCATCTGTTGGGAGCACGGGCTCACCTCCTTACCCTTTCCCAGCCTTGGATCATGGGGCTCCTCACCTCCTGGTGGCCCTCCCCCAGGGGGCTCAACCAGCACCCAGCTGTGTTTCAGCCTCTGTTCCCAGTGGACCAGGCACAGCAGCTCAACAGGCCGGGGCGGCTCCCTGAGAGGGCAGCCGTGCATTCCAGGGTAGCTGGTGCCGGGCCCAGCAGGTGCATATGGCTGCCCGCTCTCTGTCCAGCGGCTGCTAGCTGGACATGCTCCCGTGTCCTGGGGCGCTGACCGAGGGGAAGCCCTAATGGTACAAACCGCCGTGCGTGATTGTACACTTTCCCGTTGCATTGGTCTTTGCCATGCGCATCCCACGAATGACTTAAGAGAGCATAGGATTTGCGCATGATGTCACTGCCCCTGAAGTTTGTCCAGCACACGTTTCCCTGGCCAGCAAAGAAAAGCGAGGCCATTCCCACTTCCTTTCACATTTAAAGCTATGGATTTGAAAGATTAAAAGGAAAATTTAGGAGGCAGTGATGATTACTGCTGAAATAGTAAAGCCTAAGGCCATGAAGCTGCGGCTGTGGGCCGATTGGATCCTCCCTCCTCAGCCCAGGCCCAAGCCCCGGTCAGCAGGAGCTCCCAGTGGTTTTAAAACTCCTGTTTATATTGGCATTTAATCAGTTTCTCTCACGATCTTCTTAAGCGTTACTGTGCTGAATCTGTAGGAGTGGAGGACGAGTGCTTTTACACTGAGCCGCTTCAAGAGGAAACTGTAAGATCAGTGTTGGCCTAACCTAGAGAATAGTCAGATGTAGGCGGTAGGTGGGAGGAAAGTGATGTTTCTGTCAAAGTCTAATGAGACCAAAGTAATGTCCTAAGATGGGATCTCCAGCTACTGAGACTGCAAGACCGTTGACAGAACGCAGCTCCACTTGCTCCACGCTTTTTATTCTCCTATGTCTTTTCGGCAAAGAGGGGCTGATGACGGGACAAGACAGCCATGGGTGCTCCCCACCACAGGTCCTGGTGCACACTATGCTCTCCCCACCAGGAAGCATTCCTTGGCAAAGCCCCTTGGGGAAACACTGTGTATCGCAGCCCCTCTGGGAGGCTCACGGCACAGGCAGCAAGTGGAAGACCCCGCCAGATGCCTGGTCAGGAGCCTATCTGACCTTTAAGCAAACGCCTTCTTCACCCAACACCTGTAGCACCGCACGTTCTGAACAGCATCCTTGGGGCGACTGGCCTCAGCCAGCTGCAGGGCTCACCTGTGTGATGGCTGCCCGCCGCTCCTGGGATGGGTGCCCATGCACCCCAGGCATGGGGGGTGACCCACCGTGCCCCATCAGCTGGGCTCTGCTGGACTCTCCAGCCCTTTCAGCCCCTACGTTTTAAGTTATTCTCATTCTCAGCAATATTCTAAGTTCTGAGAAAGTGGACAAACTTTCTTTAGAAATTTGAAAGAAAGGGCTTTAACCTCACATGGAAGTTAAAGGTTAGACTTGAGGACACAGCACTCTGATGAAACACTGGGGTTTCTGCCTCCGGGGGCCTCCAGGAGCGCACAGCTGTAGGAATTGGGTCTTGTGTTATTAGGTCTTCCCACCTGGTTTCTCACAGGCAAAAATGTCATTTAAAAGAAGTCTAAAAAAAAAAAAAAAAAAAGGCCAGCCGTACCTCAGGAAAGACGGTATAGATGCACTTTTCCTCATTCCTTGAGTACAGCCAAAATCCTACGGACACCACAGGTGGAACACGTTTGTTCTCTGGTCAAGGGGCAAGGAGGGGGCGGCCTGGCCTGCTGGACAGACCACGTTCAGATGGCCACCATCTGCTCCAGCCAGCACCGTGGGAACACTGCACCCCCCACCTCTCTCCAAAGTGGGGAGCGGGACCCCACACACACCCAGCAGTCACCAGCAGCCTTGTTGGGTGTCACACAGGGAGGAACCTGGGGGAAGGCAGCAGTGCCAGGAGACCCCGTGGCCTACGTGGCACCAAACATCCAATTTTCAGGAGAAAATCACTACCCCCGCCAAGAGCTGAGATGATCTCAGAGTGAGTCATAAAGACAATAGACACCAGCCCTGCAGCGCCAGCGGTGTGGGAATCATGTGACCCGGGTGTTAAAGTGGCAGGAACGCTCAGGACAAATGGAAACATGTCCACCTAGAATAGAAATCCAAGCAGCACCACGTGGGAACAGGCCACCAAGGCCAGCAGGACAGACCTGGCCCCCAGCAGAGCGGAGGGCCCTCACGGCAGGACACAGGATGGAGAGAGACTCGCAGAGAGAGGGCGGAGAGCGGGCTGGAGGGGAAGAGCAGCTGAAAACCTCCCACACGGTGGATTCAGAGAGATCCACAGCAAGACGCGTCACACGGAGATTTGGGGAACAATACAAACGCTGTGAAGGCAGTGAGCTGGAGAGGAGCAGCCTTGGGGACAGTGGGGACCCTGAGGAGAAGGTGTGGGCACACACGGCCACCTGCAGTGGATCTTCCCTCAGCAGTGACAAGCGCACACGCGTCCGGGAACACATGCACATGGCTCCGGGATGAGAGCTGTCCAGGTGGCACACGAGCAGAAGGCACAGGCCGGTGCGTCCCCCAAAGGGCATGGTGGGCTTGAGTGCACAGGTGGGCCCTGGCCCTGGCCCTGGCCCTGGCCGTCAGGTTCGAGGCCGTCAAGCTGCTGCTGGAAGGGGATGTGGAGAAGCAGGACCCCGCCGCAGGCTCAGCCTGTCCCTGCCCCAGCAGGCTCCTGGGCAGGTGGCACCAGGAGGATCTGCTGTGAGAGTAACTGCAGCTTACGACGGCAGTCTTTGTGGTGACTAGAAGCTGGGGGCAACCTGGGTGCACCTGAGTGAGCGCAGCTCACAGAGGTGGGACTGCTGGCTCAGGCAGCAGGGGTGAACGTGACTGCAGCAGCACCTGGGGCAGCCTGGGAGTCAGCTGAGAAGAGGCATCTTGGGGCCTCGAAATGACAAAAACTGTGAAGAAGGTGGGCGTATTGTAGTGATTGTTAGGGGTGGGGGCAGAGGGGATGGGTACGGGGAGGGGCAGGGGACTGGGGTCTCCCAGGGTAGTGTGGTTCTGTCTGTGTCCCCAACACTTTGGGAGGAGGCTGGGCTGCCAGGGGAAGGGCATATGGGATCCTGCTCACACCTGCCTGCAAGTCCCCAGTGACCTCAAAACAGAGTTTAATTAAGAAAGAAAAACAGCAGATCCCCCTGAGCACCTGTGGCTCACAGACTGACTTAGTGCTCCGCAGGGAGGCGTGAAGTGTCGGGAGGTCTGCCTTGCTGCATGTGCTGTGCAGCGCTTGGGACCAAGGCCCGTGGTTGCAGAGCGGTGTAGAGTGGCGCCTGCGCCTCACGCTAACCTGCCCCTGTCTTGGTTGTCAGGTATGCGACCCTGTACACCATGTTCCCAGTGTTCTCGCTGGTGCTGGACCAGGACGTGAAGCCAGAGATGGCCATGCTCTATCCAGAGCTCTACAAGGACCTCACCAAGGTATGGATGCGGGCCGGGCTGCATGTCCGCTGGGCCATATTTTAGCAGAATATTTACTAGGGAAAGAAATGCCTGTCATGAAGCGGTTTCCAGGCAGGTTTTAAGTAATTGAACCTCCGTTCTTCCAGACAGGTTTTATTTCTTGCTGTTTTTGCATTTTCCTTCTGAGTTAAACTTCAGAAAGGGATGATTATTTTCTCGGACGTTTGCAGTAAAGCTCTGATGTCATGCATACAATTGAGATTTTAAAGGTGCTCTGAACCATTTGTGGAGCCGCAGTGAGCTTCTCTGAGACCATGGGGCTCGTGTTGGCTGGTGCACACTCATTGTCTGTCGGTGTGTGAAGGACATCCACTGGCGGCAGGGTCCCCTGGGCAGGGCTTCTGTCCACTGCGCCGGCATCGCGACATCGGAACCCAGAGTTACAGCAGGCAGCCCCCGTGCCTGCCCAAGCCATCTTCCACTGTGCTTCTCAGAATCAGGTCTAAGACATGATGGAGCGTCGGTCACTGCGACCCAGCACTGAAGTCACAAGGATGCTTTTGAGGAAACATCTGCACCCAGAAGATGTGGCTCCTGAAACTGCAGAAGATGCATTGATCTGGCCTAAAATTGTGCTCTCTTCAGATAGAGTATTCCTGAGGTTTGTCATATTTCTTTACAAGACCGTGTTTCTACAGCAAGCAAAACAAGCTCCACAGGCTGGAACACCCCCTCGCTCTCCAAGGACAGGTTGTGGTGACCTTGGAATCTTCCAAAAGGCTAGCTTCTCCTGAAGCAACAGGGAGAACAAAGTCCACTAACTCTCAGTCAAATCCAGGTTTACATATGAAATGACCAACTCTGATCTTTAAAACTATAGCATGTGGAGAAGGGATCAGTGGGCACTAGGCGGGATGCAGCGAACCACTAACCACATGCAGAGGAGCTGGCCAGACCAGGGTGATCTCTGGGCTTCGTGCTGCTGTTTTAAGGACTGGATGAAATTAAGATTTAAAGTTCCTTGAAAAAAAATACCAAGTGCTCATATTATTTTTACAATCAGGACAAAAATAAACCTAGTTCACCAGTATAGCATAAAATAAAATCTCAATCATTATATTCAATAACAGCATATTTAATTTGATAATAAAATGCAAATATATTTTATAGATATAGAAAAAGAGCACTAATAATCCTGATAATTTTATTGTGAATATTACAAGAAAAAGGAAAACTGTTTTGTTTAATATTCTAAAATGATTAAACCATTATCATTCATTAAAGCAGAACAGGATCAAAGACCCAAAACTGTAGGAAGCTTTTGTGAGTAATTATAATTTTAGATTATTATGTATTTCTTTATTTCCATAAACTCCAGACATGTTAACTTAAATGCTGCCTCACAGACTGTCCATGTATGAGCAGACCCAGATGAGCTTCCCTAAAATCACAGGCGGTCAGTGTCTCAGCCGCTTGAGGTCACTGCAGGTCAGCCTGGGCAACATCACCAGACGGTCGTGGTTGGAGCAGTTGCTGTCAGTGGGACGCGGGGTCAACGCTGTGTCTACCGCCGTCAGGGTGAGGGGATGGTTGGCTGATGCATTGAACACAAGGGGTGGCAGGAAAGTGTCTTCATTCTGACTGAGTCATTCTTGTTTTCGTTAGGGTGACCAATAGAATGTCTCGGTGCCTGTGCCCTTGAGTCCAGCCGTCATTACTACTTTATTGTGACAGGAGTTCAGTTACTGTTTCTTCAAGACCCAAGACCTATTCCTTTTGTGTTTATTATACTTATTCTTTCAAAACCTGTTGCCCTTCAAATACTTTGAAGACAGAGTAGCACTAAAGTACTCAACCACCTAACTTGATAAAAAATTGAGTTACATTTTCTTACTGAAGCCAGAGAGAGATTTTGAATCTTCACATTACTTCTCAATTATTGGTGGTGACTCGAGAGGCCCACGAGCCGTCTGCCTGGCCTGTCCGTGTGGCAGGCATTGGGTCTGTGGCTGCTGGAGGCGAGGGTGAGAAGTCATTCCTGGGCTCGGGAAGCCCACTTTCATTCTGGAAAGAAAATGTGAATTACATGATAGTCAAACAGCAGCACAAAATAGGCCACAGGTGCAGATGCAGGTGCACGTCAGCTGTGCAACACACCTGGTCTGTTCTAAGCAGAAGGCCAGGGTCATGATAAAGTTCTAAGATAGTTTCAAAAGCAGTGAAGGGGAACAGAGTATATATCCCTCGCAAAACAGAGAGGAAAGTACCATGCTTTGAAAGAAAATACCAGTTTTCATACTAATTTGATAACCATTCTTTTTATTCTGAGAGTGAGAGTCCGAACCCAATCATTGCAGATGTGATTTACATGTTCCAACAACATCAGCCAACCTGGAGCATACATTTGCTCATGACTCCATTGGGAGAGCCTGAGCCCAGTCTGGAGTCAGTATCTGTTCAGTAGTGTGTCAGCAACAGGGTGAGGGAGCCCAGCAAAGAGGCTGCACTCCCCTCCCCTTCCTAAAGCCATATTGTTTTCATTCCTTGCAGAAAATGATGCATCTGTAATAATTTTTAGTGTTCCTCTTTTAAAGGCCACATTCTGGTGTGAATGCTCACATGCATTCAATGCACTCATGATGAATGGCCGCTCTCAGTCTCCTGGTGCTGCCAGTGAAGCAGGGACCCTGTGCGCTCACCCCTCTCCTAGCTCCACAGATGACTCTGTTTACCCCAGATGGACGATCTGTGGCCTCTTAGGAAGGGCCACACAAGCCTGAGAGCCATCGGTCAGTACTAGTGGGGTGACCCTCGCTCACCTGAGCCAGCCCATGTAGTCCCAAACGTACATCAGACTTGTAGCTGGGGATTCCATGACCAACACGTTGCTTTACATTCCTGATAAATAACCCACTAACTGCAGAGGCAGCTAAACTAATTGTAAAGAGACCAAGTAGGTAATATCATGCAATCCTTCATCAGAATCCTTGACACCGTTAGACATAAAACTTACTAGGATTACTTCACTATTTTTTTTATTTCCTGTTGAATACTCTCAAAATGGTTTTAGTTTTGGAATGTATATTTATATTCTTAAATAATTTTAGAGATAATAGTGATAAAGCAGGAAAAAACAAAGGCTAGAAATTAGAGGAGATGCAGATGACAGGAAAAGCCCGAAGAATCCATAAAACTTGTGGGCACCTGGGTGGCTCAGTGGTTGAGTGTCTGCCTTCGACTCAGGACATAATCCCAGAGTGCCGGGATCGAATCTCACATCAGGCTCCTGCCTGAAGCCTGCTTCTCTCTCTGCCTAGATCTCTGCCTCCCTCTGTGTCTCTCATGAATAAATAAATAAATAATCTTTTTAAAAAATCCACAAAACCTTTCTAAGCTAACCTATAAGTTTGCAGGATTCAAGGAATATATTTTATCCTTTCTAATTTTATATACTAGCCATGGACAATTGAGGTCTGAAAAATGTTTTTGAACAGGATTTGCAGTAACCTAAAAAAAGCAAAGGTGGTTTAACTAAAAAACCATGCAGGACGTGTGTGCTGCAGGCTCTGGGACACTGTGGAGAGGGATTTTTAAAGTTGCAAAGAATAACTAGGAGACTCCATGTGGCCGAAAGCTAACAAACTGATTCCAAGATTTATATGGGAAGGCAGGGGAACTATAATTACCAAGGCCATTTTTAAAAAAAGGAACGAGAGTTGGAACAAATTAAGATTTGTGTGGAATCAGAAAAGACCCCGAATAGCCAGGGGAATTTTAAAAAAGAAAACCATAGCTGGAGGCATCACAATGCCAGATTTCAGGTTGTACTACAAAGCGGTGGTCATCAAGACAGTGTGGTACTGGCACAAAAACAGACACATAGATCCATGGAACAGAATAGAGAATCCAGAAGTGGACCCTCAACTGTATGGTCCCTAATATTCAACAAAGCAGGAAAGACTATCCACTGGAAAAAAAGACAGTCTCTTCAATAAATGGTGCTGGGAAAATTGGACATCCACATGCAGAAGAATGAAACTAGACCACTCTCTTGCACCAGACACAAAGATAAACTCAAAATGGATGAAAGATCTAAATGTGAGACAAGATTCCATCAAAATCCTAGAGGAGAACACAGGCAACACCCTTTTTCAACTCGGCCATAGTAACTTCTTGCAAGATACATCCACGAAGGCAAAAGAAACAAAAGCAAAAATGAACTATTGGGACTTCATCAAGATAAGAAGCTTTTGCACAGCAAAGGAAACAGTCAACAAAACTCAAAGACAACCTACAGAATGGGAGAAGATATTTGCAAATGACGTATCAGATAAAGGGCTAGTATCCAAGATCTATAAAGAACTTATTAAACTCAACACCAAAGAAACAAACAATCCAATCATGAAATGGGCAAAAGACATGAAGAGAAATCTCACAGAGGAAGACATAGACATGGCCAACATGCACATGAGAAGATGCTCCACATCACTTGCCATCAGGGAAATACAAATCAAAACCACAATGAGATCCCACCTCACACCAGTGAGAATGGGGAAAATTAACAAGGCAGGAAACCACAAGTGTTGGAGAGGATGCGGAGAAAAGGGAACCCTCTTACACTGTTGGTGGGAATGTGAACTGGTGCAGCCACTCTGGAAAACTGTGTGGAGGTTCCTCAAAGAGTTAAAAATAGACCTGCCCTACGACCCAGCAATTGCACTGCTGGGGATTTACCCCAAAGATACTGATGCAATGAAATGCCGGGACACCTGCACCCCGATGTTTCTAGCAGCAATGTCCACAATAGCCAAACTGTGGAAGGAGCCTCGGTGTCCAACGAAAGATGAATGGATAAAGAAGATGTGGTTTATGTATACAATGGAATATTCCTCAGCCATTAGAAACGACAAATACCCACCATTTGCTTCAATGTGGATGGAACTGGAGGGTATTATGCTGAGTGAATAAGTCAGTCGGAGAAGGACAAACAGTGTATGTTCTCATTCATTTGGGGAATATAAATAATAGTGAAAGGGAATATAAGGGAAGGGAGAAGAAATGTGTGGGAAATATCAGAAAGGGAGACAGAACATAAAGACTGCTAACTCTGGGAAACGAACTAGGGGTGGTGGAAGGGGAGGTGGGGGGGGTGAGGGTGACTGGGTGACGGGCACTGAGGGGGGCACTTGATGGGATGAGCACTGGGTGTTATTCTGTATGTCAGCAAATTGAACACCAATAAAAAATAAATTTATAAAAAAAAATTTAAAAAAAATTAAAAAGAGGACGAGTTTGGAAGACTTGCTCTACCCAATTTCAGGACTTTCTGTACATTAGTAACCAAGGCAACAGATTATTGGCAGAGGACAGACACATGGAGCAGTGGGGTGAGCAGAGAGCCCAGGAAAGAGCCACATGCATCATGGCTGATCAATCCAAGGGAGACTGGACCATTTGTAAATAGATGCTTCAGAGCCACCAGCAAACACAGAGCCTCCACCCACCTGTCACCGTTTTGGGGGAAACACACTTCAAAGTGAGTCGTAGACCTAATTAGCCTTCTGGAATAAAATGCAGAAGAACATGTGCATGACCTTGGGATGGGCATAGTTTTTAGATATGGGGTCAGATGTGTGATTCAGAAAGGGAAAAACTGGTAGGCTGGACTTTATCATAATTAGACTCGTTCTGTGGTTGGCACTGATAAAATAAATATAAGGAAGAGCTACAGAACTGTGGGAAATACTTACAGATCACACTTCTGACAAAGGACTTCTATCTGGAATATACAAAGAAGCCTCAAAACTTAAAAAGAAGACAAGCAACCCAATTATCTAAACGGACCAAAGACCTGACCTGACAGCACAGCGACGATCACGACGTGCAGATGAGTATCTGAAAGGCTCTGCTCATCACCATTTCTCATGAGGGGCCGGCAAGCAGTAACAACAGGGGCCACCACGCTCCCCCCTGGGAAAGCAGGGTCCACAGCAGGAGCACACCACGGGCATGGCCCCTGGAGGCACGGTTCAGCACTTTCTCTTGAAGTTAAATGTGCACTGACCACGTGACTCAGTGACCCTTCTGGGCAGTCACCCGAGAGAAGTGAGCCCTGCAGCCACATGGTGCGCGGTGTCAGTCCAGCAGCACAGGTGAATCCTAAGTGCATTGGGCTATGTGGAGGAAGCCAGACTCAGAAGCTTGTATGGTCCCATGTAGCTGGCCCCCTGGGAAATGCAGGGCTCCGGGCGTGGGGGACGGGTGGGCAGTAGCCCAGGGCCAAGGTGGGGGACTGAGGGGCAGCGGGAACAGCTGTACCCGCATATTGCATCTCAGGCCAAGACAGAGTAGTGAGTCTGTTCATGGGACTTTCAGGTGCATTAACTTTTCCCTAGATTCGCTGGATTTTATTTTTACAGTTTGGTGGGTCTTTTAGAGAAACGAACTTACAGGTCTCTAAGACTTAACACTGAAATACTGAACACTCACTAGGCTTCTGGCTTTATGCTTATTTCATTTTATCCACACAAGTGCGGCCATCACTTCTGTTCACATAAGAAGAGACCACTCACAGACATTGAGTGTGTGCCCCAGGGGAGCCACGGGCAGGGCCAAACCCAGGCTGACCGGGTCCTAAAAGCAGTGTGTGCGCAGTGCCGGGACAGAGCTCCTGCTAGAGGAATTTCCACCAGCCAAGGACTGGCCGTCCTTCCTCTCCTCCTCTGGAAGGAGAGGCGTATGGGCCCAGGAGAGCCCCTGCCTGCATGGCCTGGGTCCAGAGTAAGAACTGTGTTCATGCGCATCTGTGGCACCAAATTCAGTGAAATACTCACTTTTGTCTCTCAGAGCCAAAGTCTGAGAGAGCCATTGATAAGTATCACCCAGGAGCTAGTGGCTTATGCATATCTTTCAAATTATTTCTCCGATTGGTTATTTTATTGAGTTTCTGTGCCCATTCTGTAGTGTTTTGCCTTATTAATCTGTGTCTGCTTGGATATGGGAACTTTGACCTGGGCTCACATCGCTGAGCTGTCTTCAAACACCCCCCAGTTTATAAACCGACAATTATATAACATAAGTAGTATCGAAGAGATGTCAGCAAATGTAGCTACAGAGTAAATCTTTTATTTTACATCAACAAATTATCTTTTAAAATATTAAAAGAAAATTAGCCATGTACTTAATTACCTCAGTGTTATCAAAGACCAAACACCTGCTAGTATCCAGCAAGACAAATGCACTTGGGAAATAGATACTGAGACATATACAGACATGTAACAGCTAAACTTTCCCGCCTTTTTAAAAATCATCATTGCCTTTTCATGATATCTGTTATGTGTGAACATTACTTTTCACATGTGTAGTAAGGACTCAGGTTCAGCCAGTGCTTCCCAGGAGGATGCTGGAAGGGCCACACCTGCCTTGTGGCTGCGTCTCTTGAAATGTTGTCACTCAACTCCAGGTAGATGAGGCTCCGATCCAGAATACTCTGGCAGTCGTCACAGCAACACACCCCAGCGCATCTCTTCCATAGCAGCTCGTTTCTCCTTGGTGGCATTTGGCAGTGCTTTCTGACTTAGGGACCACCTTCCCACCCTGGCTGTGAGCGCCTCTCCTATGGTGGGGAGGGCCCAGGGCACAGCAGAGCTTCAGACTCTAGCCATTTGGTGCTGACCCTTGAACACTGTGGGGTCAGTGACCACCCCCCCAACCCCTGCACAGTCAAAAATCTGCATATCATTTTGATTCCCCAAACACATAAGTGGTGATGGCCTCCTGGTGATGGGAAGCCTCACCTACTCCATGAACATCTGATTATGTTGCATGTGTTCTATATTATATTCTCATGATAAAGTAGGCTGGAGAAAAAAAGTTAAGAGAACTTTTTTAAAAAAGCAAATACAGGGGCACCTGGGTGGCTCAGTGGTTGAGCATCTGCCTTTGGCTCAGGGCGTGATCCTGGAGTCCTGGGATCCAGTCCCGCATCGGGCTCCCCACGGGGAGCCTGCTTCTCCCTCTGCCTGTGTCTCTGCCTCTCTGTGTCTCTCATGAATAAATAAATAGAATCTTTAAAAAAAAAAAGCAAATACATTAATAATACTGTATTTATTTTAGTTTTTAAAAATTCATATATAGGTGAGCCCACGCAATTCAAACCCATGTCCAGCACAGCTGCCCTGCAGCATGAACTTGTGGAAAGCACCAGACTTTTAGAGTTTTTTCATGTGTAAATGGAGACAACGTCTGCCCCGTCTGAGTGCTACAGTGCCCGAGAGGATTGATGCAGGAGTGTGACCGCACAGATCTGACCAAGGTCCTGAGGGTCCATCGTTCACATGGCTTCACCTGACAAGCACTGCCATGGAACAGGCCTGAGCAGTAGCAGCCCGTGTGGCTGGCAGTGGCTGGGTCTCCCTCTTGGGTGTGGATGACTTCAGGAGGGTGTACGCGTCCTTCATCTGGAGAAACTAGAAAGTAAATACAAGAATATTTGTTGCCAAGAAATAAGAAAGTCAAGGGAGTTATTTTGACGACGATACAAGTGTTTTCCCGCTAGTGCATTTCAGTGTTTGCAGACACACCTCAACTTCTGGGAGGCAGGGGGCACGTGGCTGTGGGCTGAGGGTTACCCAAGGGCAAGCGGAGGGCACCATGCTCTGGGCCACAGGTGCATGGGTGGGAAGGCCAGGCTTGGGGATCTAGGGGTCTTCTAGAAGTCACTCATAACTAGCTGCTAGAAAACCTGTGAGTCACACTGTTTTTGCACTCTGCTAACTAAGATATTCCACTGTTTACCCTAGGGGAGATCTTTGTCCTTCAAGACCTTCCTCGTCTGGGTGTTAATCAGTATTTACCAAGGTAAGAGGCCTGGACCGAAGGTTTCTTGTCTGCCCCTAGCAACGTTCTTTCCCCCCTCGGTTAAATTCCAGAAGCTTCAGGCTCCATCAGCAGCTGTCACTCCTGTTCATCTCCTAAAGCGATCTTCCAGCAGCTGGTCATCCACACCCCTTCATCACGCCCCTTCGCCTGTCACTGAAAAACTCACCTGTTTCTAATGAAATGCTAATCCAGAAAATTTTGCTGAGCACTTACCATGTTACGTGCCCCCGCAGCAGTTCCTGTCGCAGAGTGATGCCCAGACTTGGAGAAATCTCACTTAATGTAAACAGAAGTCATTAGCCATCCTCTGATGAGTGTTCCAGATAAATGAGAGATTGTTGAAATTGAATTAACAGATTAGATACTTTACATTGGAAGCATAATTACTTACAAAGAGGTGGCATGGCCTTTCCTCCAGATCTTGAAAGGTTCCTGGCCTCTCTGGTGCCACATCTTATCTTATTCATAATCCAGAACTTTAAATAAACTGTTAACATGAAGTGAGGGGGTGTCCCTAACCACATATTTTCAAGTATGACTCTTGCCGGTTAGCCATGCCCCTAGTGTGTCCCCCAGCTGCCCGGTGCAGTGCTGGGTTCCCACCCCGGCAGGAGGGGCTGCCCCATCCAGGCCACAGTACCCCCGTCTTGTGTTGCAGGCGGCATCCTCATGTACGGGGCCTTGCTTCTGTTCGAGTCTGAGTTTGTGCATGTGGTGGCCATCTCCTTCACGGCCCTCATCCTCACGGAGCTGCTCATGGTGGCCCTGACCGTCAGGACGTGGCACTGGCTGATGGCAGTGGCTGAGGTCCTCAGCCTGGGCTGCTATGTGGCCTCACTCGCTTTTCTAAATGAGTATTTTGGTAAGTTGCTGTGGGAATCTTTTTTGTCTGTTACTGGTTTTTATACATTAGTTATTGTTACTTATTAATACACTGTCTTAAATTGCGGAGTGCAATAAAACCTACCTCAGATTGCTTCACTACACAAAAAGCTTCTTTTTGTGGAAAGATTAAACTCTTTGTAATATTTTATAAAATTCAGATTGTCACCGTCTTACCTCTTTAAAAGATGTACTGTTTCCAAAAATTATTTCCATAAGAGCTGCATTGTTTATCCTTCTTCCTAACTCACAAGCACTCCCAGGGTGGAGTCCAGGCCCACCTTTGGACACACCATAGTAATAGCTAAAGATGCCACCTCTGCATAAGGCCAGCTAGTTGTGGGCCCTTATCACCCTTGTGTGACTGATGCAGAGGCTGTGACTTCCACTACTTGGACAAAGTCCGTGCATCCCACAGGAGCAGCAGTCCTAGGGTTTGCGCCTCAGGGCCTTGTGACGTCAGCCTGTGGCCTGCCTCCCCACAGCTGGGAAAGCCAGGTCGCCTCCAGACAGCCCCTGGTCAGATCACTGTCTGTGCAAAGAAGCCCTTCCCTTAAACTCAGAGTAGTACGTCCCCATCACCTGCTGAGCGTGTCCTCAGGCAGAGGCCACTGCAGAAATGACTCACCCCGTGGAGGGTCCCACCAGCCTCATCGTGGCTCCCGGTGAGCCTGGCAGGGGAGCTGTGTCCAGGGGCCCAGAGCAGCATGTCTGGGAGGGACCCTGGGGAGAAGCACGCTAACACAGGATACGTAGCAGGAGGGGAAGTAAAGCCAAGGAGCCCTCCAGGAGGGAAACCGAGGTGAAGAGCCGGGTTTGGGGGTGAAATCCAGGGAGCCTGCACATTGCTCCAGGAAGCCTGCCCTCGGGCCACCAGAGTGCCCCAGAAAGACCCCACAGGAAAAACCCAGATTTGAAGTCCGCATGTCTGCAGGTAGAAGGGCCCGCCAGGGACAGTGACAGGATGCACGTCAAGACTCAGCTTCCTCAGTAACACAATGTTCCGTGAAGTCTGTGGGATGAGAATCGATACATCGCGGTGTTCATCCACTGTACCGCGAAAGCATCTCTGTCCTTCACACCAGAATGGTAAATCACAAAGTGAGTGTGTCTAGGCAGCTTTCAGCAGCAGGAATTGTGCATTTTGTTCCTTTGCTTTAACTGTAACATATTATAAATGGCGGAGACGTTGGGTGAATTCACACTTGAGCATCTACTCAATGGCAAATATATGGATAGAAAAATTTTAAAAAGGTAATGTACTAAAAGAAATACTCACTGGAGCGCCAGGGTGGCTCAGTTGGTTGAGTGTCTGACTTGGTTTCGGCTCAGGTTGTGATCTCAGGGTCATGAGATTGGCTCCTGCACCAGGCTTGTCACTTGGCGGGGAGCCTGCTGGAGATTCTGTCTCCCTCTCCCCCTGCCCTTTTCCCCCTCAAAAACAAAATGAAAGAGATGTTCACCCAAACATACAAAACAGCACTTAAGAAATTAGCTATTTTCAAAATACAATCTCTTGTTACTTTTCTTAAGAATATTTAGTATATTTTCCAGTAGGAGCACAACACACTGAGCATGGGAGAAATGTTGGTTTATTTTTATGGCATTTCATTTTAATATGTCTGTTTCCTTCATTTAGTAATATTTACAGAAATATTTCTGTAAATTTTATTTACAAAGCAAAATAATAAATTGGACAAACACACAAGTACTGCATCTGATCCGCTGCTAAAATGAAAAAAAGGCGAAATAGACATAAAAGTGAATTAGAAAGTGGCAAAGACAAACCGCAGTCACTTGGGGAGATCACCTTCCTCATTGTTTAAGTGCTGGAGGTTTAGGTGCAGGGGGCTCGGACATGCCTCCCCTCCTGGCACCTGGAGTGTGGCCATGCGCATGCGGGTTTGTACTTTGAAAGTAAATCCCTTTGGAACCTTGAGATGTGGATCCGAAGGGAGGAGTGTTTGCAGATATGCTTTCACATGGCAGCCAGTTCAGTTATGCTTTAAAAACTCATGTGTGGACAAGCAGTTGGAAAACAGTTTCAGGGTTTTTTGAAATATGGTGAAATCCAGACCATCTGCCACCCTCTGTGGTCTGGGACATACTCGGGTCGGCCATGTGTGTGTAAAATCTGTGAGTCCTGCCAAGTGGCCAAGTGGATCCCCCGTTGTGGTAAGAGTGAAGGGCTTCTGCCAGTGGTAGGAGCACCCCTGGGACTTGGCTCTTGCCCCCACCTCTTCCATGGAAAGTCACAGAGCCAGGCTTTGTTGGGAGAGCCCACGGACCAGCCCCAAACGGCCTCTCAGACCCAGCACTGCAGCTGCGGGAACCTCCACCACCCAAGGGTGTCTGAGGACGTCATACACAGTCTCTAATACTTTGGTGTAATTTTTTATTCTGTTAAAAGAACTTACTACACCTGGTACGCAGGTGTGGTAAGGGCCACCTGAGTCCCCGCGCCGCCTGGCAGTGACGCAAGGAGGCGGCTGCCTGCCGCCTTGGGCCTCAGGGGCCTGTGGGCGCCTCAACCGCCTCTTACACTTGTTTCCGTGTCCTGCCTGCAGATGTTGCCTTCATCACGACCGTGACCTTTGTGTGGAAAGTGTCAGCCATCACCGTGGTCAGCTGTCTGCCACTCTACGTCCTAAAGTACTTGAAGCGGAAGCTATCCCCGCCCAGCTACTCCAAGCTCACGTCCTAGGGCACGCAGGATCCACTCCACAGCTTGGGGCCTGCAGGGGTGCAAGGAGGCAGGAAGGGGCTGGAGCCTGAGAGGAGAGGCGGCTGGGCCGGGCAGATGCTCCTGATCCATGCAGGGGACACATCCCCTTTCTGGTTCTTTCCTGGTTTTCAAAATTTAATTTTCATATCAAACTACTTGAGTTTCTACCAAAATGAGCCCTAATTATCTCACTATTACTGTAAAGCATTCCTCGTACTCTGGGCATTCTGAGAATTAACATGAAAGTTTATTTAAGATTCTGTAAATTCAGACTCTTTGTTTGACATCATGATGTACAAAGCCATTTCTCCTTGACTAAAAATCTGGAGGCTAAGGGCAGCACACATGTCACTGCTGCTGCCCGGAGCCAGGGCGCTGGCTTCCTCGGGGCGTGGCTGTGGTCGGTCAGGGATGGGCCTCCCCTCGGTGAGGCTGCTGAGCTCACACAACTACGCCGCACCACACTCGGATGGTTGGGCACTGCTGGATGGGGGCTCGTGTTCGCAGAGTCACACACGTCCTGCCCTGGCATGGAAGTGGGTGCCAGTGGTCTTGTGCACTCCCAGTGCCTGGGTGTCCTGTCAGGACACAGATGCCTTCGGTCTCCCAGCCACAGTCCTGACACCCGTGGGATGGCTCTTCCGTGGGTTCAGAGAGGTCCCCTCGCTACATGGAGCACCCTGGGTGTCATGGTGGGTCATGCACTGCTGTGGCCACTGCATACCCATGCCACATCCTCCCCTGGGAGCATGTGGGATGGTCTCTCAGCAGGGCCGAGGGGGATTGGAGGGGATCCCCCATTTCCTGAGGTGGATGCCATGCCAGGAGATCCCTGACGGTCCTTGGGGAGGTGGTGCTGGGGCCTCGTGGGTTCCCTGGGCGCGGAGCGAGCCTAGGGACACCTGCACAGATCCCCACCAGCTGCCGGGTGTCACTGTGTCAGGGCGTGGAACCCATGGGGTCCTGAGGTCCCCGCCCCTGCAGGGGTCTGCCATCCTTGCAGCACCAGGCCTGGGAGGCAGCCGTTGTCCCCAAAGCGGCCTTGGCGTTGCCCAGTTCACCCAAGTTGTCAGTGACCCAGAAAGACGAGTCACCAGGATGTCGGGAAGAGCATGCCTTGGAGGAACTGTGGACAGACGGCCAGGAGCCCATGGTGATAGGGACTGTAGACAGCCAGCCAGGTGCCCAAGGCGACTAGACAGACGGCCAGGAGCCCAAGGTGACTATAGAGAGCCAGCCAGGTGCCCGAGGTTAGTAGACGATGGTGGGACCCGGCCCGACATTAGTCCCCAGGCGGGAAGACGGCCCCGTCCACACTAGCATCAAGTTGCACTGTGTCCCCACTGGAGGGAGGTCATTGTCGTCCCCCCCCCCCCCCCCCCCGCTCCACTGCAAGCCGTCCTGAGGCTGTCACGCCACAATGGAGTGACATCTCCCCGCATGCTTGCGGGGACGTGCGGGGTGACAGGCCCTCCAGACAAGGTAGGTGGCAGGCTGCCCCATCCCTGCTGGGTCCCCAGCTCCTCCCGGGACCGAGGAGGCAGCAGGAGGGAGGGGGCGCTGGGCCAGGGGTGCAGAGGGAGGGACTGGCAGTCAGGACAGGCGCAGCGTGAGGGTTCAGACCCACTTCTGCGGAGGAGAACTGGAGAGGGGGTTATGTGAGGAGGTGCCAAGTGGTTACCCCCAGGGCCTCCCAACCGCCAAGGCTCCGGATGGGGTGCGTAGAGGATCGCCCGGGGGCAGGCTGGCAGGCCGTCCCGTCCCTCCACAGTTGTCCAACTGCAGACGTGTGAGGAATGAGTGTCTCTGACTCTGGAGGCTGAACTGTGTCCACCGAGCAAACGCGGCCCCCAGAGAGGACCTTCTGTTCCTTGCTGCTTGGGCCCCGCAAAGGGCGCCCCCCCCCAGGCAGGTGGGAGGGTCTCGGAGCACCTGCCCCGACCTGCCGTCCTTCCCTGGCTCCGGAAGCACGGACACGAATGGACATCGAGCAGGGACCCCAACGAGGAACAGACCCTACCTGTGGGAGGGCGGCCAGAAACCCCTGCACCCAGGCCTGAGGCCCCGGGACCCCTCTTGCCCCCACTACCGCCCCCCCAACCCCCGCATCACCTTGAAGCCCAGGAAAGGGCCCTGCTGTCAAGGGATGCAGGTCAGAGCTGCCACTCCAGACCCTGTTCCCCTGGCCCCTGGCCCCCCTACCCCATCTCCCCGTCACTGTCCCCTGGTCCCCCTGTCCCCTCCTCCCCTGCTTCCCATCCCCCGTCCCCCGACCCCCTGGCTCCTGCTCAGCGGCACATCTGATGCCCACGCGCCCTGGACACACCAGAAGTTCTCGTCGGTGGGACCTGGAGCCCCTGCTCAACCGGCAGGCCCTAGGCCCCCAGACCCGTCCTTCTGCCTGCCCCACGGTGTGACCACGTGCCCCCAACACAGCAAACCCAGTCCAACGGCTGGACCCCAAACAGATGCCACCCCCACTACCCTCCTCAGGCTCTGAGCATGAGAAAACGCACCAAAGGCCCCCTGACCCGGGTCACCTCCCTTGACCCCAGCATGTGCCCACCTGAGAAGCGCCCACAGTCAGTACCGGTGACCACGTAGGTCACTCTGCACAGCCCAGACTTCATCCAGGACCGTCAGGTTCTGTCCTGGGAGTTCGGGGTGGGAACAGAAGAGAAGCAGGGGGCACGGGGCTGGGTCTGGCCTCTGTGGGGAGACAGACACCCCAAGTTTAGGTCCGTGTGGGTCACGTCACCTCCCCACCCCCAGCTTTGCAAAGAGACCGTGGAGTCCTTGGGGCAGCGCTGGCCTGGTCCCCATCCCGAGACAGCGGCAGTCACCTGATGCCTCTGACAGCCTGGGGGAGACGGGTAGAGAAACCAAGCGTGGGGGAGCACAAGGGGTGGGGCTTCCCTGGAACCTGGGAGGGCAAGACACGCCTTCTTGCACTTAGCCCACATCTGAGGTGCACGAATGTCCAGCCCACCAACCTCCCCAGACTGCGGGTGACAACCTGAGGGTCACCGTGTGCCCACCCAGGTGAGCGTCGGCAGCGGGGCCAGCAGGACAGGCCCGGGGCACCTCCCTCCCCAACTGCGCCCCCTGCCTTGGTCGCCCTGTGACCCCCGCAGCCCGGGCTCTGGGGTCCCCGGAGGACCTGTGGCCAGGTCCCCACGCCACGGAGCCTGTAAGACGCGGCCGCCATCTCCCCCTGAACAGCAACCACCTCAGCGCCTGTCAGTGCTTTTGGGTGTGATTTCAGAAGATTCCAGAAGGTGGTGCTAGAAGCCAAGGAGTGGCACCCGGCGGGTCCTCCGCGTCCCAGCTGAGCTGCGGGCTCCTCGTGGCTGTCAGCTACGCTGGGATGTCCAGGTTCAAGGACTGAAGAAGCCCCACCGTGGCCAGGCCATCTGTATACATACAGCGCCTATCTTGCCTGAATGGGAGCCACGGACCCCTTCGTGGTAGACACAGGTGAGAGGCAGGGCCTGCCGGTGGAGCGGGGGCTCCGGGTCCCACCGACGAGACCTCCTGGTGTGTCCAGGGTGCGTGGGCATCTGACGTGCCACTGAGCAGGAGCCAGAGGGTCGGGGGACGAGGGATGAGAAGCAGGGGAGTGGGGACAGGGGGACCAGGGGACAGGGGGACAGTGATGGGGAGATAGGGTAGGGGGGACGAGGGCCAGGGGAGCAGGGTCGGGGGAATAGGGTTTGCATCCTTCTTCTAAGTCCTACACGCTCATAATTCATTGCAGAATTCCCCAGAATCCGTGTCAGGCCACTGGAAAGAAGCCAGGGGTGCCGAGCAGTTCTCAGCTCCCTCTGGGGTCCACCTGCGCTCCAGGTGACCCCGCGGCCCCAGGGGTGCTCTGCACACACGGGTGACTACACCAGCTGCGGTCCGCCAGCGGCCCCCTGAAGGCCTCCCCTCCTGTCCGCCCAGCGCGGAGCACCCCTGAGACATGCCCACCGCCCCGCCCGTCCCCACCTTGCAGGTACATGGCTCCGCAGGGAGCACCCGGGCCCGTGGTCACGGGGCCAGGCCAGGCTGGAGACGCGGTGAGAGTGGACCCCCCCACCCCATCCTCCCTATGCAGGCTGGGACCCGGGCTCTGAGCGTGGCCCCCTGCCCCCTGGGGCCACCCGGCCTGGGAGGCTGCAGGTGCATCCTGTCCGCTCCGGGGCCCGACGTCAGGGCTCAGAGTGCCCAGGGCTGAGCACCCTCGGGGGCAGCTGCTTCCTGCTGCTTGGCGCTCTGGTGCCCGGGGCCTTCTTGTCTTCGTGGCCCCACGCGTGACTCCGTCCTCGTGCATGTCGACTCCCCGCATGTCCGTGTCCCTCCTCCCCCTCAACGAGGACAGTTGTGTGAGGGCCACCCGTGCTAGGACAGCCTCCTCTTCCCTAAATCCACCTGCCAGGTTCCTATTTCCAGATACCGCTGCGTCCCGAGGTTGTGGGGACAGCACGCAGCCTGCGCAGGGTTCGGCCCAGGACACCGTGGTGCTACCCTGGAAATAGTAACGAGTGTCATACGCCGCGCCCCCGTCCTCCCCTCCGGAGGTCCCAGCCAAGCGGGAAGGTGGTTTGCAGGTGAGGACTGGGCCTCGCGTGCAGAGTCGCTGTGCCCACGCCCCTGCCCGGAGCCCCGCTGGGCTGTGCCTCCAAGGACCGGTGCCGAGCGACGTGAGAAGCCTGCACGCTCCCGCGGAGACATGGAGGTGCATGTGGTGGGCTCGCGAGCATCATGGGCGAGGCTGGAGTGACCGCAGGGTGCGGGGCAGCACCGCCCACCCTGACCATCATCACCGCGGGCCGTCCGCCTGGCCCTGGCGCCTGGACTCGGTCTCAGGTGTCTTTCTGGGCTTAGTGGCACGCTCTGTCTTGTCGCCGTGACTCAGTTTCTCCCCATGGCTCCCGAGGCGAGCAGCCACATCTCAGAAGAGATGGAGGCACAAGCAGGGTTCTCAGAATGTCTGGAGGCTGTTATGATGCCAAACACCCTTGGGTTCCTGGCCAGGAGCGGGGGACACGGCACTGGCCCCTGTCCTCCTCGAGCAAGAGCTAAAAGGTGGCCTCACCGCAGGGCTTACCTTTCCAGGGTCGTGGGGTGGGAGAGCCCGTGGCCCATCACCAGCACACCTGTCCCCGTACAAGTGTCCACATAGCGCGGATTCTGTGGGAATTAGCTCTGTCCACAAGACCCACATCGCCACCTTCCAATTACACGTCAAACCCCAATATCTCTCTGACATGCTTTTAATTGTCTGTATTTCTCTGTTTTTCTCAAAATAGTCCATCTAGGTCGGGACGCTAACGTCGCCCCACGGGCCCCAGGGGACAGCCACCAGGGTTCCTAATTAAAGTGGTTACAGATAAAGGCCCATCAGCTCCGTGCTCGGGGAAGGCTGAGCTCGTGGGAACCAGGCATGTCGGGGGGGGGGGGCTGCACCTTCCCACAACCATCCTGCTCCCCGGCTGGGTTCTGGCAGGTTCCATGGGCTGGCGTCCCCACGTGGAGGTCACAGGCGCGGGGGGGTGGAGGTGTGGATGCCATGGGCTCTGGAGGCCCCAGTGAACCAGCTGCAGGCCCGGCTCTCAGCTGACCTGTGTCCCTGGCCCTGAGCCCTGGGCCAGCCTCGCGGGGCTGCGTCACATGGCCAAGGAGACCAGCGGCGGGGGCAAGGGGGCCCTGGGGGCTGAGGATGGGGGGCAGACGCTGGCCGGGTCCTTGGATCGCGGGGTTCACTTCCTCCCCCTCCCACCACCCTGCAGAGGGCAGCGGCTGATGCTGGATGCTGGGGACACTACTGCACCGGGGCGACGTGTGCCCACGTCCTGGGGAACACATAGTCCCCTCTCGGATCTGACAGGGTTGGTTCTAGGGCGGCTGCAGCAAACGACCTCGGGCGGGTGGAGAAAACACCACGTCCTGGAGATCAGAGGCCCACATGGGCGCAAGTCCAGGAGCCCAAGCTCCAGAGCACCATCCACCCGCTGCCCCCCCCCCACCGTCCCTACTGCCCCCTGCCATCCCCAGCCCCCTGCTGTCCCCTCCCCTGGCCCTGCTGCCCACCCCCACCCCACCCCTATCTCCACTGCCGTCCCCACCTCCTGCTGTCCCCACTGCCGTCCCCGCCAGCCCGCAGCCTCTGTCCCCATGGCCCCCACTCCAACCCCTTGCCTCCCTCTCTCCAGGACCTGATGGCACTGGGCCTGGCCCAAGGTCCCTGCTCAGTCCCTCCCGCCAGGAGCAGCAATGGGACATCTTGCCATTGTGACCCAGGCGGGGAGAGTCCATGCAGTGCTCACGAGCCTCACTTTGCTCCTCACACTTCTTTTGAGTGTCCCCCAGGAGTCCTCTCAGCCTGAGAATTGGGGGCCGGCCCTAGTGACCAGGTTGCCCTTGGGCCCCACAAGACAGAACGCCAGAGCCAGGGTGCAGGGCCTGTCGATTTCCCAAAGGAGCATTCCCTCTGGAGGGGTGACCCAGGGCAGACAGGAAGCAGCCCGCTTCTCCCCATGGGCACCCCCAGCTCACAGGGCAGCCCGTTGGGGGGGAAGGGGTTGGGGGCCCCCTCCTGCCCCGCTTGACCACCTGGCACCCCAGTGGGGTTGGAGTGGCAGCAAGACCGGCATCGTTTGTACAGTAGAGACGTGAGTGCGGGAACAGAACCCACAGGGGACGAATGGGTGGGTGTGGTGGTAGCACAGCGGGAAAGTCCTGTCGGGGGACCTGCTGTCGCAGGGAGAAGCTTGGTGCAGGTGGCCGTTGGGTACAGGGTCGTGCTGAGCGGGTAGGTGTGAGGCTGTGAGCAGGGAGATGTCCAGACACGGCAGCTCAGTGGGTGGGGGTGCAGGAGGCCAGGGGCCCACCGGGACCCACCGTGCACCTGCAGCCGTGCACCTGCCACCGTGGGAAAGCATGGTGGCTCCTCACGGGCCACCCGAGCTCAGCACCTGACTGCAGCGTGTCCTCCAGGGGCTGAAAGCCGGGGGTTGGGGGTCTTGGGGCCCCCGTGCCCCACATTCCGTGCTCACAGCCACAGATGAGCGGGCAGCCAGGGTGGCATCCACATCCAGCACAGTGTGCCGCCTTGAGCAGGAGGGATTTGTGCTGCGACACGGGGGATGCCACAGGTCACTCAGGGGAGGGCCGAGGGGCAGGGGCTGGGGCGGCCTTAGTTTGGGGGGCAGGGTGTGAGTCCGCAAGGGAGGGGCCATGACCGGTCAGGTCACAATGGTATCAAGGTATTGAGTGCTGCCACACTGCGCCCGAACTGGTGAAGATGGCAGGTGTCTGCGTCCGTTCTGGCACAATTTTAGCCACAGTCGGAGACCCATCAGGGTGCCGTGGGTCCCGTGGGTGCCCCCACTGTCCGGAGCCTGCCCCAGGAGCTCAGAAAGGGTCCCTTCTCCCCCAGGGGGCGCTGCCCACCATCCGCTGTGGCCCGGTTCCCTCCCAGGGGCTCTGCCACCGCAGGGGGCCTGGGTCCATTGCCACCCTGGCCAATGCCCCTTCCTGTTTCTGAGAAGAGGCTGCAGCACGCTTGTAAAAACGTGCCATGGCCTGGACAGCGGGCAGCTCTCATGTGGCGTTGTGATGAGTTACGTGTAAATGAATCAGAAGCACATGGATTAAATTTCCCTTGATACTCACTCTGGTTTAAAAATTAACGGAAAAAAGTGCCTGGCAAAGTTCGTTTAGGACTTTACTGAACCAAAAACACTTTAAAAGTAGTTTGGGAGATGAGCGCACCCATGTGGAGGCTGGGCACCCTGGGGTCAGAGCGGGTGGGGGTGCGGGTCCCCGCAGAGCGTCCATCGTCCCTCGCGGGAAAGAGGAAGTGGCTTAGAGTCGAGGAAGGAAACTAAGAGCAGCTTCCATGTGTCAGGCTGGAGGCAAGTGAGTCACTGGCGCTGTTCCAGCGGCTGAGGGAGGAAAGTCTTACGATTGCTGCCCTGAGAACACATGTGAAGACGCAGGTGCGAACCCCAGGTACCCCCAGAAACGACAGGTGTTCCCGACTGTCCACACACCAGGCGATGATGAGGGCCCAGGCCGGTGGACCAGACTGCGTGTGACCCCGGGCAGCCCCCCCCCCCTTGCAGCTGGAGCCCCAGGGCCCTACTGTCGGGCTGCTGAGCAGGGAAGCTGAGGCCACGGAGCCCGCGCCCCCTCGCCTACCGCTCGCCGACACCTCTAACACCCTGGGGCAGTGGGGGGGTGGCTCCTGGAACCTGCAGTCGCCTGGGGCAGGGGTGGGGCCGGGGGCCGGGGCGGGCGGGGAGGGGGGGCTCAGGGCAGGCCCTGCCTCTCCAGCTGGCCTGGGAGCTGGTGCCGCCGTGTGTGCACGACTGACACGGCCATACCCGCACGCACCCCGTGTCAGCTGAGCCCCAGGGAAGTTGGGGGTTGCGCCAGGCCTGGGTGGACACAGAGTGAGGCCAGGGCTGCTCAGCGTCCACACCGCCTACCTCCTGTGTCCTGGGGGCCTGTTTACCCTTCGCCCACCCCGAAGCAGGGCCCCATCCTGTGTCCAGCCATGGTCGGTTGCCATGTCTTCTGCAGGTGGCTCTCTGCGCCTGGGGCTCCTGCAGCTCTAACCTGACCGAGCAGTGGAGACATTGTCCCCTCCAGCAGGGGACACAGTGCAGGGTAGGCGTCTAGGCCCCGCCAGTTGGGACGCTCCCACCGCACCCTGGCACAGCCCCTGACTGGCTCTCCTCCAGGCCGGCCTCCATGGAGGTGCCTGGGAGCCACGGGCCTGCCCCACGGGCCCAGAGGGAGAGAGCACCCCTCCGTGGGTGCATGAAGCCACATGCACTGTGGGCCTGGCTTCGAGGTCCCTGGGCACAGGGGCAGGTGGGCACGGGTGCCCGGGGTGGGGGCGGCCCCTGGAAGGGAACGACAACCACCTGGTTTCTGCTGGTTCCCCGACAACGCAGTAACACGTGACCGCAGACCCACAGGAATGTCATCCCATCACAGTTCCCCGCAAGGCCCCCTCTGCAAGCTCCAGTAGGGCCATCCGCGTCCCCACCAGGTGCCCAGCCCCTGCTCCTTGTCATGCGACCTTCTCCCTGCAAGTCTCTTCTCTGGCAAGGAGGACCCAGGTCACGTGGCTCGGGACCCGCCTTGATGACCTCCTCTTAATAATCACACCTGCATAGACCCTGTTTCCAAATACGGTCCCGTCCAGGGAGATCTGGGTCAGGACTGCAACACATCTCTTTGGAGGACACAGTCCAACCCAGGACCACGCTGCTCGGAAATGATGAAACATGCTGAGCGACTAGTAGGATGTGATGTGATCGGACACCGCCGCCTCAGTCCCCGCCCGCAGGGCTGAAGACCTGCCTGGCGCCCGTGGGTGTGGACAGGGGCCTCGTGGGTGTGCGGTGGGAGCCATGGGTGTGGGGTGGAGTGGGGGCCCCATGGGTTGGGGGCCCTGCAGGTGTGTGATGGGAGCCATGGGTGTGGGGTGGGGGCCCCGTGGTTTTGGATGGGGGCTCCGTGGGTGTGGGGTGGGCACCCCGTAGGTGTGAGGTAGGGGCCCCATGGGTGTGCAGTGGGAGCCGTGGGTGTGGGGTGGGGTGGGGGCCCCTCAGGTGTGTGACGGGAGCTATAGGTGTGGGGTGGGATGGGGGCCCTCTGGGTGTCGGGTGGGGGCCCCATGGGTGGGGGTTGGGGGTCCGTGAGTGTGGGGTGAGAGCCATGGGTGTGGGTAGGGGCCCCGTGGGTGTGGGGGTGCCCCGTGGGTGTGGGTGGGGTGTTCAGAGGGGCGGCTGCGCAGAAGCCACCTGCTGGGGAGCTGCTGACCTGCTCCGGGGAAAGGGCAGGATGTCACTTAAATCAAAAGCAACCCTTTAAAGCCTCTGGGATCTGTCCTAAGGGCAAATGGCAAATGGAACATCCACTGAAGAAAATCCAAGCGCATCCCTAGGGGAGACAAGAGGAGCTGGTGTGGGAACCCAGACCCGCCCCCAGCTCGATAAGCAGACCCCTGCCCAGGCCCAGCGGGGGGCTCCCTCCCGGAGGAACAGGGCTGTGGGCTCCCCACGTTGGTCCCCGGGACCAATGCCAGAGGCCAGACACGGGACCGGGGGTGGCAGTAGACATCACCAAAATAATCCAGCCAGTCACTAAACAAGCAAGTGAGTGACAGTAACCGGCCCCAGATGGGGGGCAGAACCCAAAGTCGCTACAATATATGATCTAAAATGTCCAGTTTCCGATGAACAACTAGGAGGCGTGTGGAGGAGCAGGAAAGCATGACACACGCGTCGGGAAGAAAGCAGGCAGGGAAGCTGCCCGGGATCTGCCAGATGTTGGGCTTCACTGAGGAGGCCCCAGGCTGCCTGGCCACATGCAACAACCGTTGCCTCTGGGGAGGGGACGGACCGATGGCGGTGGTGGTGCGTGAGGGAGGAGTCCCAGTGATGGGTGGAAACAAGAGCAGGTTTACGGGCAGATGGCTCAGAAGGTCAGACACTGAGAGCGGGGGACGAAGAGCAAGGGCGGATATGGGGGCTTGGAGGAACCAGGAGCGCCGGCTGTGGGTGGGCATCCAGGGCTGTGGCCCACGTCACAGTTATCCGGGACACGTGGCAGGTGGGACCTCTCGGCGGAGATAGTGCCGCAGGCGGCGCGTTCCAGGTGCTCAAGGGGAGAATGCACCCACCAACCCAGAATGCTCTCAGCGACAAACCCGTCGTCAGAAATGGGGGGAACGGGGTCTGTCCCAGCACCGCAGAACAGACCCGCTAGACGATGCTCTGCAGGCTGAAAGCAAATGACCCACATGGACGCCAGGGTCCCACCACGACATGGGCTGCCCATAAAGGGGATCACGTCCTTTGACACACACGTGGAACGCTTCTCCTTTCTTCTATAACCAATTTAAAAAGCAACTGTATAAAACAATGTGTCTGCAACATAACGCCAGGCCCGTGATTAAGAGAAATGTGAATACGCATCGCATGTTCGCCAATAACGACACGACGGAAGTAAGGAAATGCATCCCGATGGCAAAGTGATGATATTACAGGGTGTCGTTGGGTTCGTGGCATTAGGACTTATAGCGTATGTGACAGTCTCGTAAGAAACGGAAAGGGAATAACCCCCCAGGACTGGTGTTCACGCCCATCACTGGGGTGAAGCTGCTGTAAATCTCAAGTTGACCGCGATTAAAACGCTACATCAGAAGAGTCACAGGCACCCGGGGGCTCAGTGCACTGAGCATCAGACTCATGACTTGGGCTCAGGTTGTGATCTCAGGGTCCTGGGATCAGCCCTGAGTGGGGCTCCCTGCTCAGCGGGGGTCTGCTTAGGATGCTCCCACTCTATCCCTCCTCCCCCTGAACGCATGTGCTCAAACTCTCTCTCCTCCTCTCTTTATCTCTCTCAAATAATAAATAAATGAATCTTTTAAAGAAGTAGGCCCTTACCATTTACAAAAAAAAAAAAAAAAAAAAGATGAAGGGAGAACAGAAGGACCAGAAAGACAGGAGAGAAGCAGAAAACAAAAGAGTAAAATGCAGCAGGTGTGAATCCAACTCTACCAATGATGACATTAAATGTAGATCAATCGAAGGAGCCGATCAAAAGGCACATTGTCAAGTGGGCAAAAGCCAAGCCAACAAACAAAAGCCCCACAATCCAACAGGAGACGCTCTGTGGGTTCAAGGAGCAGATGGACTAACGGGGTGGAAAGCGATGAATTGTACAAAGCGCAGCCAGACGGGAGCTGGAGAGGCTTGTACTGATGTCAGACAAGATGGATTTTTACCCCCAAAAAGTGTAATTAGAGATGAAGAGGGGTGTTTGCTAATGAGAAAAGGGAATCCATGAGGAAGATGCAACAGAGCTCGGAAATATGGGAAACAAAGCTGAGGAAAAGAAAATGGAGAGTGGAGCGGCAGTAGCTGGAGACACGAGACCCCACTCTCCACGCGGCTGTGTGCAAACCAGCCAGACCTGGCGCCGTGCGCGGGCACTCCACAGGCAGAGCAGATCCGTGTCCTTTCCAAGGCGATGGAATGTTCTCCGGGCTAGAAGCCAACCGGCAGCTGAGGCCATCACAGTAGGCACAGTAGGCTCCGGGACCAGGACCTGGGCAGGGGAGGGGAGGAGGCTCTGGACTTGGCCACATGCAGGTGGGGAGGGAGGGCTCCATCCTAGGAGGTGGGACCCGGGACAGAGCCTGGCTTCCTGGGCCGGTGGGGCGGGGTGGGGGGCACACAGATGGCGAAGACCCTCAGGTGCCACGCCGAGCAGTCTGCCTTTGTCCGTGATGTCTCTGCAAGGGCCCAGTGCAGGAAGTGGCCTGACTCACTGATGATGGGGGCTTTAGACCTGGTACTGGTGCTGACTGGGTGCCCAGGCCGAGTTCCGGCGGGGCAGCTGATGAGACAAGGCCTCTGCTGTGTCCTAGGGAAAGGGGGGATTGAAGAGATAAGTCTGTAAGTCAATGTGCAGGGTAGACTCTCAGACCCCAAGTTCATGGGTCTCTAAGAATACCTGACACAGGTGTGTAATCAAAGGGAATGCCTTTCTCAGCTCCAGGGAGCTCTGAGATGTCGCCACACTGGTGTTTTAAAAAATCTCAGCAGTTTACTTAAAAGTCCAGAACCCCTCCGTGGTTCTGATTCCTTAATAACGCCGATCTCCGCGCTCGGGCTAGGGGTCAGTTTCCCCAACACACCTGCCTGGGTGCCTCCTCCCTGTGGGTTAGAACCTTCACCTGCTGGGAAGCTCGCACATCTGCCCCTGGGGAGCAGCTGGAGGCTCAGTGTTCCTTCAGGAGGGGGTTCAGTGGCCCCTGGGATGGCTTCCCATATGCATCCGGCAAGAATGGAGCACTCACACTTGACTCGCAGATGTCTGGGGTGAAACTGAGGGGCAAGAAGTGGCACCTGGTTGCCCAGCTGAGTAATAGGAGCAAAGTGGGGAGTGAGACAGTTGCCCAGGAGCCTCTACCCTGCAGCAGTGCCCCAGATGCTCCAGAGGATGGAACATCCCAGCTACCCCATCCCAGGGCAGATGGGGCTCACTCCTGCAGGGCCTGAGCTCTGGGAGGCTCTCCTGACCCCAAGGGTCCCCCAGGGTGGGCGGGGAGCACTCCAACAGGGCCTGAGCTCCGGGGGCCCCCTGACCCACAGCACAGGGCCTGAGCTCCGGTCCCCAACGGCCCACAGCACTGGAACTTGGACACAGAGCCCAGGCTGCGGGATCCCCGTCTGGAGAGGAGCCTGAGTGGGTGGACGTCCAGGGCGCTCCGGGAGCGAGGGTCCAGCGGCCAAAGGGCCTTGGAGAATGGTGAGCTCCTCTGGGTGTATTCGCCCCAATAATCCGCAGAAACAACAGTCACCTAAAAATAGTCTTGTTTTCTGTCCTAAGCTCCTTTTAACTTCGTTAGTCATCACCAGCCCTTAAAATAAAACCCGGGTAGCGTCTCTCGGGCAGCAGCTATAAACACGGCCCAGAGGAGGCTGAGGGCGCGAGGGGCGGAAGGGGCGCAGGGGCCGCGGCCCGGGCCGGACAGGGGCCCGCGGTGGCCGCAGGAGCGCCCCAGGCCTACACGGGGGCGCGCGGGCCTTGGAGCCGCCGCTGCCTCCGGAACTCCCTGCGCCCTGGCACGCCGCCACCGTGGGCCCGGCAACGGCATTAAACACAGGGAAACAGAAGGGGATTCCGTCACCGGGCGGGGAAGAAGGAGGGCATTGAGACCAGACAGGAGGGAGCGCTTCGGGACGGGGAGGGGGATGGGGGGAGACGAGGAAGAGGGGGGCGGGGAGGAAGAGGAGGCGAGGAGGGAGGGGAGGGGAGCGGAGGAGGAGGAGAGGAGGGTAGCAGAACAGGAGGAGGGAGGGGGAGAGTTAGGAGATGGGGGGAGGGGGGGCCGGAGGAGCCCCTGGGTCAGGCGGGCTGGGCTCCAGGTTCAGGAGGTCCGGCCGGGCGCGCGTGAGAATGAGTGAGGGGCGGACAGGCGGGCAAGGGGGTCCGCTCATCTTCCTACAACCGCCAGACCTTCCTGCCCCCGCCCCAGGTGCGCCGCTAGCAGCTCCCGCGGCACCACCTGGGGGAGGGCGGGGCGAGGGCGGGGCGGGCCTGGCGCCCCCTGGCGGCCTCCGACGCGGGACGCGCTCCCCCCCCCCCCCCAGCCTCTGCGTCTGGAGGGCGGGGCCCGCCTGGGGCATCCTGATAGGGTTCCCCCCGGCCTCGGGCATCCTCGTGGGGTCCCCCGGCTTCAGCATCCTCGTGGGGTCCCCTTGTCCTCAGGCATCCTGATGGGATTCCCCCGGTCTCAGGCATCCTCCTGGGGTCTTCCCAGGTTCAGCATCCTCGTGGGGTCCCCCCAGCTTTGGTATCCCCCCGGGTCACCCTCTCCCTGGGCCCAGTTCACCCGCGGGAGCGGATCTACAGGTGGGGACACCTGACCGCCACCCAGACACCCGCGGCGCGCGGCGGCCCCGCCCCTCCACGCCGCCCAGCCCAAGACGTGGGTGGAAAGACGGATTTCAGTTCTGTCCCTGGCGCGCTGGATACCCGCGTAGCCGGCGCTGGTGACGCGGGCACCGCTTCCGCTGGGCTCCGTCCTATTATTAATGTGGTTCCGATTCGCCAGCGCGCCTCAGCCGACGGGTCAAATGTTACCCCCCCGCCCCGGGCCCGGGCCCCGGGCCGTGGGGGCATCCGGGGCATCCACCGGCGTCCTGCAGGCTCTCGGGTACCCGCGACAGACACAACTTCGCTTTTGGGGTTATTTGAAACCGCAATAGATTGATGACTTTTGCACCGCAGACACTTGAGCCGCCCTGACGCTCCGGCCCCTCACCCGAGGCCACCACGAAAACGTGGTCGGGTCCTGGCCGCCGAGCTGCGCAGACGAGACGCAGGCGGGTTGGCGGGGAAAGTGTAAAGTGAACCGGCGGGCGCTGGGGAGGCTTTCCCGAAACCCCTCCCCCGCCGCCTGGAAACCCCAGAGTCGCCCCCCCCCCCCCCGCCTTCCCGGCCGGCGGCGGCTGCGCCCCTGCTCCTCCCCGACCCCCCCGCGAGCGCAGGCAACAGGCAGGCTGGGGCGCTCCGGTATTTACGGAGTAAGAATGACAATAAGTCCACGTCCCGGGACTGCCGTGCAATCTGTTAGTAATTTAGCGGGATGGGAATTTCCTTTCTCGGGCCTGCCAGTGGAAGCGCTTTTCCAAATTTCCACAGCGGGGGAAGCCTGCGATTTTACATAATGACTTCAGCATGCGGGGCTCCTCGGCGGCCCTCGTCTCCGGCTCCCGGCCCCTCCCCCCAGCCGAGTGTGACTCCCTGAGGACGCGGCGGACCCCGGCGTCCCGGCCGGCCCGCGCTCCCTCTGCGCCCGGGTCGCACCCCGCGCGCCCCTGCCCTGCGCGCCCGCGCCCGCCCCCCCGCGCGCCCCCGCGCTCCGCGTGCGCCCCTGCCGCCCCCCGTGCGCCCCCAGCCCGCCCCCCGTGCGCCCAGCGGCCTGGAGCGGGGCGAGCAGCGGCCTGGAGCGGGGAGGGCCGGCGCTCGGAGACTTTTCCTCCGGGCCCTGCGCTGGCTCGGGCGGGGGCGTGATGTCACGGCAGGGAGGGGGCGCGGGAGCGGCCGGGCCGGCGGGGAGGCGGGGAGGTGTTTTCCAGCTTTAAAAAGGCAGGAGGCAGAGCGCGGCCCTGCGTCAGAGCGAGACTTGGAGGACTCCAAACTCGCCGGCACAGTCGCCGCGCCGGATCCCGCGGCCGGGCGAGGGCACCGGGGCGCGGGAGCGCACCCTTCCGAGCCCCGCCACCCGCCAGCAAGCCCGGGCCCCAGGCGCAGCCGGGCCACCCGCGCGCACACCCCCCTGGATGACACTTCTCCGGGGCGCGCGGTGCTGAGCCGGGCCGGGCGCGCGTCCGCCGGGGCAGAGGTCTGCGTTCCCGGGAGAGCCGGCCGGGGCGGCGGCGCCGAGCGCCCGCTCTCCCGCTCTCCCGCTCTCCCGCTCTCCCGCTCTCCTGCGCTCCCGCCCCCCGCCGCCGCCGCCGCCGCGTGGATGCCAAGTACCAGTTTTCCAGTCCTTTCCAAGTTTCCACTCGGGCCTCCGGCTGCAGTCTGCGGGAGCGGAGAAAGTTTGGGGCCCGCGCCGCCCTCCGGCGGCAGCATGAAGTCGGCGGAGGAAGGTAAGCCGGCGGGTCGCCCCTACCCGGGCCCCCGCGGGTGCCGGGCCGGGGCGGGGGGGGGGGCGAGCGGGCCCGGCCGGGGTCCGCCGCCGGGAGGGGTCCGCCGTGGCGAGGGGCGCGCGCGGCACCAACCGGGGAGCGGGGTCCCCCTGGTGTTCCCCGGAGCAGCCCCGGTTCCCAGCGCTCCCTCCTGCCAATAGGTGTCTCCTCTCCCCAGCGCTGCGCGCAGCCCGGCGGCGGACCGTGGCACAGGCTCAGCTCAGGCGCGGGCGGCCGGGACCGGGTGAGGGTAGGGCTCGCTCCACGGTGTCGGTGGGCTCTTTGGGAACGGAGGTGGCCGGTTTCTTCCCCAGTGGGGCAAGGCCACCAGGCGGCTTAGGAGACCAGCCCAGGACGTGAGGTGGGGTCTGCGCCCTTCCCCGCCCCCGCCCCCACCCCACCCCCACCCCGGCGCCGTCATGCTGGTAGCTCCGCCGGCAGAACTCTGGGGCATCGGATGCACAGTGTGGACACAGCCCCTAATTCAATCCATTTTGCAATCTTGCAGCCGGGAGTTGAGTTCAGCTGTAGAAAGTGGCTCAGGACAGTGTGAAAGGGACCCTCGAGTTTCAAGCCGCTTGTTTGTGGTCCCAAAGGTGCCTAAGTGTATGTCCCGAAAACACTCCTGCCTCCGAGTCTGGCCAACGGCCCCGCACGCCTGCCCTCCGCCCTACAGGAGCCAGCACCTGGCCCTGCGGCCTGGAGCTCCTGACGGGGGCGCTCCTGCAGGTGTCTGAGGACAGGCTCCAGCAGGGGCCACCAGCACCCTGAGTAGGGATCAGAACAGCAGATGTGCCCGGGAAATGGGGAGACAGCTTCCCAAACACCTCATCGGCTCCCAAGTATTTTTTTAAATTATTTTAGCAAAGTTGGCAAAGATGCCAGCGTGTAGTGGGGATTCCTCTTTTTATAAGGGCAGACGTCCTTCCAGCACCGTCCCCGGTGGCACCATCCCCTTAGTGGGCCCATGGCCACAGAGCCGCATCCTCCAAGGACTGGCAGCTTTGGGGAGGTACTTGTTGGTGACCCAGATGAGCCCCAGGCAGTACCCTTGATAGAGGGTGCTCAGCCATTTCCTCTGTGTTTTGTATCAGTGAGGGAGGAGGTATGTTTCTCCATCTCATCCCAGTTCAGGAAATATTTCAACATAAGCATCAGGGAGTATTTATGGGACAAGTTCCTGCTGTTAGAGCAATTTTTTAAAAGTGCGCCAAGGGTTTGGTCTTAACTTCTTGGGCACCTTTTTCAAAGTCTGTGCACATGTATTTTTTTTTTTAACACTGCCTTTAAAAAAATGCGGGTCTTTCAAAGCTCAAAGGTCTACTTGAAGAGTCAGTGGTCCATCCCGGAATAATCTTTTTTTTACAAGTAGAAACCCCATCTCTGGGCTGGTGCTGATTCTTCCTGCTTCCTCCTGGTGAGAGTGCATTGGAAAGGGCCTCTGGGAAGAGGGAGCAGGCCAGGTGCAGTGGTGCCTGGAGACTACGAGGTGACTGGGGGGTATTTCACAGAAGGCTGCTACTAGGCAGCCAGAGAGTGTGATGGAGCTCTTGGCGCAGCCAGGCTGAGGGGATGGGAGACACGGCCTCCTGCAGGTCAGCGCCTGCCTCACTGGGTGTCGGGGGACATGATGTGTCCTCTCCTTGAGGCCTGACTAAGGCATCAGCTGCCCGCCTGAGAGTCTGCGAGATTCCCCGGCACTTCCCTGTGGTTTAATGAGCATCTGGGTTGAAGCTCATTAGCCACTGTTGTTTCTGAAGGCTCTGTGCCTGTTTTTCCGCGTGGAGAATGCAGAGAAATGCAAGGCCTCAATCATAGCCACCCAGCCACCCACTCCAGGGTTGCTCCACACAGAAGGCCCGCGGGCTCTCCAGAGCAGAACAAAGCTCACTCTGTTCTCCCAACACTTAACTTCGTAGCCTTGTTCCCTAATCCAGATTAGAAGAGGCCCTGCTTTATCACACCCTGGGTTGGAGCCCTGTGCACCGTGAACACCCGCAGCCGCTAGGAGGAAGCGCCAAGCTAAACATTTCCATCAGGACAGGAGTGTCTGCTGAATTGGCAAATAGCTCTGAACCATTTACCAGTTGAAAGGCACGGGGTGGGGTGGGGGTGGGGGGTAAGAGGAGCTTTTATAAAACTGGCCTGGCCATCTGGCTCCTGTGCTGAGGGATCTGAAAGTAGGTGGGGGACAGAGCGGGCCTGGGCCTCGTCCCCGTCCCGCCCCGGCCAGGTGGGAACTAAGTGGACACCTGCATGCGGAAGTGCACACCCGCTCTCTCGAACCCTCAAACGAAAAGCTGGCGACTAAACTACATGAGGGCCCATATAAATTTTTGGTGGGGATGAGAGGTGGCAGCGGGGAAAACAACTGGAAAAAGAAAATGAAATGTTGCTTCTCAATAGAAGCAGACTTCGTTTGCCCAAAGGTCAGCAAAAAAAGCTAAGTTAAAACACAACAACCCTCCAACATCCATGTCAAAGTGAGGACTATTATTAGAAACTAAATCAGGCCAAAGTGAACCATAGTTTATCACTGGAGAAAACCAGCCATCTGAAAAGGGGCAGGGGAGACAAGCCTGGGGTGGAGGCACGTGACTTGCAGGTTATTTGCTTGAGGAGGGGGAAGCAGCGCCTGTGGGGCCAGAGGGCCTGCAGGGCAGAGAGGGCAGTGGTGGTAAGCTGCGACTTGCAGACACCAGCTCAGGGCACTCCCTTCTCTCCATGGGAGTTCCCTCCACGGGTGGATCTCAGAGTCCCATGAAGTCCCCTGCAGGTCCACACACGGGGACAGTCAGAGCAGACAGCTGGGAGAGAGGACACACAGTGCCCACATGTCTCTTGCCTTCCGTGTGCGGTGGCCACACTGCCCGGCAGCCCAGCCTGGGATCCAGAGCCCCCTGCTCTCAGCTGTGCAGCTCTGGGTGGACTCCAGGGAGCAGGATGAGTGAGCAGAGGTACCACGGAGGAGAAATGGCGGCAGGTGGCTGCTGGCCTGTAGGGAAGACGGTAGAGCACAAAGGGGCTGCGGTCAGCTGGTCACTATGGGCAGTCAGAGCAGGGGGGAGCACTCAGGATAGGGGGGCTGCACTTTCCCAGCGACAGGGAGGAAAGTGGCCTTCCGGCGGGGCGGCGGGAGCAGAGCATCCAGGGAAGCAGGCCCTGCTGTCCCTGCACTGCCAGTCGGCCTTGGGCTGGGCGCACCGCCTTGGGCGGTCGTGCATGTTGTAGACTCCGGCAGGGACCCAGACGCTGCATCCTTACCCCAGGGAGGCTCTCGGTTTGGGAGCTTTTTAAAGAACTTTTACAGAAACTCAGTGGGCCGACTCTCTGGGACCTTGTCGTGGTCTTTGCGCCGCATGGTGTCCCGGGCCGCAGGGCCAGCGAGGGTCCCCGCCGCGGGCTCTTGGCCCGCCCCCGCCTCCCCCGGCAGCCTGGGTGCACGCGGACCCCGCCCCGCCCCGCCCCCGCCCCCTCCCCGACCGGGGCGCACAGGGTCCCCCACCCTCTCCGCCGACCGCGGGGCGCACGCGGGCCCCACCCTCTCCCCAGGCCGCGGCGCGCACAGGACCCCCGGGCGCGGGCGGGGAGCGGGGGACACGGGAGGGCCGCGTGCGCCCGGGCTGCCCGGGGAGTTTATTTAAAACTCGGAAGCCGCGGCCGGCGAGGGCTTGTTTATGTCAACCCGGAAACACTGGGGGGGGGGGGGGGCGGGGGCGGGGGAGGGGCGGGGGCGGGAGTCACGTTACCCCGGGACGCGGCCCGGCGCCCGGCGCAGCGGAGCCCGCGGCGGCGCAACCACAGGTGCCCGCGGCCGGGGCCACGCTCTGGGCCCCGACCCCGACCCCGGCCCCGGCCCCGGCCCCGACCCCCAGCCAGGCCCCGGCCCCGGCCCCCGGACTAGGCCAGGACCCGGGCTGACCCGGCCGGACCTCGACCCCGCGCCCTGCGCCCCGCCCCCTCCGCTGACCCCAGCCCCCCGCCCATCCCAGCATGACGGGGCTGGAGCAGGACCAGGAGTTCGACTTCGACTTCCTTTTCGAGTTTAACCAGAGCGACGAGGGCACCGCCGCTGCCCCAGGTGGGTCCGCGGGGGGCCTGGGGCCGGGAGGGGCCGGCGAGGGGTGCAGGGCCCTCGGGATGCGGGGCTCCGGGGGTGCGGGCCACGGAGGTGCAAGGGGCAGGTAAAGGGGCCCCCCAGGTCAGGGGTTTCAGGGGCGTGTTGGGTTGGGGTGCAGGGCTGGGGGTGTGCAGGGTGAGGGGCACAGGGCCCCGGGGACAGGACTGGGGGGGTGCAGGGACTCTGGGGTACAGGATTGGGGGGTGCAGGGACCCCAGGGAGGGTGGTACAGGGCCAAGAGCACAGTTCTGAGGTGCAGGGTGGTTGGAGTGCAGGAACCCCCAGGGGTACAGGGTCAAAGGATGCAGGGGCCTGGGGTGTAGGGCTCCAGGGGTGCAGGGTATGGGGTGCAGGGCTGGGGGCATGCAGGCTGGGGGGGTACAGGACTCGGGGGGTGCAAGGGCCCTGGTGGTACAGGACTCGGGGGGTGCAGGAGCCCTGGTGGTATAGGACTGGGGGTGTGCAGGGACCCCGGGGGTACAGGACTGGGGGGGTGCAGGGGCTCGGGGAGGGGTACAAGGCCAAGAGCACAGTTCTGAGGTGCAGGGTTGGGGGGTACAGAGGAGGAGTGTTGGATTGGGGTGCAGGAGCCCCAGGGGTAGAGTCAGGGGATGTAGAGGCCTGGGGTGTAGAGCTCCAGGGGTACAGGGTATGGGGTACAGGGCCCCAGAGGATACATGACCAAGAGTATGGTTCGGAGGTGTGTTGTCAGGGTGCAGAGGGGTTGGGGGTGTTAGGTTGGGGTGCAGGGGCCTGGGGCATAGGATCAGGGATGCAGCCCACCCTCAAGAGCGCAAGGGGTCTGGGCCTGGGGTGGGCAGGAACCAGAGTGAAGTCAGAGGGGCTGGCGTGGAGGCGGGGGAGAGGGGGGCAGTGCCCCTGCTGACAGGGGTGCAGGGTAGGGAGGAGGGGTGGGGGTGGCCAGGGCTCAGGGGTGGGGTGTGTGGAGCGCCCCCTGTGGCAGGGCCGGGGGGGGGGCGGGGGGGGGGGTGCGGGCTGGAGTGGCAGTGTGCTGCTTACGCCTGGCCACAGGAGTGTCCAAGGCCTGGGACTTGGCGGCCACAGCGGGACAGGTGGTGCTCAGCCGGCTGTGGCCAGAGGGCAGGGGCCAGGCCCCCCCAGACCTCCACTCCGCCCACCCCCTCCCAGACTCCCAGACGTAGCCCTCGGGGCGCACAGCCTTCTCTTTCATTTTCTCTTCTGTGCAAAAAGGTTTCCGTTAAACAAACAACTGTGGAAACCTTCAGCCCGCAGGAGTGGGTGCTCCCGCGTGGGGCTATGGCTCCTGGGGCACCGGCTGGCGGGCTGGGGGGGGCAGGGACCCCGCTGCAGGGCACCCGGCCCCCACCCCGTCCTGCCCACGTGGCGCGCAGGGAGGAAGCTGACCGCAGCACACTTGGCACGCACGCGACCGCGTCTGTGATGATTGTATAATATTTTCCATGTCACTCACCACCCCTCTTTTAAAAACTGTAACGTCCTGTTCATTTTTAAAAAATAAACGTTCCAACCAGGCAGAGGCTGCCTGCACTCTGTTCTCTGTACCCCATCTTCGTCTTCTGGGGGGGTCCCCAGCCTCTGCGGTTGGCGGGAGCCCCGGTGATCGCTGGAAGGGGTCGGGAGCAGTGCTCTCTGAGGCCTTCTGGGCTCTCGCTTGGGTCCGGCCACCTGTGGTGCTGCTGGGGAGCCGGCCCTCACATCCTCATCCCTCGGGTTCCATCGATGAGCGGGTCTTTGAGGAGAGGCACGGGGCGAACATGGGGGCCGCGCGGCCGTGAAGGCCGGTCCTGGACGCTCGGGGCCTCGGCCATTTCCGGTCCTTGGGTGCTGCCCTGCTGGAAGGGGCTTCTGCGGCTGGGGTGCCCAGATCCGGGAGGGCCTCACCACCGCCATGTACCCCCCGAATTCAGCTCCAGTAACGTCCTGAGGGCTGCATGGGTGCCCCAGCCCTGCCCCCAGAGGCACACGGCCCCAGACAGCCTCCTGCAGGAAGGCCTCCAGACTGCGCACCTGGGCCTCCGCCCGTACCAGGCTTGGGGGGAAGGGAGGCTACTGGCAGCGTGGAGGAGGATGAGCAGAGAGGGGGCTCTTTCCCGAGTCTTGTGCTAGAAGTGGCTAGAAAACATTCCTTTTTTAACATATTTTTGTGAGAGGTATTCGTGTTTTATTAAGATTATCTTTGAGAAGTGGTTTTAGGCTCGAGAGAGTCGAGAGGAAGATAGGCGAACTCCCCGAGACCCCCTGCCCTGTCCCTAACACCTGCGCAGGGTAAGGCACCTGTTCCTGCCCGACTCGTCTTTATCACCCACAGGCCATGGTGCACATTCGGGCTCGCCCAGGGCCGCCCGCGCATGCTGCGGGATTGCACACGTGTATGGTCGCATGCCCGTCCCTGGGTCACACGGGGTCTGCGTGCTGCCCTGGACCCTCCGTGACCCCCACCCCCCGTCCTCCTCACCCTGCCAGCTCCAGCCACCCCAGGTCTGCACCATCTCCACAGTTCTGCCTTTCCCAGAACGTCCTGGGGTCAGGGTCACCTTCCTCTTGGCCACGTGCCCTCAGGATCCCTCCGCATCACCTCAGGGCCCGTGGGCTTCCTGCTGAGGGCTGACTGTGTCTCCAGGGCGGACGGACCGGGTTTATGGACCTGCCATCTGCTGGGGGCACCTGTGGTTGCTGCCAGGTTTTGACGAGGAGCGAAGCCCCCTGTTCGTGTTCGTAGTGTTTGTAACCGCGTCGTGTCACTAGATATGAGGTGATCAGTTGGGTTCTCCAGCCTTTCAGGGGATGGAAAGGGCTTCACGTTGTTTCTGGAACGAGCCTGGGTATGAACAAGTGACCGAGTGCCTGTGAGTTGGGCCGGGAGGCAGGGTAACAGCCTCATACGTGGCGGCGCAGGGATGCGGACCGACCCCCGCCCACAGCCTGCGAGCTCCCGGGCTCCGCAGCGCCCACCCGCTTGGGGACTGGAGGTCCCTCTTCCCTGAGGGCCCGCCGGGCGTGGTGCTGACCGTGCTTCACGCACAACTGGCCGGCCGCAGGGCTGGACACGAGGTTGTGTGGGGTCCCGCGGCCTCCTTGTGTCCCCAAGGCCGTGGGCCCGTCCCCGAGCCGCGAGCAGGCACCCGGAAGCCGTCCCGGGGCTCTCAGGAAATAGCCGCCTGCGGTGGTGGCCGGGAGGCGGGCGTGGCCCCGCTTCCCACAGGCTGGGGCTCCGGCTCCTCGGCTCCTCGGCTCCTGGCTCGGCTGTCTGCTCTGCTGTCGTCGCCCTGGCAACTCGGAGGAAGTTGGCGGGGCCTCAGGTGGGAGCTGGACGCCGGGGCTGGACGTCGGGGCCGCAGGCAGCACCTCAGGGCCACAAGAAAGGGCTCGTCTCTGGAGGGACTTTGTCCACGCTCAGCACTGGGACGGTGACAGGGGAACCAGGGTGTCCGGGCAGGAGCTCAGGGGCCGCGCTCGGCCTGCGGGGCCTCCGTCCTCTGCGGTTTGTCCCAGGGTTCCAGGCCTGTTCCACCTGGCGGTTATTGTCCCAGGACGCATTAGTCCTGTGTCCTCGTCTGAGTGACACGGTCGCTGAAGACACGCAGATGTTTAATTCCTTAAAAAAATGAGGGTGGCGGCCTGAGGTGACAAATCGTGTGCAGGGGCCGTGGGGACACCCCCAGGGGTGGTGGGAGTGGGTGCCATGGGGACACCCCGAGGGCACCAGGCTGGACCCAGGGCCCTACGAGAGGTAGGTGTGCCTGTTTGTGGGCCGGGCAGTGGGGGTGCTGCCGAGAGGGGCCGTTCTCAGGCCGCAGGTTTCTTGTCCAACGCAGGTCGATGGGCAGCCCCAGCCCCGTGGACTGAGCGCCCCTGGGTGCTGCACATATACGGCGCCCGCAGCGAGCTCCAGGCCTGGAGTGTGTTTCAAGTTGTGGTTTTGTTTTGTTTCCACTCCCTGGGAAATGACCATCCCACTGCCTGGTGGCTCTCGGTGCCCCCGGCAAGGATGGACCGGCTGTCGTGGCTCCTGGGCTTCAATGTCCAGCTTTGTGTCTGTGGTTCGAGGCCAGCACGTGCCCCAGAGGAGAGGCTGGGTGGGACCGGCTCAGTGGGTGGACCCGAAGGGAGCTCACCTGGTGCACCTGCTGGTATGAGTGGAACAGTGTGGGGAGGCCCAGGCACTGTCAGTGCCAGGAGAAAGGATGCGGGTATACCTTCTCCTAGTTGATGAGAAATGACAAAATTGGTTCTGAAATAAATTTTCTGAGAACGAGATGAAACCCTTGTGCCAAGTGTGCTGTGAATTAGCCCAAGGGATGCCAAGGGGTAGCGGCCTAGGTGCTACCTGCATCCTGTGTCCCCGAAGTGCCCATCCTCGTGGCCCCAGGCGCCTTGCCCGGGTAGACATCTGGGAACCAAGACATGCAGGTTGTGTTTTCAGGGGGATGAACAGGATTTAGTATCGTCCATGCAGGAAACCTTTGGAGTAATGCTCGCCGAGGTCAGGGCGGTTTCTCTTGTACTCGCCTCTCAGGGACAGTCCTCGGCCCTCAGCCCTCGGCCTGGCAAGCAGCCGTCCCGAGGAGCGTGACCCTCATGGACGCTGAGTGTTTTCCAGCTCCTGGTAGGATGGAAGTCAGCCGGAGCATCTCAGGACTGTTAGGGAAGGTACCGGAAATCAAATCATTCCATGTGAGTGTGGTGCTTCCCATAGTGAAAGGTTTTGGATTTGAAAACAGTTTAGGTGGTTAATGAAACCAAACCAGTTGCGGGGGGGGGAGTGGAAGGAGCCCTCCCCCTGCCCCCTCCCATAGCGCCCAGGCCCAGGGCCGAGCTGGGATGTCCCCGTGCACGTGTGTTTGTTCTAGAACATGGACCTTTATCACTCGACAGCCCCCGTCATTTGTAGTGAAGTTCAGGCATTTAAGGCTTTCAGTTTGTAATTTGTTTAATTAAGGAAAAGTCATGCTTTAGGTGGGTTTTTTGTTTTTAAATAGAAGCTTTATGTTTTTTTTTTTTCTTGTATCCTGGAATCGTGATTATTGACAGACTGGTTTATGTCAGGGCCGTGTCAGGATCCTCTGGGTGTCAGAGCCCTTCTTCTCATGCACCCTGCCTCTTCCAGACCCCAGGTCAGACCTGCCTCAGTCTGCCAGTCCCCCAGGCCCCCCCCCACCAGCCTCAGCGCCCTGAGCAGTCAGCCTCAGGTCGGGGCACCCGGAGCGTGGCGGGGGGCGGGGGAAGGGGAGAGGCCCCCAGACCTACCTCATTGACTCTGCGAGGATTTGTTTTCCAAATCTTGAGATTACCTTCCTGCCAACAATCGTTACTGGACCCATGGGGTCAGCTCGCGCTCTCCCTCTCTCTCACGCTCTTGCTATCTCTCTCTCTCTCCTGATTATCAGTTCTTCAACCAGCTCCCACTCCCAGCGCAGGGCTCAAACTCCCGACCCCGAGATCAAGAGCTGCAGGCTCTTCTGACAGAGCAAGCCAGGTGCCCCATCTCTTAAAACAAGTTGTAGACACCTGTGATACCAACTGGGCCGGGACACAGGGGTGGCCCAGGGACGTCCTGGACTCCTCGCAGGCAGGGCCTGTGACACGCTCTAACCCTTGTGATGGTGCCTGACATTCCTGTCAACCTTGACTGCGAGCTTTCATGCCACAGGTGATTTCTGTCTGAGAGGGAAGCTTGCTGCTGGCGAGAGGCTAGGTCATGTGCGTCTCTCTGTGTGCTCCGCCCCGGAGCATGTTCCCCACCAGCATGGGCCAGGCCCAGGGCCCTCATGCATCTGGGAGCATTTGGCCCGGTTGTCCCTGTGGTGAGGACGTCGCCACCTCCAGGTCGGGCCTGGGGGGCAGTTAGGCCTGAGCCCACAGGTCGGCCACTCGCTTCCTTGCTTCCTCATGGCTGCTTGGAGACACGCTCAGAGAAAGGACCACCCCTGGTGTCCGTGGCACAGGGTTCTTGGGGCACTGGCATGTCCACCCCCAGAGCCTAGGCAGAGCTGAGATGCGGGAGGTGGCACCCTGCTCCTTTCTCGGGGGCCCCAGAAAGTGCCCACCTGGATCAACGAGGGGCCAGCAGGGGGGTGATGGGTGCGTGGGGTGCGGACATGGAACCGGGGGGAGGGGGCAGCAACGACCCGGGGTCATGGATGCATAGGTGGAGCTGGAGATGGCCAGAGGGTGTGTGCAGCCTGTGCAGGTGCTTGGGCAGCGCGTGTCCTGGGTGCCACAGCACAGGGGGAGGCGGAGTCCACCGCCGGCGGTGAACCAGAAGCTGGGGTGGAGGGGGGCCCCCCACTCTTTACACTGTGTGATTGTGTGACACAGTACATTTATGGGTTGAAGTCTAAGTGTGAAGATTGTGCCCACCTAAGCGTGCAAAACGAACTCTGTCAGTCATTTGACGGTGATGGTCGTTGTGCGCAGATGGGTACAGTGCGCACTCACCGACTCGCTCCCTGCGCTGGTCGAACAGGTCTACCTCCGCAGGTGTGTCATGGCCCCGTCCCGACATGTGTGCTTGTACACGTGTGTCTCATGCATGTGGGGGCACATGGAGACGTGTCATGTACATGTGCAGAAGTATGAATAATACAGGCAAAGTACCGTGCGTGTGGCTAAAGCGAGCCATCTGTTGAGGCAACTCTCAGACGGATCACGGGGGATGGTGATGAGCACTCACTCCCCTGTAGCTCCTGACGGATCCTGTGTGCCCCTCAGCCCTCTCCACCCTGCGGATCGCTTGGGGCACTCGCCTCCCCCCGCAGGCCTGGCCCCCACTGCCCCCTGGGTCCCCGTGGACCACTTCTGCTGGGGCACCTGTGCAGCAGCTTGGCAGGTCCAGCTGTGGGAGATGTGCCTTGGGAGGGGGGGCCCTGGGACCCGCAGCCCCCGCACTGCCTCTTCTGAGGATCCCTGACCTCCTCTGGGAACTTCCTTTTCTGGGTTTTTCACTCCTTGTTTGATTTTTACAAAGATTATAGCTTTAAACTTTTGGTTGCAGTTGTGTATTGAGGGTGTTGGTGAGCATGTAAGGGTGCGAAGAGGTGGTGGTAAGCGCCGGCAAGCATGGGAGGGGGTCCCAGGGGCAGGTCCCCCTGGGCCCAGCACCACCTCCTGTCCCAGGGAAATGGAAACAGGGGTGGGGGGGGGGGGAGGGTGCTGGGCCTTCCCAGCTCCTCACTGCACTCCATGGGAGCAGGTGGGCGGTGCTGACAGGACACGGGCCACGGGCCCCTGGGTGCATGAGCTGTAGGCTCATGCAGGCACAGCCATCCTGACACAGCCCTTCCTGGGCAGGGCTCCCCAGGCCATCTGGTACTGGAGCCAAGCATCTGGAAGGCTGATGCCCTCGGCGGGGGTGGGGGTGGGGGGCTGTGCGCTCTTTGCAGCACCTGGGGGGCCTGGAGGAGCAGAGGCCATCCAGGGAGCACTCAGGTCTGGGGGCCCCCAAGCAGTAAAAACAGGGACTTGGTGATTCCAAGGACAGAGAGCCTGCACGACCAGGGAGTGGTCGAATGGCTCTTGGAAATAACGGCGGGCAGAGACCCCCTGTATTTGGGGTGCTCAGCCCCTTTCTGTCCCCAAACATAGTGGAGTGTGAGCCCATACTTGGGGACCCTCATTGCCCAGCAGTGCTGGCGCGGGCAGGTTCCTGCCCAGAAGGGCAGCAGTGTCATGGGACTGGGGCCTCCCGCAGCGCACTAAACCAGGCCCGGTGTATGGTTTCCAGGCATGCACTTCCATTATTTAGAGACCTCGGAAGACTCCTCCCAGTGCACGGCACTGACGTACCAAGGTGTTATTAGGTGTCTTTTCAAATAGGAAATCTAGAAATGTGGCTTTTCTGGTAAAAATTCTAATTATGGCAGTAATGATTTTTTTTTAAACATACCTTATAGAGGTTATAATTAGCATGTAACGATTCTTAAATCTTGCTGTGCATTGATGTTCTAGGCTTTTTTTTTTTTTTTTTTTTGAAACTGGGATCACTAGGCCATGAACTAGCATCAGAATTTACATGAGAGCGACCCCAAAACCTGTGCTTCTATCTGGTCCTTGAGGTGTTTTCTTTGTAGCAAGTGGTTAAGGCACCTTGTCAGTGATGAGGTTATTAAATCTCTTTAAATGTCCGGGTTCCTGTAGCTGGAACTCACCCATCCCTCTACCCGTCCACCCCTCCACCCACCCACTCACCCGTCTATCCACCCACGGGCCCATCCATCCGTCTGTCCACCTGTTTGTCAGGCACAGGCTTAGGCTCTGAAGACAGCCATGAAGGCAAGTACACTAAGGCAGGCAAAGTTAGTTTATCCTGGTCAGAGATGGTGGATGTCAGTGATGCTACATGTTGAAGAAGAGATAACCCAGGGAGGATAACACCGGCTGCGGCTGGGGACTGAGATCTGGGCAGGCAGTCTTTGAGTAGAGGGAGGTCGGTGGGAGCCCGCGGCGGCGTGGGGGCGATGGGAGCCCGAGCACCAGCAGCAGGGGAGGGAGGGTGGACCAGGACAAGCTGGGACCCGCTGGCCTGTCGGTGCCGCTGGGCTCATGGAGCAGTGCGTGTCCTTTTTGGTGACTGGCCCCTCACGCCATCTTCCCTTCTGCCCGTTTGCAGAGCACTACAGTTATGCACCGTCGAGCATCAGCTCTGTTCTGCCTCCTGGCCCGGCTCACCCATCACTGCCAGCTCCGTGCCACGACCTGCAGACCTCGGGCCCGGGCATGCCAGCTCC